>NC_073746.1:212200272-212522241 GCF_029784135.1 Toxorhynchites rutilus septentrionalis
GCTTGTCGTCGTAGAATAACTTGCATGAACCAGTATGAATACCAAGTATTCTTCCTCTGTGGACCCAAGGCTCTTGAATTAAAGCTAAATCCATAGCGTCTTCAATAAACCTCCTAGACAGCACGCTAGACGCTGCTTTAGCGTGATGGAGATTTATTTGCAGAACCTTAGTGTTCTGCGTTATTTTCGACCGCACGTTTTGTTCATTTGGATGTGGATTATTCATAGAAGTCCCACGAGTCTCGCGGTAAAGAAGGTCCACTGCATCAGTGACCGGCTTAATGCAGCAAGGGCAGACGATAATGTGGAGGGTGCCCTGGTGCTCCACAGGCTCCGTTAACGGCAAGGTTTGAAACCCCCCTACCATTCATCCCTCGGCACGGGTCGCTTCACACCTTGGTTTAGGGGTTATCCATTACTTCCTTTCCATAATAACCATGGATAACAGCTATTACAACCATCCTCCTTTTCTGGGGCTTTGGACCCACTGCTCTGGTTTCTCAATAATTTCAGGTTATTATTCGGACATGCAATTATTGAGATCCGTCATTCGCAGGCGGAGTTAAGTTCTGGCGAGTTACTGAAGACATGTGTGGCCTTGCCTTGTCCTGATGGTACATAACACCTCTTCTGTTGGCCAATTCAAGTTTTTGGCCAATCGCTAGTTAGTCCTGGTTTGAGCGACTTCACTATGCTTTGACCACGATCGTTTTGCACAATATGGTCGTATGTGATCCATTTTTTATCCTCAGTCACTATCCGTTTAAGAAATGGGTCGATTTCATTCCGTTTTGCCAAGGCTTCGCAGATGGAAATTCGATCATTCCTTCAGGCACGTTTTGACTTGTGCTATTATTGACACATATACTCGATTTAACAGAAGACAGTCATGATCAAATTCAAATCCAAACATGATCCTAATATTTTACTGTATAACAAGCTTGCACTTCGGTTCCAAGTTCTGAAAAAACATCACTCGTAGACATTTTATCTTTCGAATGAAGTGATTATCATACCACTTCGTTCAGCCGGCAAACAGTTATTAACGTTCAAAACCTTGAACCTCCGACTTGTTTTTAAAGTTTTTAACTTACACACCGGTACAGAAATGAAAGACGTAATCCTAAGTCGAAATTCATGCGAAAGCAAGCTTACTACTGTACGGTTTTCTTTGTGCATATTGTGAGAACGCTTTGTGAAGCTTCATTGGAGCTTGAATAATAATGAACTCACCTATTAATTTAGTTCAAGCGCTTAGAAAGTGATTACATAGCTAATTAAAGTGAACTAAAGTAAAGTGACCAGACAACTAGTGTTGCGGCCCAGTTTTCTCGGAAACAGCTGACAACGAATTGGACGCGATAAGTGTCATTTGGAAGAACCCTTTAAAGTTTTCTCGGAATCGGTCCAAGGGTTCCGGAGATATGGCCGGAACAAGTTCAGGGACCATAGATTCCGAAACCCAAAACAACACAAAACCCGCTACCATTTGGGGTATCAAACGATTTTATTTAATTCTAGATTCTAGATTCTAGATTCTTTAAATTTTTTTTGCATAAATAAAGGAGCAATAAAGTGAGCTGTGAGCAGTGACAAACAGTGTTTTTTGGGGTTAACGAGCTGTGGCAACTATATTGCCACCCTTTCTTTTCCAACTGTTTCAATAGTTTATTTTTTATCAAAGGTTTATGTCCTCTGAAGTTTGAGTCGATTTCTTGTCTAGTTTCCACGGCCTTCTAAAGGGTTAATCAACAGCAAAGTTTTTCAATTGTTAAGTATTTCGTATGATTGAAGTATGATTGGCTATGGGGGTCTGAGGTATCACTTCATTCTGGAAAAGGGGTCTTTTGCCCGGAATAGTTTGAGAATCCCTGAAGCAGAGTATGGTGTTTCTTACTGTACGTTCGACAGCGAAAATTAGAATTACCATCTGAACTGGAGTGATCACGGAGGAGACAATTGCTACATAGCTTCACGACCTGAATCCCTTGTCCAACGTCATTTACACAAAAAACAGGACAGTTACAGTTAGTAGTGTCCGGCAAGTTTATTTTCGACTATTGGATACTGGATATGTCCCCAAGCGGCTAGCGACACCGGCATATGTAGAGAGAGAAAATGGAGTGGTCAGTGGATATTTCGATATCAACCCTACCGTTACCTTGACGTACAACACCTCGAACACGACCCGGGTCCTCTTGTGCTAATCTTCCCTCTCCTCCCCACGCTCCTCCAACGCTCTCTATTTGTTTCTGAATTCGATTTCATCTCATTTTTCGTAGAGTTTGTCATCTTTTTTGTCAATTCCCTAGAGAGTCGGATCAGGAAATGGTTGGTGCTTACGAGAAAGTTGACTATGTTGTCGCGTACATACACCATCAACGGATGGAGCGGATCAAGCTACCTTACAGTGATATTTTTGGTGTGAGGTACAAGAAGAATGAAAATCCAACGAAAGTGTTTGAAGACGCCAAAATGCTTGCAAACTTTATTGAACTCATTTCACGACAACTTTATTGGAATCATTAGCTTACCCGGCAAACTTCGTCCCGCCCAAAATTTATTTTTCGTTATCACATTCACGTTATTTTTACTAAGCGAACGTTCAAAGGTCCATCGCAGAACTGTTCATTGATTGATTTTCTAATCTACCCTTCAAATTACCTTTTACTATAAAATTCCTAGTACTTCTACCAAAACTCGTCATTATAATATCAGATTATTTTCCGACACAATTCTCGTTCACGATTTTCCAACCACTAGCAAATAACATGTTTATCCGTTACACGGAATAAATGTTTGAGACAGCCCTAAATCGGACAATTCCTTTCACGAGTCCATTTCAGAAGAGGGAGGGTGTCATACCATCATAGAACCATTTCTAATATTCATAAAATCTACATGCCAAATTTGGCTCCATTTGATTGATTATTTTTCGAGTTATGCAGAAATGTGTGTTTCATTTGTATGGTAGCCTCTCCTCAGAGAGGAGGGAGGAGTGTCGAACCACCATAGAAACGCTGATCGATCCCTAAAACCTCTATATGCTAAGTTTAATTCCATTTGTTTGATAAGTTCTCGAGTTATTCAGCACCCTTCCTCCTCCTCTTCAGAGAGGAGAGAGGAGTGTCAAACCATCATAAAAACAGTTATTGCTCCCTAAAACCTCCATATACCAAATTTGGTTCCATTTGCTCAATTAGTTCTCGAGTTATGCAGAAATTTATGTTTCATTTCCATAGCAGCCACCCCTCAGAGAGGGGGGAGGGGTCTCAAACTATCACGAAAACCTTCCCTGGCCCCAAAAATACCAATATTCATCGGTTCAGTAGTTTCCGAGTCCATAAGAATCAGACAGACAGACAGAAATCTATATATATAGACTAGCTGACCCGGCAAACTTCGTCCCACCCAAAATTTGTTTTTTGCTATAAATACCTTCAAACATTCACGTTTTCTTGCTATGAGCAAATTGATGGGTCCAATCCCAGAACTGTTTATTGATTGATCTTCTATTCGTCCCTGTTGAATTTACCCTTTACTATAAAATTCCTAGCATTTCTAACAAAACCCATCATTAAAATATCAGATTATTTTCAGAAACAATTCTCGTTCAAGATTTTTCTACCACTTGCAAATAACATGTTTCTTCGTTACATGGAATAAATGTTTGATACAGAATATATGATAGAATAAAGACAGCCCTAAATCGGACAATTCCTTCCTCGAGTTCTGCTCTTACCAACACATCCGGCGATCCTTTTTTTTTTTTGGTATAGACAGAAGAAGATTTTTTTTTCCAATTCATTTATTTGTAAGGCTCAATCGCATGAGCTTTGCGGAGCCACTAATTCATGATTTGTTTTTACAGAATTTCAACTTCAATCTATGTTTAGTAGGTTTCGACCGATTACTCGCGGTTTACTCGACAGAAGAAGACATAGGAGTGCGTTTCATCACATTAAAATCCATTTCCAATTCTCGTGTAATTCAGAAATTTGTATTTTATTTGTATGGCAGCCCCCCTATAGAGAGGGGGGTGGAGAGGCTAACCATCATAGAAACATTTATTGCACCCTAAAACCTCAATATGCTCAATTTGGTTTTATTTGCTTGATTAATTCTCGAGTAATGCAGAAATTTGTGTTTTATTTGTATGGCAGCCCCGCCTTAGAGACCTCAATATGCCTAATTTGGTATCATTTGCATGGTTAATTCCGGAGTAATGTAGAAATTTGTGTTTAATTTGTATGGAAGCCACCCCTTAGAGAGGGGGGAGGGGTCTCAAACTATCACGAAAACCTTCCCCGGCCCCAAAAACCCCTACATATCAATCTTCATGTTGATCGGTTCAGTAGTTTCCGAGTCCATAAGAATCAGACAGACAGACAGACAGAAATCCATTTTTTATATATAGAAGACTAGCTGACCCGGCAAACTTCGTCCCGCCCAACGTTTGTTTTTTTTTTATCAATACCTTCAAACATTCAACTTTTCTTACTGAGCGCAAGTTCATGGGTCCAATCGCAGAACTGTTCATTGATTGATCTTCTAATCGACCCCGTTGAATTTTCCTTTTACTATAAAATTCCTAGTATTTCTAACAAAACTCATCATTTTAATATCAGATTGTTTTCAGACATAATTCTCGTTCAAGATTTTTTCAACCACTTGCAAATAACATGTTTCTCCGTTACATGGAATAAATGTTTTTTACAGAAAATATGATAGAATAAAGACAGCCCTAAATCGGACAATTCCTTCCTCGAGTTCTGCTCTTATCAGCACATCCGGCGATCCTTTTTTTGGTATACATAGAAAAAGATATAGGAGTGCGTTTCATCACATTAAAATTCATCTCCACTTTCGAACAAAGATCAATTTCGCTAGCGCAAACATCAAATGGACTAACAGCACTTGTCACTATGTAATTGTAGAACATATGGGAATTTAATTTTCCGAATTTTCTCTTTTTCCTTCAGAGTTTTCCGAGAATTTTCAATTGTCATGTTTGGTTGGAACATTTTTGATTGAAATATGTGTAATATTTTTATGGGATCCCCTCTCCATACCAGAGGAGTTAGAGGTGTCATACCATTATAGAAACATTTCTCATACCCAAAAACCTCAAGTTATGCAGAAGTTTGTGTTTCGTTTGTCTGGCAGCTCCCCTTAGAGAAGGAGGGAGAAGTGTGTTCACCATAGAAACGTTTCGTGTCCCGTAAAACCTTCGCATGCCAAATTTGGCTCCATTTGCTTGATTAGTTTTCGAGTTATGCGAAAATTTGTGTTTCATTTGTATGACAGCCCACCCTTAGAGAGGGGGGTGGAGAGTCTAACCATCATTGAAACATTTGTTGCAACCTAAAACCTCAATATGCCCAATTTGGTCTCGTTTGCTTGATTAATTCTCGAGTAATGCAGAAATTTGTGTTTCATTTGTATGGCAGCCCCCCTTGGAGAAGAGGTAGAAGTACCTAGCCACCGTAAAAACATTTATTGCACCCTAAAACCTCCACATGCCAATTTGGTTTCATTTGCTTGATTAATTCTCGAGTAATGCAGAAATTTGTGTTTCATTTGTATGGCAGGTCTCCCTTAGAGCAGGGGGTGGAGAGTCTAACAATCATAGAAACATTTAATGCACCCTAAAATTTCAATATGCCTAACTTGGTTTCATTTGATTTATTAATTCTCGTGTAATGCAGATATTTGTGTTTCATTTGTATGGCAGCACACCCACATAACCCCGGAAATGGTTGAGCTTCTCTATTTGGACCAACTACCTCTTATGGCTTGCTCACCAGACTTGGCTCCTTCCTATCACCATTTTGACGTAGGACTAGGACATCTTACATTAAGGGTGCCAAATCAGAAAACAGGTCACGTTTGTATGAAATAAAGTTAAAGTTAATAACTATTTTTGCTGCGAACGGATTTTAACGATTTGCAAATCAATCTAATCGGAAATTTTCTAAGATTTGTTTGATATGCTATACATTACAATTCCATAGTTTGTATGTAGTTTAAATTGATGAAAATTGGAAGCATTTCTATTTCCCCATACATTTGTTCTGTCCATTTGTGTGCATTTCCGAACAGAGCTGTCAATAACGGGCAACTTATGCAGCCACTAGAATATAAACAAAGAAGGGGGATAGCGAAAAGAGAATATTTGCAAAGTAAACTCCACTAGAGACGTCGGTTAATCGTTCGATTAATTCAAATAATCTAATATCTGAAATTATAATCGAGTAATTTGGTATCGAATAATTTAAAATCAAAATATGAATACATCGAATAATTGCCACTGCATTCGCGATTAATGAAAGAAAGAATTTTTCTCAAGGCTAATGCATTTTTAGGTTAAGAAGTAGGCTATATAGTTTTTTTATCCAACATTTTTTCATCCAACCATCTAACATCGACAACCCGATAGACCACGCGACCAGAATGACAATGTGATACGTGATTATTACAAGAGATAAATATTCGCTCGATTAATCGAATATTGAAAAACAATTATTCGAATGAATCGAATATTGAAAAATGTCCGAACGATTAATCGATAATCGAATAAATGAAAAATTTAGACATCACTAAACTCCACCTTTGCATAGTAAGAAGCTGTCGCTAGCGTATAAGTATTGCATCTCCTCTGAGGAAAATTCTCCGAATCATTCTGTGCCCGAAACAACAAAGGTCGCTTATTCTGCTCATTTTGTGTTTTATGTTTCCCCTCGATCTATGAACGCTAGCGAATATTTAACTTGAAGTGCATCTGGCATTGCAATTGACGAATTTGCGTTAGAATTGCAACCAGACGGCGCAGCGAGTAAAATGATGAAGAGTACAAATTATAGGTCGCTTCTAGCTATCAGCTATCATTTGGCTTTGTGTGTGTTGATTGTTTTCGTTGCGCGAAATTTAGAACTTGTTCATTTCCTGTACATGTGAATAACACACCTTCGATACTTTTAGTTGTCATTCGTACTTGCTCTCATGCGCATCAGCTCTATTCTGATGCAACAAGCTCCTAGCTTTGTTGACGGTTTTGAACGAGAGTCGAGAAATGATTTTTCATAAACGGTCATTCTCGCGATGTTTCATTTTTATCGCTGCAACTGTGTGCATCTGTTAGACGCGTGTTTGATGCTTGTTGAACGGAAGATGCCTCTCGTTGAATACTCACTGCAATGCGTGCATGAAATTTCGACGTATTCGCAAATAATATTTGAAAGGATAAACCAACAAATTTAAAAGAAAAAAATATTGGGTAGTCCTAAGCGGTCGTGTCTCGGATACAACCCCTCGATTTTTTTAAGAACTTCAACTATTACAAAATTGGATCGATTTCTGATTTGGCTCAAGCAAACAAAAAGCAATAAGTAAATGGTTCAAATAGGTGAACGCCGTTAGCGCTGTAATTTTCCCGTACAAAAGGTTATATGCTTAATGACCCATGCCGTCAATAGCTAGCAACTTCACAGAATTTATTTAGGATGAGACTTGATTTAATTTTTTTCAAATTGGGTTTTCAGAAGGTTACGACGAAATCACGCAAACCAACGACCCTTTTCAAGACTATCAAGAAATTCTACTAAAGATTAAATTATTTGATATCGTTTCTATTTGAAACAATATCCGAAATGATAAACAGGTGAATCCAATAAACTATTCCTAGGTAGTACATCTTTACGCTCAACGATTTCAAAAGATCATGCTTTATGTTTTACAAATGCTCTCAACACATAGGGGAGGTGCCGGTAAGACGGACAGTGGGAGTAATATGGACAGGCGGATGATTTGTTTAATTACATTATGAATTTCAAATTTCGGTTAACACGTTGAGCCCCGCGTCAGTCCCTAGGGGCCGACGTTAAGCGAGCGTTGACATTTACAATATTAGAAAATAAAAATACATATGGTTCGTTTTCGGGTGTTTTACAAAATGTGACCAATTTCTAGTCGAATTTCTGTCTATTTTCTATTTATACAATAAGAATCTTTGAGAGCTGGGATCGACACTGACATTGTGCAAACGGTCTTGATGCGGGCTAAATGGAAAGCCCAGTGCGAGCGAGATGGACTGTGAAAAATATGTTTATTCTATTCCTAAGGAATGCCCTGCGTCCATAAACGGAAATCAAATTGACAAAGGTGGGCAGTCGAAAAGCTGACGGGAAACAAAAGCAAAATAGTTGAGGGTCTGTCCGTTTATACTGCTGAGAAGCAGAATATCACTTATAAGTGAATTAATTCGTTTTTTCATCATTTAACGGACATTCGTGATGATCTCAGACCTTGGTTGAATAGAATTATTCCTCTCACGAGCGATAAACTTCTAGGCTTCGTATATTACAAACCTGTCCATAGTCCCCCCACTATATGCCCATATTACCGCATCGAAATAAATGTTCTACTTTTGGGCCTTTTTTAATTTCAGTTTAAAAAAACTTAGAAAAACACATTTTTGTAAAACATTTTTGCCGATTGTTTTGAAAAACAGTATATTGAATTGTAAGAAATTGCAAGTATTGGGAAACATGACTTTCGAAAGATACCATTGAAGTTCTTCTTAACATGTCTGTCTTACCCCCACTTCCCCTATGTATCGTTTTCTACTCTCAGAATTTACATTTACTTTGAATTTCTGTGTTAATTTAATTCGATTCCATTCCATCCACAGCGACTATAAGGATGAGCCTGTAGTTGGATACTTCAGCGTGCGCACTCCACATCTCATGATCCGCGACCCCGAGTTGATCAAAGAGGTTCTCTCGAAAAGCTTTCGGAATTTTTCCGCCAATGATTTCTCCAACTTGGTAGACGAAAAGTCCGACCCACTGCTGGCACGCAACCCTTTCAGCTTGAGCGGAGAAAAATGGAAAACACGGCGAGCGGAAATTACTCCGGCTTTTACGACCAATAGAGTTCAATGCATATATACAGACCAGAAAACCAGTAAAACAACTAAATTTGATCTGTTTGCAGATAAAAGCCTTGTCCGTTTTGATGGAAGATGTATGCGCTCGGATGACGAATTATATTACTCAAAAAATTGCACAGAATGAGTGCACATTCGACACGAAAGAGGTAACTCAACTTATGCGAAATTCTTAGGTTATATTGATTTATTCTTAACATTCTACAGTTAATGACAAAGTACACCACGGATGTAGTTTCCAACTGCATTTTCGCAATTGACGCACAATCGTTCACCAAGGAGAAACCTGAAATACGGGAGATGGGACGACGCATCATGGATTTCAATGTCACCGCGCAAATTGTTTTCACACTGGTCACATTTATTCCTTCGATCAGAAATTTTTACAAGTTCACTTTTGTCCCGCGGGATGTTCAGGAATTCTTCATCCACATCATGAGAGAAGCTATCCAACATCGCAAGAAGAACAACATTGTTCGTAATGATTTCCTCGATCATCTGCTATCGTTAGAAGAGAAGAAGCAAATCTCTGAAATCGACATCGCAGGACACGGTGTGTCCTTCTTCGCCGATGGATTTGAAACATCTAGTTGGATGATGACCTATTGTCTGTACGACCTGGCATCGAATCCAGCCGTTCAACGTCAAGTTAGGGAAGAAATTCGTAGCGTACAAGCTAGCAAGAAAACCCTAGACTATGATACGGTAGGGGAGATGACCTATCTGGAACAAGTTTGCAACGAAACACTTCGATTACACGCAATCATCCCGGTGCTTGCCAAACGATGCACTGAGGATGTCGAATTGACAGGACCAAAAGATAGGAAAATTCGTATTACAGCCGGAACGACCGTCACTATCCCATATTTTGTCCAGTTCGATCCACTTTACTACGATGAACCGGAAAAATTCAAACCCGAACGCTTTGCCCCGGAAACTGGTGGTGTGAAGCCGTACAGAGAGAAAGGAGTTTATTTCCCATTTGGAGATGGTCCAAGAATGTGTCTTGGAATGCGCTTTGCAATGGCACAGGCGAAGAGAGGAATCGTGGAGATTATCGATAAATTTGAGATCACAGTTAATCCGAAGACGAAGGAACCGCTGGTCTTTGAACCAAAACTTTTCATGCTCAATGTAGTCGGTGGTATTTGGCTGGATTTCAAACCAATTGTTAACAGTATGTGAACGGGGTAGTGATGATAATATGATGTATTTTGTTTATACGAAACAAATCTATATAAATAAAAATGTAAGGCCAAATGTGTTGCTAAG
The DNA here is from genome assembly GCF_029784135.1 of Toxorhynchites rutilus septentrionalis. NCBI lineage: Eukaryota > Metazoa > Arthropoda > Insecta > Diptera > Culicidae > Toxorhynchites > Toxorhynchites rutilus. Next base: position 212,210,492 of record NC_073746.1, read on the forward strand.
CGCGAAACCCAAAGAAGGATTCGTCCGATTTGAGCCATCTTTATTTTGATGTATTCGTCTCTGCCCGTAGATCAATGTTATGGAGAGAAAAATCAGAAAATTTTCGGAAAATTCTGAAGAAAGGTTGAAAAATTCGGAAAATTGATTTCCCATATGTTTTAAAATTACATCATGATAAGCGTTGTCGGTCAAATCGAAGTTTGCGCTATTGAAATTGATCTTTGTTTGAAAGTGGAAATGGATTTTCAGGTGAAATAACGCACTCCTATACCTTCTATCTTCTATATCTATATAAATGAAAATGTAAGGCCAAATGTGTTGCTTAGCGCAAAACCCGAAGAAGGAATGGTCCGATTTGAGTCGTCGTTATTTTGTTGTATTTGTCTTTGCCCATAGATCAATATAGCGGATGGAAAAATCGGAAAGTTTCCGGAAAATTCAGAAGGAAGTTCGGAAAATTCGGTAAATTGAATATGTTCGAAAATTACATTATGATAACCGTTGTTAGTTAGTTGCGCTAACGGAATTGATATTTATTTGAGGGTGGAAATGGGTTTTCATGCGGAATAACGCATTCCTATCTATATAAATAAAAAAGGAAGGCCAAACGGTTTTCTGATCGCAAAATCCGAAGAAGGAAAGGTCGCTTTTGAGCCGTCTTCATTTTGTTGTATTTGTTGTATTCTGCCCTGTTATGATGAGAAAAAGTTTAGAAATTTGTTCTAAAGAATTCATATCCAAACAATAATTTTGGGCGGGACGAAGTGTGCCGGGTCAGCTAGTAATAAGTAAATAACTAATGAGTCCGACTCGATATGCTTTTATAAAGTCTTTACAGGGTGACAACCTTTCTTTTTCCAGGAGTAAGAGTAAGAGTAAGAGTAAGAGTAAGAGTAAGAGTAAGAGTAAGAGTAAGAGTAAGAGTAAGAGTAAGAGTAAGAGTAAGAGTAAGAGTTAGAGTAAGAGTAAGAGTAAGAGTAAGAGTAAGAGTAAGAGTAAGAGTAAGAGTAAGAGTAAGAGTAAGAGTAAGAGTAAGAGTAAGAGTAAGAGTAAGAGTAAGAGTAAGAGTAAGAGTAAGAGTAAGAGTAAGAGTAAGAGTAAGAGTAAGAGTAAGAGTAAGAGTAAGAGTAAGAGTAAGAGTAAGAGTAAGAGTAAGAGTAAGAGTAAGAGTAAGAGTAAGAGTAAGAGTAAGAGTAAGAGTAAGAGTAAGAGTAAGAGTAAGAGTAAGAGTAAGAGTAAGAGTAAGAGTAAGAGTAAGAGTAAGAGTAAGAGTAAGAGTAAGAGTAAGAGTAAGAGTAAGAGTAAGAGTAAGAGTAAGAGTAAGAGTAAGAGTAAGAGTAAGAGTAAGAGTAAGAGTAAGAGTAAGAGTAAGAGTAAGAGTAAGAGTAAGAGTAAGAGTAAGAGTTAGAGTAAGAGTAAGAGTAAGAGTAAGAGTAAGAGTAAGAGTAAGAGTAAGAGTACTGTGAGTTTAAAAGAGCCACTGGAATTTTCATTGAAAATGCCAAAGCCAGTGGACCCGTTTATGAATGAACCGTCAGTAAAGAACATTTTATCAGATCTAACTTTCCCATATTTTTCCGAAAATATTGACGGAATAACATTGGAGCATAGATGAATTGGAATTCCATAGATTTTTTGTCGCATGGACAGATCAAAAATGACAGAGGAATTGCAAAAGTATGGGAAGCAAACTTGATTGGAGATGCCTGTTGAAGGGTGCACGTCGTGGGTGAGGTACTCATGGTACAAAGACATAAAACTTGACTGAGGAGTCAGTTGGAGTAGATTTTCCAAGTTATCAATCACCAATGGATTCATGATTTTGCAACGGATGAGAAATCTGTGAGATAATTCTGTGAACCGAAGAGTAAGTGGAGATACTCCTGCCAAGACATCGAGATTCATCGTATGTGTCGAATGCAAACACCCCATGGCTATACGCAAGCAACGATATTGTGTCCTCTCCAGCTTGAAAATATGAAGAATATGAGAATATGATGTTTCTTCCGTTGTATCCCTGTATATATAGCGGCAATACATACACATACTCTATACAGATACACGGGCCGAAGGTTGTGCAGCCCTCTGATCATTCACCAAGAGCTGAGGATTGTACCGCTCATGGCAACTCTACACGAGCTGATGATTCTGCCGGCTAGTGACCATTTCATCCTGGATTCCTCGAGTCGAGAAAGACGCACCACGCTAGATATGGGGTACAGACTAGGGGGGTGTTGCTGATTAATGGTCAGCTGTATCCCAATAGGAAGTATCCTGTGTGCTAAAAAGCTAAAAATCAATTGCGGGTGTACAGCGTATTCCACTCAAAGCGTTTTGTATCGACCGAAATGAATGGTAATCGGAAATGACAAGCTCTCAGCTATAAAGCGGGTGAACCAGAATTTCACATTCGCTACTCTGTAAATAATAGGAATAGATGGATAGATGGAATATTATCGACTCGTGTTTTGTCGCATAATCTGGACGTTTTTCAGCAATAGCTCGTTTAAACGGATCAATTGTTGCCTGCAGAAGCCTCCATTGATCGTTTGATCGTTTGACCAGGGTTTTAGTAGCTCACAGTAAATCACATCCTTTTGATCCCACGAAATAAAGAACATTGCTTTGACATCGGGGATACTCGACTTCGGCGTTGATGTTTTTTGTTGACCGGACTTCCATTTTTCGACCCCGGTAACGATTCGACACAAAAATGCTTCCTTTTGTACCGTTCGAGCAACATTGCGGACACGCAAAATCTCCGTTCGCCATATTTAATTTCGTATGGAACACAATCTCCTGCCTTTTGGATGTATTCTGCAGCTTTGAGTCGTATGTAAACAACTTATCAAGTTACTCCTAATGATTCTGCAAGCTCTGTTTACGTTTAACACGAATCTTGATCGAGTAATGTCCCTAATCCATCGTCTTTATTTTTTTTCAGTTAACCCGGACGCTTTATGTTTTTAACAGTAAAATCACCCTTTTTAAATCGTCCAAACAGTTCCCTACAAAATCTATCCGAAGGTGCAGAGTCATTATAAACTTCCACAAGCATTCGATGCGTTTCAGTTGCACTTTTCTTCCAATGGAAATAGAAAATCAAAACTTGCCGCAAGTGGTGCGTATTTACAACGAAACTTGCATTGAAGCAGTAAAAATAGAACTTGTTGTGCAAAACTCAAAGACTTGTAATTAATATTTGTTTGACAGATGTTGACACTTCAAGATTCAGCAAAAACCAGATATCGCCGTGGAATATTTATAGCACCTTGAGCCATCTTGTGGAAACGGAACGAATTAGGTTGCACATCCAATACATTTTGAAAAATGTTATCCCCAAACAATCAAAAATTATTAGATTCTAATTTGTTCTCTACAGTGAAGAAATATTAAGATGATGGAGAGATTTGGCGAAGAAGATTATGATTTTTAGAAATTTCATCATAAAAGTTGCAATAATCCAGATCAAAGCTCTGTTTGGCAAATATCTTCCGACTTTTTCTGGAGGAGGAGCCTACTGGAGGGAAATGGATTCCAAGAATATTATCAAAACTTGTTGCGTATTCAAACGGTTATGGCTAACAACGGAACCAAATCAACGATTAACTTAGTTTTAATTCTAATACTAAGTCTACTAGAGGAAAAGATTAGTTAGCTTTGCTAGAAAATATTCTTCTTCTTGGATAGCACTAACGTTCTCAGTGGAACTTTTGCCTTCTCAACGTAGTACTTAGTTGAGATTTCTATGCCGAATAACACGCCTTAAATGTATTCTGGAGTGTCAAGCTCTAGAATACGCGTGGAGAGGAAGCAAGATATTGGGCTTCGTGAGGAACCATCGTCTCTTCGAACCCCATAACAGCGCTCCAAGGCAAAGCGTCGGAATCCTCAGAACAGAAATCCAAGATGAGGAAGAATTGATTTAGTGTCTGTTTCTCCCGATTTTATTCAAGAATGGAGCAACGGATTTAAACAGTCAGTATCAGGATTTATGCATCTTAGTCTGCATCAGGTTTATATGTCAAAAAAGAAATTATATACCACGAGTATATATTACGTACATAAAAATAATTTCTGTGGGAACTAGAGTGTTCGAAACGATTTATATCAATATATCAATTGTGGGTGGGACGAAGTTCGCCGGGTCAGCTAGTTTGTTAATAAAATAAATCTATTTCAAAAATGTTGGGCATTTTCAGATATCTTATATTGTCAGTCTCCTTCCTCCCAAAAATTTCCACGTGGTATGTTCGACCATAACACTCACCCATCTCCACCCATAAAACATCACACAACACCCCCCTCCTCCCCACTGGATGGTGCCTACACTCTCTGGTAATGACCCTTCTCCCGCTTCTGATGATAAATCATTTATTTTTGGTATAAGTTATCTCAGAAGTTGAATTCAATAAGTGCGCACTTTAGCCCTGTATGGTGCGCACCTTTGCCTCCACTATGGGGCAAAGGTGCCGCTGGGTTACAATGCCGCTCGGGCATTTCGTTTAATTTTCTGGAGTGTTTGACAAAAGTTATTTAAAATCTTGTGAAGCGGCCTAAGTTGATTCTTTTAAATTTGATTTTCCGTCCGAGAACTCGCTGCTTTTTGTTACCAATTGCTTTGGTCTGACAGAACTTTGGTGTAGCACTTTTAATAACCAATCTATTAAGGCAAGAAATATGCATTTATGAGTAGAGAAAGTGCTTAGAATATGAATCAGAAATCATTCGAACCCATTAGAAATGCCAAATCACACGTAAATTTACTTTCATTGGAATTAGTAAATCTCTGTTTCGAAATACATTTGTTTCCTATTGTAGATTTGTGAGGTTTTTACGAGTGTCGAAGGACTTGTTTTGACGCTCTCTGAACATCGTTGAGGGTAAACAGAAATTGAGAATAACTTCAACATCTCTTCTTCCGGTTATAAAACTCGCCTGTTTTATAATAAAACTCATATGCTAAAAGATGGATATAACTCTCCGTTACACTAGATGTAACTCAATTGAAGCTCAATAAAAAAAGGATCAACAGAAAACGGCGCGAGTTAAATGTTTACAAGTAAAATAAACTACATGAATGTAATGTTTTTGCAAGAAAGTGAATGATCATCCAATATATGGTCTGATCAAATCAAGGGGAGAAATATTAAATACTAGCTGACTCTGCAAACTTCGTCCCATCCAAAATTTGTTTTTTGTTATCAATACCTTCAAACATTCACATTTTCTTACTATGAGCAAGTTCATGGGTCCAATCGCAGAACTGTTTATTGATTGATCTTTTGATCGACCCCGTTGAATTTACCTTTTACTATAAATTTTCCTAATATTTCTAACAAAACTTTTATCACTTTTTTTCAAATTTTCAATTGTATTGTTTGGAGGGGTGTCATACCATCATAGAAACATTTCTCATACCCAAAAACCCTCACATTCCAAATTGTGCTTGATAAGTTCTCGAGTTATTCAGGAATTTCTGTTTCATTTCTATGGTAGATCCCCCCCCCTTCCTCAGAAAGGTGGGAGGAGTGTTGAACCACCTTAGAAATGTTTCTTGCCCACAAAAACCTCCACATGCCAAATTTGGTTCAGTTTGCTGGATTAGTTCTTGAATTATACAGAAATTTGTATGGCAGTCCCTCCCACCCCCTCAGAGAGAAGGGAGGAGTATCTATTCATCATGGAAACGTTTCGTGTCCCTTAAAACACTCGCATGACAAATTTAGCTCCATTTGCGTGATTATTTTTCGAATTATGCAGAAATTTGTCATTCATTTGTGTGGCAGTTCCCCCTTAGAGAAGAGGGTGGAGTGTCTCACCACCGTAAAAACATTTATTGCACCCTAAAACCTCCACATGCCAAATTTGGTTTCATTTGCGTGATTAATTCTCGAGTTATGCAGAAATTTGTGTTTCATTTTGATGGCAGCCCCACCTAAGAAAAGGGGGAGGAGTATCTAACCACCCTAGAATCATTTATTGCACCCTAAAACCTCAACATGCAAAATTTGGTTCCATTTGCTTGATTAATTCTCGAGTAATGCAGAGATTTTAGTTTCATTTGTATTGCAGCCCCCCTTAGAGAGGGGGGTGGAGAGTCTACCACTATAGAAACATTTATTGCACTCTAAAACCTTCACATGCCAAATTTGGTTTCATTTGCTTGATTAATTCTCGAGTAATGCAGAAATTTGTGTTTCATTTGTATGGCAGCCCCCCCTTAGAGAGAAGGGTGGAGAGTCTAACCACTATAGAAACCTTTATTGCACTCTAAAACCTTCACATGCCATTCGGCCGTAGCTCTGCGCGCATGGTATCTAAGGAATTTCTCATGAAATTTAGTTGATTCAATCTGATATGTTGGACAAATCATCAGTTTGGATGACTGTTCACATATTCTAGGAGAGGTGAACAGATATTTTGTTTAATCTTAGCGATTAATTAGCATAGAAATTATTTTCATGTTTAGGGGCAAAGTGGTCATAGGTGAATTACAACTTACAATGTTCTGTTTACTTAAAATGATATACCTCATCACATTCTGCTCTCGAAGAAGATCCTTTTGTGGCTTTGACCCTGGATAAATATGCCACTCCAACAAAACCAAGCCTCATGATGCGGAACGTTATTTTTTTCTTACTACGTTTTTGTATGCAAGATAAAATTTAAATTGAGACTTTAGGTGAATAGGCCAAGCTTATTTCATACATGTACCTACTATAACAAATATAATTTAAACAAATTTAAACGAAAAAAACGCATAAATCTATCCCATTTAGCTTGATACGTGCGGGTGATCATTTTGCCCCCACTAGGTGACCACTTTACCTACAAGCAAAAAATAAGTTCGATTCTTCACCTTTTTTTCTTTTATAGTAAAAGCCGTTTGCTATCTTGAAGAACAACGAGTTGAACTATAATATTCTTTGCAAAACGGTTTTTAAATCGGTATATGAGCGCTGGAAATGGACATATTCCTTAGGGTGACCACTATGCCCCCACTTCCCCTACCGCAAAAGTTCATCGATGTTCATTCGAGGTGTGTTTTTCATCACATTCGCCGGCTATAATAGAGCAATACGAGTGACTTGGGCTATCTCACGTCATTCGCTGCGTGGAATAATCCCCAAGTACAAGTCTCCTCATTTTTTTTAGTAGCATTGCCCGAAGTAACCAGACGAAGGAAAGTCGCGTCCAAGTTCCGTTATCGGTTACCGCGTGATTGTTGTTTTTTTTTGCCGCTGAAGAGTTCATTTCGCTATCTGGATAGTGAGTGAAGTGCTCTGCCTGCAAGTGGATAGAGGCTTTCATCCTCGGAAAGCCAAGCATTGGTTTTTGTTTTGTCGCTGCTTCGTCGACATTGGAGATTTCGCCGAGTCATCGTGCCAACAGTGACAGTGCGGGTAAGCTTTCACCGACGACTGTGTGTAGTGGTGTCGTAGGCACATTCCCACCACCAACGAGCTTTCAGCACGCTCCCGTTCATCTGCACTGGAGTGCGTTCATAGGTGAATAAGATTGAATATAGTGAGAGAAAATATTTATTAATTATAATTTTTTTTTGTTTGTTTTTGTGAATTATTATTATTGTGAAATATTATTTTAAAAAAAATACTTAGAATATAAGTGCCAATTTTAAAATGGCAGAGGGTGGCGGACCTTCGGATATGGAGGTCTCTGACTCTAGTTCCCTCCTAAGTGATAAAAAAAAGTCACTCAAACGCGTACCAAATACGGAAGATACTTCTTCTGGGGACGAGTCAGCTAACCCTACCAAGCCTCCCTCCAAAAAACTAGCAAATCTCCCATCTGCCCTTAACGATCCCACTCTACCTTCAACCTCGTCTTCTCCCTCTGTTCTTCCCGCTCCTTCTCAACCTTCGCCTTCCCACTCTCAATCCCCGTCCTCGCCTTCCCCCCCTGTTATTCCCACTCCCCGTGTAAAGGTCTATCCAGAAGATGCGCCCGGAACTGGTCCCTGGGTTGTTTTCTTCAGGCCTAAGCCAAATGGAAAGGCGTTGAGAGTCATGCAGATCGCGAAAGATCTGGCAAGGTATACCTCCGTTTCGGAAATTTCGAAGGTTAGACCAAACAAATTGCGAGTTGTCGTGAATGATCGAAAAGACGCAAACAAGATTGTTGTCGATCAGCATTTTACAATTGAGTATCGGGTCTACATTCCCTCTCACATAGTCGAAATTGAGGGTGTGATAACCGAAACGGGCTTGACGTGCGAATACATTACGAGTGAAGGTACCGGCCGTTTTAAAAAACTGCCCTCGACGACTGTTAAGATCTTGGGTTGCCGCCAGCTCGGAACAGTCTCCCATGAAGGAGAAGAAAAGAAATTTACGCCGTCCAACTCGTTTCGAGTCACCTTCGCTGGTTCAGCTCTCCCTGACTACCGGATGGTAGATAAATTGAGGTTAGCCGTGCGACTTTTTATTCCAAAGCCAATGACTTGTCTAAAGTGCAAGTCAGTTGGTCACACGGCTGCTTATTGTGCCAATAAAGAACGATGTGCCACTTGCGGAGAACAACATGAGGGGAAATCCTGCAGTGCGACTGAGCATAAGTGTCCATATTGCGGGGGATCCCCACACGTGCTCTCAGCTTGTGAAACATACAAGGCTCGCTGGGAGAAACAGAAGCGCTCTTTGAGGGAACGCTCTAAACGCACTTTCGCAGAAATTTTGATGGGCGCTTCTCCACTGGCTCAAGAACAACAACCAATCAATACACACAATGTCTTCGCTACGTTGCCAGTTGAAGAAATGGAAGCGGATACAGCTAACGGGGGCACGCCGTTTATTTCTCAAGGGAATCCCCGGCGCAAAAATGTGACCACTCCCAAAGTTCAAGGACAAGTCCCTCCGGTGATACCCCCTGTTAGCTTGCCCAAAAAATCGAGTGCAGCGGATAAGCAAAATCAGGTCCCTCCTGGCCTCCGTGGTAATAGTTCACCTTCGAACGACCCAGCACTCGAGGGGACATCAAAAACCCCAACTGTCCCTGTTTTTCCGTCAAGTTCAACTTCCCAATCGGGATTTATAAAGTTGTCTGACCTTGTGGATTAAATCTTCACGTGTTTTAATGTTTCCGACTCCATCAGAACCATTGTCACCGCAATGCTTCCAGTACTAAAGACAATTTTGCAGCAATTGATGCAAACATGGCCCCTCCTTGCAATGATTATCTCTCTTGATGTCTAATTTAAATAGAGAGGTCGGAGATATCACTGTTTTACAGTGGAATTGTCGTAGTCTTATCCCTAAATTGGATACATTCAAATTTCTAATTCATAAACTCAATTGTGATGTTTTTGCTCTATCCGAAACCTGGCTCTCTTCTCAAAATGATCTCTCTTTCCACGATTTTAATATAATACGCTTGGACCGCGATGACAGATACGGAGGGGTACTATTGGGGATCAATAAGTGTCACTCATTTTTTAGAATTGACCTTCCACCTATTGGAGGGATCGAAGCTGTTGCTTGTCATGCAAACATCAGAGGCAAAGACCTTTGTATAGTCAGCTTGTATTGGCCTCCGAGAGCTGCGGTTAGCCGCAAGCAACTTGTTGACATGTGCTCACTCCTTCCTGAGCCACGATTGATCTTGGGAGACTTCAACTCTCACGGAACTGCCTGGGGGGAACCGTACGACGATAATCGTTCATCGTTGATATATGACCTTTATAACAGCTTCAATATGACCGTTTTGAACACTGGGGAAACAACACGTGTACCTAAACCTCCTGCTAAACCAAGTGCTCTTGACCTCTCGCTTTGCTCGAATTAACTATCGTTAGATTGCAAGTGGAATGTAATCCAGGATCCCAACGGTAGTGATCACTTGCCAATCAAAATTTCTATCACCAATGGGTTGAATTCTTCTGAATCAATAAACATGGCATACGACCTCACAAGACACATTGACTGGAAAAAATATGCGGACGCGATTGCTCTAGCCATCAATTCCAGAGATGGTTTGCCTCCATTGGAGGAGTATAACTTCATTTCTCGTTTGATCTATGACAGCGCGGTTCGCGCTCAAACGAAACCCATCACAGGTTCCACTATTCGTCGAAGGCCTCCCAATCCATGGTGGGATGGCCAGTGTTCCAAGCTTTATGGAGATAAATCGAATGTATTTAAAGCTTTTCGGAAACGTGGAACCATTGAGAATTTTCAAACGTATTTGGACCTTGAAAATCAATTTAAAAACTTGATCAAAGGGAAAAAACGTGCTTATTGGCGAAATTTCGTGGGAGGTTTATCACGAGAAACGTCAATGAAAAAATTATGGAAAGTGACTCGAAACATGAGAAATCGCTCTTCATCCAATGAAAGCGAGGAATATTCACATCGATGGATTTTTAATTTTGCACGAAAGGTTTGTCCCGATTCCGCTCCAGTGCAAAGAATTATTCGAGATATACCACAAGATAGGTGCGATCTTGATTCCGAGTTTTCGATGGTAGAATTCTCTCTTGCTCTCCTTTCATGTAACAATTCTGCTCCGGGATCGGATAGAATTAAGTTCAACTTGCTGAAAAATCTCCCTGATGTGGCGAAACATCGCTTGTTGAACTTATTCAATCGGTTTCTGGAGCATAATATTGTTCCAGATGATTGGAGACAAGTACGAGTTATAGCTATTCAAAAACCCGGGAAACCCGCGTCCGACTTCAATTCGTACCGCCCAATAGCAATGCTGTCTTGTATACGGAAATTGTTGGAGAAAATGATCTTGTTTCGCCTTGATCGTTGGGTTGAAACGAATGGCTTACTCTCAGATACACAATATGGGTTCCGCAGGGGCAAGGGGACGAATGATTGTCTTGCGTTGCTTTCTTCAGAAATTCAAATGGCTTACGCCCAAAAAAAAACAAATGGCTTCAGTATTCTTGGACATAAAGGGGGCCTTTGATTCTGTTTCAATAGAGGTTTTGTCAGACAAATTACAATCTCGGGGTCTGCCGCCTCTATTGAATAATATGTTATATAACTTGCTTTGTGAGAAACATCTGAACTTTTCTCACGGAGATTCGGCAGTAAGTCGGGTCTCTTACATGGGACTCCCCCAGGGCTCATGTTTAAGCCCCCTTTTGTACAACTTCTACGTAAGCGACATTGACAATTGCCTTACACAAAATTGCAGCCTAAGACAACTTGCAGATGATGGAGTGGTGTCTGTCGTAGGATCAAACGAATCCGACCTGCAAGAATCCTTACAAGATACTTTGAACAATTTTTCAACCTGGGCCATTGGGCTAGGGATCGAATTCTCCACGGAGAAAACAGAGATGGTGGTTTTTTCTAGGAAGCATAAACCAGCAAAACCAAAGCTTCAACTTTTGGGTAAACCGATCACTCATGCTATGTCATTCAAGTATCTTGGGGTCTGGTTCGACTCTAAATGTACTTGGGGGGCCTATATTAGGTATCTGAGTAAAAAATGTCAACAAAGAATAAACTTTCTCCGTACAATTACCGGCACCTGGTGGGGAGCCCATCCCGAAGATCTTATAATGTTGTATCGAACAACTATTCTCTCAGTGATGGAGTATGGCAGTTTCTGTTTTCAATCAGCTGCCAAAACACACCTCATTAAACTCGAGCGAATTCAGTATCTTTGTCTCCGTATCGCGTTGGGATGTATGCCCTCAACGCATACCATGAGTCTCGAGGTTTTGGCAGGCCTACTCCCACTAAAAGATCGCTTCAATTTATTATCTCTTCGGTTCCTCATCCGGTGTAAGGTTATGAACCCATTGGTGATCGGAAATTTTGAGCAGCTGATCGAGCTAAATTTTCATTCTGGATTCATGAGCTCATATCATGAATTCGTCTCCATGCAGGTTAATCCTTATTCGTATATTCCCAACCGTGTTTGTTTTCCTGACTACATCAATTCCTCTGTGCATTTTGATCTGTCCATGAAGCAGGATATCCATGGAACATCAGACTATCTTCGATCGAGGATCGTTCCAACGATCTTCGATGCAAAGTATGGGGATATCAATTGTGATAATATGTACTTTACTGATGGGTCCTCTATGAATGAGTCCACAGGATTTGGAGTGTTCAACGAATTTTTTAGCACCTCACACAGTCTTCAGAATCCTTGCTCAGTGTATATTGCTGAATTGGCAGCTATACACTGGGCGCTGGACAGCGTCGCCTCACGACCTGTTGAACACTATTACATTGTAACGGATAGTCTTAGCTCTGTCGAAGCTATCCGTTCAGTGAGGCCGGAAAAGCACTCGCCGTACTTCCTTGAGAGAATACGAGAAATTTTGAGTGCTTTATCCAGACGCTGTTATGTCATTAACTTTGTCTGGGTCCCTTCACATTGCTCAATTCCGGGTAATGAGAGGGCTGACTCATTAGCAAAGGTAGGTGCAATTGAAGGCGATATTTATCAACGTCAAATCGCCTTCAATGAATTTTATTCTTTAGTCCGCAAAAATACCATAGTTAACTGGCAACGCAAATAGAACGAAGATGAATTGGGCCGGTGGCTCCACTCGATTATCCCTAAGGTTAGCCTCAAACCATGGTTCAAAAGTCTGGACTTGAGTCGGGACTTTATTCGCACCTTCTCCCGACTCATGTCCAATCACTGTTCGTTAGATGCGCTACTCTTTCGTATTAATCTTGCCGACAACAATCTTTGTGTTTGTGGCCAAGGTTACCACGACATCGAGCACGTTGTTTGGTCTTGCGAGCTGTATCTTGTCGCCAGATTGAATTTAGTAGTCACCCTTCGGGCCCGAGGAAGGCAGCCCATGATGCCGGTGAGAGACGTGTTGGCTCGGTTAGACCTTGATTACATGTCCCAAATATATGTATTCCTTAAAGCTATCGATCTTCGTGTGTGATTGTCCTTACACCCTTAGTTTTTTCTTTTCCTTTTCCTTTGTGAGAGATCGGATCCCTTCTTAAGAATAAGATGAAATGTAAATACATATTAGATATAAGATAGGTTTAAGAATTGAGTGTGATGAGTGTGATTGAGAGTGTGATTGAGAGTGTGAGTGTGATCATTGTCAATATATCCTCATATCCCCTCCTTTTCCTGAAGAAAATATGTCACCCTTCTAAACTCGAGTCGACCGCGAGTAATCGGTTTCCTATATTATTAACATTAGAATTAAGGAAAAATGTTTATATACTAGTAACAATACAGTAAGGAGTTCGGCTCCTTTAAACCTATGTAACTGAGCCTGTAAAAATAAACGATTTAAATAATAATACAAGTCTCCTTCTTTACGAGATAATGTTACTATCTACAGTTGTGATTGAATGTGGTGCATTTCGACCTCTCTAGATGCCTTTAACCCTTTCACTACATCCGCGCGACGACCTGTGTGTACGTGTGTCGTCTATAGATGATATCCGCGATGAGCTGTGTGTACGAGCGTCGTCTTTAGACGACATGAGAGTCATACTGCACATCGATCGTTATTAACCGTTTATTGATTCATCATTATACGGCTTTTTCTTAGCGGCCGAAGAACGTATCTCGATCGTAAAACGAGGTATGGGTGTATTACGAACTGACAAACCTTATACTTATATCCCCTAATACAAAATGGGCACGTAGACTCAATTTAGGTCAATTTCTTTCTAAATAACCACAATTTCAAATATTTCGATTGTAAAGCAACAAAATTTTATGTGGTATTTGCGGTATTCATCTTTTAAAACTACAATAAATAACTTAAAATACAAAACTCAGACACAATAAGTCATTCGCGCAGTACCCTTGACTAGATTGATAGATTGTACAGTTTTTCGAACAGCACATGTCTCTTAAAAGTTAATTCTTTGGAGTGTTTTTCACGATAAAAAGGTTATAAAAGGTACAACTAAAACCGAGTTATTTTGTTTGGCGAAATTTCGGAGTTGAACGAGTCTGAACAGTTGTACGGATTACTGATCCCATAGAAATTGGCCGTTCCATGTTCACTCACGTCCTGCATTCGTCGATTACCTCGCAGTGGCAAGGTAGGTATCTCACTAGTTGCCATGTAAGGATCGTCCACGCCGTGGTCCATAAAAGTTTCCGTCGTCATCGATCGCTGTTGGCGCATTGCTGGATTCACACATTCATAGACGCTCTGAAGTGAATAGCTTTATATTTCTTGTCCATAAATTATAATGAAATGATGCGTTACCTGTTCCGAAATGTACTGGTTCGCTTGCGAAAACGCAAGGGAAGTTAATGAAGGAAGCGCTTGAACAAGATCCGATCTTGCAATACTTCGTATCATCAGAAAGCATCTCGGAACCATTATCCCTACTAACACGGCAAGTGCCGTAGCAGTTAACCCAAGAGAGACGGCAGCTTCCCGCCATTCGTAACCCAACATACTTAACGGTATCCATATTGACCAAATCACTAGGCAAAGCATCGATCCTGTGACTAGAAGCAACCCTTCGCGGTAGTTTCTCTGCGATCTAAATATGAAGGGTGATAGGAGAACCAGAGCCGCCAGTAACAATCCATCGTATGAGATTACCGCCCAGAACCAATTGCCAAAATAAATCTCATTACAAGACATTGAGTGGGCCTTCGCATGTAAGACGATGATCAGCTGAACAGAAAGGCCAAGTTGCACCAAAGTGCTGAAGACACAGATTACACTCTGTAGATAACCGTTGACATGGGACAGGAATCCTCCTTCACTTCCGATGGATGCAAGCATGATGGCTCGACAGAGCAGCAACGAAAATGTGGTACAGTAGCTTATCGAAACGAGGAATATTTTTATTGTGCACAATGTGTTCCACGTCAACATAGTATCGGGTTTATGCAGGAGATCCGGCATATAGCCCGTGTATTCCAAACCGAACGGGACGAAGGATCCGAATTGAAAAATCAAACTCACCAACAGCAATATACTGCTCATTGGATTACCTTCCAAGACATCATCCATACAAACGCGAACAAGCAGGAAGATCAATATTGCCAGGCAAAATAAGATTCCCAACGAAGAAACGGTCAGCCCGGCAGCGACCCACGGTTCCGGCTTGATCTGCCAATACATTTCAGTGTAATCGTTACCATAATAAACCGGTCTGTGGCGGTGTCCAAAATCTGGATGACGACTTTCGAATTCTTTCGCGCAGAAAAAAATAGTACCCAATTTCAGTCGCGACTCATCTTGTTTCGCGTAACCGTTCAAATGGTAGACTGTGGTAATGTTCGTGACCATATTAGAGCTGGCGATCGGTTTCAAATTCAACAACTGTTCGCTGCCATTCAGACTGAATTTCTGACGCATTTCGAACGTCATCAGATGTGTTATATTCTGTAGTTCCAATTGCGATATTATTTTCCGAGAAGACATTTTTGCGTAGTACTTCCAATTACTCAGGGTCTCATTTCGACTCCAGCACGAGCCGTTGTAAACTCCGGAGCAGTTTTGGCTTTCGAGTAAATTTAACAAGTCCACAATCTCTAGGAATACTGATCCCGAGGATATGATTTCACTAGCTAGCAGCTTCGAGCCATAACGATCGCTGGAGATGTTAACCTGACCCTCAAGCGACGACAGCTGAATTGAATTTTCAGCAATAAAGTAGGACTTTTCGGGGAGATCTGGAATTAAAAAATAGCTTTTAGTTATAGAATGATGCCATGAAATAGACATGAGACAGTAGTAATTGTATATAAGGTACACCGGGGCAAGTTGAAATTCGGGGTAAGTTAAAACGGAAATCTTAACTTTTACTAGGAATGATGAATTGACGCGAGAAAAATATATAAAGTAAACAGTATCTATCAACCCATCTTATGACAACCATTACCAGAATATTGGAATGCATTAACGCAATCCGCCCCTTTTTTACTGTTTCTTGTTTCGTGAAATCAAAACAAAAATTTTCGCGCGCTAACTGAATCCGTCCAAAAACACTGATTTTGAATATCGCCAGAATCGCACGTCAGGTAATCAAATAGGGATAATTAATTAGGGATAATAGTTGTTTTGAAAACTAAACTGAAAAATCATTTTCCGTATAGCTCTGAACATTTAAACTCACCCCATGTTTTTCCAAACCTGGGGTAAGTTGAAACCAGCGAAAATCGATTATTTTTAAAACATTGCTGCAGATGACGGACGTATGCTCTATATAATTCAGGTAGTAAAGTAAAATTTGTAAATTTTGCAACTAGGGGTTGTTCAAATACTACGTAAAGCATTTTTTTACTATTTTAAACTCCCGCTTCCCTACATGATATGTAATAAATGGTCATTTGCATAACAATGTTTAGGTTTAGTTGAATTTATTCCTAAACAAGGTTCCACAAGCCATCCCCTCCTCCCTTTTTGAGTACGTTACGTGATATTTGAATATTTGAATGCTCTCATAAACCTCAATAAAGTTCGTTTCGAGTGGCATGAAATCTATTCTGACATGAAACCGTCTAAAATAGTATTCTTGATGTTATTGTTTCGTATATTAATTCCTAGTATGTAGTGTCCTTTTGTATGTATTAGACTACTCCCCCACATCTCACGTGTACCAAAACCCTTTTTCCAAATGTTTATATGTAATTCTTTCAATTTAGTGTTTTATAAATCAGTTGTAGATAGTTCAAGAAGCAAAACCGTACATGATGGTTCCGCGTTTCAATTCACCCCGCTCTACGAGACAACGGGAAACAATGCATATGAAAACTAAACATTTAAAAAATTGGTATTTTTCGAAGCATCCAGTGTGTATCCTTATTTTTATCGAAAGTTATCTGTTATACCTTGTATATGCTGCAAACAGATTTCAATTTAGTGATTTTGTGATTTTTAAGATAACTTTCAAGTTGAACTTCGAAAAAATCGTTTCAACTTGCCCCGGTGTACCTTATTTTTATCAATTTATATATATTTTTGGACATCAAATTCAGATCCAGGTATTCTACATAATTTTGCTTGACGATTGCAACGAGGAACAATACAACTTTTTCTGTAAACATGATACTGACTCACTTTATTAAGTAATGGATAACCGACTTTTTGACGTAGGATTACATCTTTCGGGAACATATTGGGGTACAAATTAAAAATAGAAAATCGAGCACATCGTGAAAATTGTCCAATTTCAAACGCTTATTTCTCTATGATTTAATGATGGATTGATGAAATTTTTGCGTTAATCGATTTCGGCACTTGATAACATTTTTTTATATTGAAGAAAATTATATATGTCATGAAAATAACTATCGAACAATTAAAAAATCTCAACACCTATCCTAACGGAAATACCCACTTCTGATTGGTCGAAATTGACAGCACATGCTGCGGTTCCCTAACAGAGACATCAAAACCAAGCTGCCAGAGGGATATCGGCGTTGCAAATACATGAAAGTAGGGGGAGCTTTTGTTCACACCAAAATGTGTTCCCTAACAGAGACATGAAAACCAAGATGCCCGGGGGAAATTGGTATATATTTGTATATGCAAGTCGGGGGAATTTTTATATTGCGAGTAAGGTGAGTGATACGATTAATTCATTCAAATAAAATTTAAATTTGGAACTTTAATGTTGGTTGCTTCGTGAAATTTCATATCAATGACCGATCATGTATTGTGAAAAAATTTAGTACAAGTGTAAGTGTAAAATTGTATATGGTAGCAGTTGTGTTGAAAATGACTTGATGTATGAAATGATTTGTTTCAATTTCCATAAATAATAACCAAGGTGTGTTCCCGCTCGGAAACGGGTCGTTTGGTTTAAGCTGTCTGTGTTGTTGTGTACATTTTCACCCAGAGAAAGTTTATACAGCGAGAAAAATTGGAAAAGTGAAAAAATATTAGAAAAAGTGATTTCTCATATGCTTTACATATAGTATTAGGTGTTGTAGTCCAATTAAAATTCGTAATGGGTTGAATAAACACTCAGAAAGTAAAAATTATAAAATAAAATTACCTTTTCTATTTCAAATCTGTTTTCTGTATACTAAAATAATATGTTTTACCGATGAGTAAAACTGATAATTGTGTTCGGTATTGGTAATATTGGGTTGGGGAAAAAGGAATGTCGTATATTGTCAATATATGGCAACACTTAAACATATCTTGTGTTGTACTTATCGCATCGGGTCATACTATACGGCTATTTAAAGACGACAATCTGTGCTACAAGTGTCGTTTTGACAGTGTTGTGATTGTCCTTTTCAGTCTCAAGTTATAGTCCGTCAAAGATGGAGTCCACCAAGCAAAAAATTCGCCATATTTTACGTTTTTACTACCTGCGAGGTAAAACTGCAACGAAGGCGGCCGAAAAAGTTCGTGTAGCTTATGGACCCGATACTGTGACGATTCACACAGCACATCGTTGGTTTGATCGATTTTGAACGAATCCAAAAAAAAGCTGGATGTATGGGTGCCACACGAGTTGACGCAAAAAAAAACTTTTAGACCGAATCAACGTCTGCACTGCTGAAACGGAACGAACTCGACCCATTTTTGAAAAAGATGGTGACTGGTGATGAAAAGTGGATCACGTACGACAACCTAAAGCGAAAAAAGTCGTGGTCGAAACGCGGTGAGCCGGCCCAAACCATCGCCAAGCCCGGATTGACGGCCAGGAAGGTTTTGCTGTTTGTTTGTTGAGATTGGAAGTTAATACCCACTATGAGCTGCTCAACTATAGCCAGACCCTCAACTCGGTTCTCTACTGTGAGCAGCTTGACCGTTTGAAGCAGGCGATTGACCAGAAAGCGGCCAGAAATGATTAATAGAAATGCTGTTATTTTCCACCAGGACAACGCTCGGACTCACACATCTTTGATGACCCATCGGAGCTACGGGAGCTCGGATGGGATGTCCTATTGCGCCCACCGTATAGTCCAGACCTGGCTCCAAGTGATTATCATCTCTTCCGGTCCATGCAAAACGCTCTTGGTGATACTGATACTAAGTTGGCCTCAAAAGAAGCTTGCGAAAACTGGCTGTCTGAGTTTTTTGCAAATAAGGAGGGGGCAACAAGTTTACGAACAAAACGGCGCCTTAAGGTGAAGGCGGAAGCTAGCCATTGTAGTAGTATAGGTAAATCCACGTGTAAAAATGGGGTAATAGTGTTCGTGAAAGAAGAGTAAAGCACACGTAAATAGGTCAATTCACTTATCAGACTGTTCGGCGCTTCATTGACACGAGTCTTTGAATACATTTGAAAACAAAAACAATTCAATACTAAAGTAAAATGTATGAACGATATGTTCCGATGAACAATTTCAAATATAAATATATATAGAAGGTGCAATATAAAGTAAAATTCTGATTATACGCGACCGTAACATGAGCAAATTTATAACACATGCGAATTGGGGCTCTTTTGATATTAACAAGTTCTTCCGCATAGTAACTCGATGTTGATAATTCTTTAATATTTTCCTTCGTTGATCGTATTGTTTTCACATATTCACGTTGGAGAGCCTTAACCCTTCTCTTCGTTGGCCGAGGCATTTTGATTGAATGTAATACTTTTCTGTTTACTGTTTTTGAAAGCATAGGCAGCCGTGGCAGTGTTCCGAGCTCTGCACACAATTTTCTTACCCAGTGTTAAAGTTGCTAAAACCTACATTATAGACCCATTAAACGTAAAAATAATATTTGTATTGATATCAACACAATTTTATTCTATTGATTTTCATGACATGAAAAGCTATGACTCAGGAATAACATTTTATTGAGTGGTTTTTATAGCTGTTTCGATGATGTTGTCTGACATCAGTGTCGAAAAAATAACGATGCTTTCACCAATACAAACAAAACCATTGCCGAAGACAGAAAAACAAAAATTTAACTTTCAGAGCACTTGCTCGAGTTTTCCGACGTTCTTCACTATACAGTGCGACATTAGATGAAAATTTAACATTTTGTGAGTAATCGATTAGAGTTTGGTTGATATTACTTGATGGGAAGTGTGAGAAAACGATCATTCACTTCACACTGTTTCGCAAAATTCTTGATTTTCGGGCGAGGGGTGAGGGAGGGAGATGAAAGAAATGAGCGCCATTGTGGCAGCCATTTGTGGCTAGCTTCCACCTTCACCTTAAATTGGATAATTTTAAGTATGTTAGATAAAGCGTCAAATTTCGATCAGAAATACGACATTTCTTTTTCCCCAACCCTATATCTTATATTACATTAGTTAGTTTTTTTTTCTTTATTTCATCCATACATAACACAGAAGGCACCTCGTCTAGGGTCACAGAGGATGGTTTTCATCATATCTCATACCACTTCGACATATTTTATATGATACGCACCATCCAACGACTGTTTAGCATCCTCACCGATTACAGAGACAAGGCTAGCTACTCCGGATCAGCCATTTCTTAGTGACGTCATCTGAGTCGTTGAAGTAAACAATGTGTTCTTATTTTTTGTTTTTCGTGCTTTGTAAGTTTGTGCGTTGATAATATAGTTGATTATATTTAACACCATGAATAATTTGATAAAACATTTATCCACAAAGAACATAATTTTCGGTTTTTCTCTTTTTTGGCCCGATAATGTCATTTTCATAATTTATACACCTGCTCACAGCGCATTGAACCATTTACGATTTTTCGTTTCAGGAACATTTACGCGTAAGTCGGAAAACAAAATACAACTGGCGACTGTTTACACTGACGACTCGGATGACGTCATAAAAAAATGTTACTCGCTAAAGAAGTAGCCTTGTCTCTGTAAGCCGTGAGCATCCTTTTGTCATCATCACTCGGTAAACACCAGTGAAGTGAACAAACAATACCCAACAACCAAACAAAACGGCCCCTTTTCAGAGCTACCAAATCATGATTTGATAGTATGATTTGACGCAAACTCAGCGTGTGCAACGTGTGGATTCATGGAAGTGTGGAAGTGGAAGATTTACATTGCTTTTGCTTACAATGTTTCCAGCTTTGGTTGATCAGTGATTGAATCCCTGTACCCTAGCCTGCTCGAGCTGTGATTTTCGAACTCTCGGAAATGTATACCTGAGGGCCAAATAAACGATGTCATTGTTCGTAGTTCGTGCCTATCTTAATCAATTCGAACGTGAGGTTGGATATGTCAGACAATTTCCTTATCGTTCACTTTCTCGTCCGCCAGAACATTGGCATCCGTACGTGTGGTGTCAACAGTAATTCGGGATGCTTCTGAACTCTGTCCACTAGTGCTGTGTATAAGTTTACGAGGGGATGGCATGAAGCCAGAGCTGCGATTTGTCGTGAGAATCAAGTGATGGTACTCACACAAAGATAATCAACAAATTTTGTACTACGATTATCTTTGGTGACCATCCCAACGCCAGTCCAATAGTGTGAAAAAAGTATTATCACAACACTAACACATGGTGAGCTTCTACTTGACAGGAGAAATCCAAGCTCCTTGGTGAGTGTCCTGTTGCTGAAATGTCAGAATAGTACAACAATCAAAAGTCTAGCTGATGGTTTGGTGTTTGGCGATATTCACAACATTCGCCTCTTTGTGTTCGTTCTTTACGACCAGGGATGCTAGATGTGAATATACAGTTTCATTTTAAATACAATTTGAAGAATATTGTATTTTCAGGCATGTATTTTCTTTTCATCTTTTCAGATGCCCTCACGTTTTGGCACTTCGCCGACTCTACGTAGTATTACACGTGTTATTTGTATTAGTTCTTAGTTTGTGGAATGACACGCCTTGACTATCCCCTCTATTGCGGCTCCCGATCAGGTTTGAGATTAGCAAAATAATGCATTTTGAAACCCGTTCGACTTCGATTTTTTTAACCAAATTTGTTTGTCATCATTGCAAGGATGCTAAATTTGTAGACATGTACGTAATTTTACTGATATTTAATGTCTATTCTGTTGCAGACTTATATTTTCAGTTGCAGACTGCAAGGATGTGGTATTTCTTCTCTTTATGACTTGATTCCCTGCGCTAACAACCCCTTTTTTCATACATTACTTCGCTATTCTCGCGGTTACAAAAATATCTGCCATTTATAGACATCAACATTTCAGATTTTTGTCGAAGACATTGAAAAAAAAAATCATCTGGCATCTCTGGAGGTGATGACATTTACTCTGACAAAACCAACAGAAAAACAACAAGTCACCAAGTATACATTATACATCAAATATTTTTGTGTACAATGGCTCTCTGAGTTAACCGCTACCGACCGCGCCAGCTGTCCAAACTGGACTACCACAAAACATAAGTTACGCATCTGATTAATCTTTGCTCCCAAGGAGACTTCCCGCATGTTCTACGGCCCTTCCAGGCCAGTAAGAAAACTCGCATCATGTGTCTACTGCGGAATCTTTACCAACCGGGCGCGGAACGGCTACGCAATGAGATAATGAACTTCACAACGCCCTCGAACCGGAAGGTGGAAATCAGGGCCATCAGCAGTAATTACATCGAGTTGAATTCATCAGTTGCCGGGATATATAACAAGGTGGTCGTGTCGGATTTGATCAAGCAAATTGATCCCAGCGGGTAGAGTGAATATGAGACTAGTCTTGTCCGAAGTGGATTAGCTGACCAAAGATTTTATTTTGCGGATGCGCTGAGAAGAACCATTTAAAAGTTTTTTGTCTTTGTGCATATTGATTTTGTGCGTCAATTCTACTTCGCGGGTTATTCCCGCGGTTAGGAGTCGTTGCTTGGGAATAAGAGTGCCTGCTCTATCTTAGGAGGATATTCTTGAAATTTTGAATGTAAGATTGTCATTTGTTTGTTTCTTGAATGTAATAACACAATTTGCATTTCAGCACATTCCTTCGGAGCTAGCGAAAAGAATTACGCTATCTTCATGCTGGAAGCTTGCAAGGTACAACAGTAACCGTTCACGGTCAACTAAGAGGTGCCGGAAATTGACTGGCAAATATTCCTTCGAGAAACCGCCAATCAGATTGTCCTCGAACAAAGTCCACAGAAGCTGGAAGTGGTGAGGGAACAGCTATACGAGCTGCTATCCAAGGCGTTCTATCGAATGTTATAATCTGTGGATTGGTACCGAATCTGGTTAAAAATTGCGATATGAGTTTGAAAACGCAAACGTTGGATTTTGCCGGGCATTATGAACACCGGTGCAGCAAGGAAGCAAACATATATTACATCTGGAAGTGTTCGTGGCGCAGCTTGTGGCACTGTATAAGAAGTTTTTAATAAAGCCTCAATGGAAGTGGATGATTTTCGAGCGATTCTTTGAGATCGCAATTTTCTTTCGTTTTATAAAAAAATAAAATTTTTGTGTTCATCTCACGTTTATTAACTAAACTTCAATAGTTCTGGTAATGATTAACTCTAAATAAAAAAAACACGCCTTGTCGGTTTTAAATCGGATCGTTTTCATGATCCGCAAATAATTATGAAATGGTAAATTTATCAGTATACTTAAATACCATTACATTCAAAAACCATTGTGCTACACCATGTTTATTTTAAAATTATATTTAAAGTAACTTTTAAAATTATGACACCATAATCTTTTTTATTATAAATGTCTGTTCATTTTAACTACAAGAAATAAATATTCGCTCGATTAATCGAATACTGAAAGACAATCGTTCGAATGAATCGAATATTGGCCCCACGATTAATCAATAATCGAATAAACGAAATATTTAGACATCTCTAACAACAACTTCTACTTCAACAAACAAATCTAAACAACCGTCGCGATTGTCAAAAATGATTGGAACTGTCTGATCACTCACATTTCTACTACCATCATACGCCACAACCACCGCTCTCGTAACGTAAAGTTGTAAACAGAGCGATCGGCAGTGAGAGGCATTAGAACCAACCGTCATTTGGCTAGGGGTCAGAAACAAAAGAGTGAGTATCACTACTGAATATTTGGATCTCACGTGCCGTGAGAGGAATTGAGTGACTATGGTCAACTTTTTTGTGACATTGACGGTGATGGATTGCAGCTCTGTATGAAGCTCGTCGTTCTCATCATGCTTTTAGCAGTATTGAGCAGAAATGGAGTCAAAACGCCTAGGTTTCGAATCGACTTGTTGGAAACAATTTCAGGAATTTTATTGTGGTCATTGCGAAACAGTGATGCCTGATTGTAACACAACTACAATGACAACAACTACCTGTCACCACAACTTTTGTAAGGTAGAAGGGAGCTTCACCTGAACCCCATTTTTCAAATATTGCGATCACTTATCAGCTCAAATTACGAGAACAATAAACACATGTATATTTTCCACCAATTCATTTACAACAAATACACTAACCTGATATAAAAAGTTCATCACGACCAGATAATATTACCACCATTGTCTCATTGCCAATATAGCTCTCCGATTTGAAGTATCCCAGGACCACAAAAATGGTTTCATTGCTTGGAAAGCTCTCCAAGCATAGATGCTCGTGGCGACAAATTGAAATGAATCTATCAGTACGTTCCACTGACTCGGAGCGCATCACTACCGATGAATTAGGGTTGGACCAGGGCAATTCGTACAGCAAATGAGCGGCCTTAGCATATAGAAGATCATTAGGGTTGGGATAGGGAAAAATGTTATAACCTATCGTGTCCACCGCCGTCTGAACGTCTGACCAAATTGATTGAGCAATAAAGATACCTGGAATGAAAAAAAATGTTTTTTTTGTATGTTGCAAGTTATGTCAACTAGTTACCGATTGATTCAGGTAAACATTCCATCAAAAACTTCGTTTCCTCTTCCAGCATTTTTTGCACATTTGGCACATCTTGCACTAACAACACCCTTAATCCTGAAATTGTGAACCTTTTGTTTACTACTATTCTTTAATGACGCAGATTTTAATTACCCAAAGTTCCTTCGTCGTCAATAAGCTGCAATTCATTAATCCGATCGACTGTAAACAGAACAGCACTAAAATCATGTTGATCTGTGAGCAACGATATAGTGTAATTTCCCTCAAGCCAATAAACAGGATGGAGAAAACCATTTTCCACAAACGTGTCATTGTCACTTTTCCATCCTCCTACATTTACGCGACTCTTGCGCGACCCATTTGGCTGTATTTGGCGTTGATTCGTGGCAAACCTATACGCTCCACCAAGAGACAAATCAATAATAATTCCGTTCGGATGGTAGCTTGAACAACTGTTTGATGTTTGTATCGTTCCTTGTTTGGGGACATCTTTATCCAGCTGATTTTCGATTCTATTGAAGCCCAATGCAACCGTTACATCCTGGTCCGACAATTCGGATGTCACTGGGGTCTCGCTTGTTCCATTTTCTACCACTTCGACGCTGTTATTGGCCAGCGATCGCGTGTCAATGCCTAACGTAACATTCCTGTGCTGATGTCTGGCCGTCGCCGAACTAACTAAAATGCTGTTATCGGTAATTTCTGTTACCGATTCCGTTGTGTGGATGCCTTCAGCAGTGGAAAAGTCCTCCTCAGGTATTGAAGCTGACACTGATGAGGCTTCATTGCAAACGGTATATACGAAACGGTGCAACAGGAACAAACCTAGTGAAAATGAAATCATCAGTTTACAGTTCAACTTTGATAAATGTTGAGTCGCAATCGCATGAGCTGCAATATTTAGTATAGCATCTTTCTATTTTTGATATCTCTTCCAACTTTCGTCACCTTCCAGAATCAGAATCATCACATAACCAGAATAGCACGTGGACATAAAATGCACGATTTAAATTTGAACTTATAAATTTGCTCCTTCGCGGCCGTTTTAAATTTCGAAATGTGTGTCGTAGAGTAGTGCGGGACAAAGGTGGGCACCTAACAGTTGTCGTCCAATAACTCTTGAAGTAAAAGCAAATACAATTCCGTTTGCTTACCAAATTGTAACTATATATATTACCTTCGAAACGTAGTACAAGCATTTCTCGAGTTGTATTTGTAATTGGACAAATACTTATTTTAATACAAAAAGACAAATGCGCACCTTTGCCCCATAGTGGGGGCAAAGGTGCGCACCATACGGGGCTAAAGTGCGCAATTATTGAATTGTACTTCTGAGGTAACTTGTAACAAAAATCAATGCTTTATCATTACCAGCGGAAGAAGTATCATTACCAGAGTGGGTAGGCACCATCCAGTGGGGAAGAGGGGGGAGGGTGCTGTATGATGTTTTATGGGTGGAAATGAGTGGGTCTTATGGTCGAACATACCACGTGGAATTTTTTGGGAGGAAAGAGACTGACAATATAAGATATCTGAAAATGTCCCACATTTGAAACATAATTCTTTTTTTATTAACAAACTAGCTGACCCGGCAAACTTCGTCCCACCTACAATTGACATATTGATATAAATCATTTCGAACACTCAAGTTCTCACAGAAATTATTTCTATAATAATAATACATAATCTATACTAGCGTTATATAGTTTTTTTAGACTAAGACGCATCAATCCTGATACTGACTATTTAAATCCGTTGCTCCGTTCTTGAGTTGAATCGTGAGCAACGGACACCAAATCATTTTTAGTAATATAGATCATGTTTATAAATACATAGTTACCTTCACTTGATTTATTTGAAACTCATTGTTGAAAAAAACAATATATATTTTAAGTTCATTGTGAAAACATAAACCTAAACGAAACATATCCGTTATTGAATTGAAAATTGAAATTTTTCATTTTAAATTCATTTTGAATTTTTTTTAAGCAATTGTTTATTTTTCTTCCTCATCTTAAATTCGGTTCTGAGAATTCCGACGCTTTGCCTTGAAGCGCTGTTGCTTCATTGCTTGAAGAGACAGACGATGATTCCTCATGAAGCTAGATTCCCAATCTCTTCCTGCCAGTTTTGCAACTTGATTGAATTCGTGCTGGAGCTTGTTGGCTACCGCAAAATCAAACGCCAGGCGCCGTAAATCTTTGAGAGACATACCACAGAAAGTTTTGTCCAGTGGTCTGCAGTGGTCCGCCAGATCCTCAGACTGCTCACTCGTGAATACTTGTCTGAACCGCCCTAGGTGCTCGCTGGCACATCCCAGTAGTCTATCGTAGAAATGTCTAGAGACTCCCTTCGGAAGCCTCTGTCGGGCCATTTGAGCATTTCTGGAGTGCATTCCTTCAAATCAGTTTTCTTCTTGTGGGTCCCGTCAAAAATTTAGTTGAAAACATTTTATACTGAGCACCTTTGCCCCACAAGCAATTTTTGAACTAATCGAATTTTTTGAAAAAGTTCTTGAACTGTTTATATCTCATTTTTTCGATTTTTTATGAGATTCTAAACAGCGATTTTTCATGAAAAATATCTCATTTTGAACAAAAATGGCCGCCATTTTGGCAATTTTTCGAATTTTCAAAAACCCCTATGTAACGCTTTAGATATTGTTCTAAGGTTTCAAAATATTCATTGAAATTCGTTCTGCGATTCCCCGTTGCTTCAGAACCGATACCACCATCATTTTTCGTGCACTCAAAAAATGGAAAATACATCTTCAAATATACCTTAAACAAATACCAAGATACCCGAACACTTCACTTTCTAACATCCGAGAAAAAATCACGAAAATTCATCATTTTTCGACCTTCCAGAAAGGGTTCCCTCCTTAGCGAAAACCTTAAAAATCACTTCACCTATTTTCCTGACGTATGATTACGTCTTTTAGTAATGGTGCCAAATCAGAAAACAGGGCACGGCTAATAAAGGGCTAATAAAGACACAGGTTTCCTGTATTGTTCTCCATTGCTTCTAAAAATCCACGCAAACTCATCGACACCGCCATTCTATCAAATATCCTATTCGGTTCGTATTTCGTAGTCGTAGGTTAAAAATGCGGTCATGTCTTGAACACTTCCATTCTTTATTATTATAATTTTTTGCAGTCCGCGACACTATGACTAACACGCGTTTGTGGCCCTTCTGGAAAAAACGGTTGAGTACCACTGCTTCAGAGTTTCGAAGTTTCACAAAAATAGCTCTTTAGTAAAGTTTTGTTAGTCTTGGAAAGGACCGATTGGATTGCATGGATTTGAAAAAGCATTTGAAAGTGGTTTAATCATGATTTATTCATGTTCTTGCGAGAACAATACACAAACTGACCATATTTGGAGTTTTTGCCCTTATGACAATGCACACATTGCACTAAGTATTCATCGTGTTATACAAAAATACAGAAGCACCATTCATTATACGGTATAAAAATCGATGCGGGGCTTACACCGAAAAAATGGCATTGTTTTGTAAACAGCATTAATAATTCATGTTGATATAACAATCACACAAATGATATAGTATAGAAAACACAAGAATGTCAGTCGCCAATGAACTAAACGGAATTTATTGAGAAGTGGAAGTGCGAAGCGTCAGCTAACAACACACACACAATATGTGATTTTCTTAAATACATCGAACGCATATGCCACAACGAATACGAAAATCTATTCTTGGCTTAGTGTCTCTTTCGCATCCCACTGTGGGTAAATGCAGAATATTCACACCATCAAACCGCACAGAAAACACCCTATCTACCTTTTGCAACACATGAAACAAACAACTATGTGTACATGTGATGCAGTAATTACAGAAGCACTCTCCACCTGACCGTTTGACACACTAGCAAAACAGAAACTGTCTGTTTGTCGCAGCAAAGGCAGTATTCATTATGTTGCTTTCTTTTCGTTTTCACATGGATCTTCGCAATTTCGTGTTGTTATATTCAAATTGTGGCTTGCTATCACGTTATGGTCGAAACAGTTTGAGGAGTAACAGATGGAACCAATGTGATTTTCGTTTAGATAATTCTTCACAATTTTCAATTATTCAGTAGTTTTTTTCAACAAAATTATGACTCAGTTGTGAGGTTCATTTCTAGACATTTCTATTTTCTAGATTTAATTAAATGTTGGGCAAATGTTGGCCGACAATTCATGGATTTCGCAAGATGATAACGCGCCATCGCACCGAGCACGAATTGTACTGAATTATTTGACCAAACATCGAGCAAGCATCGTATTCCCCTGATATAGCTCCGTGCGACTTTTTTTTTTGTTCCCCAGGTTGAAGTTGCTATTTCGTGGAAACAGATTCCAGTCGATCGAGGAGATCAAAGAGATTGCGACGAGGGAACTAAAGGCTATCCCTTCGTCAGGATGCATGGAGAACTGGGTTAAGCATTGGCACATGTGTGTTGCTTCAGATGGATCATGTTTTGAAGGAGATAAAATAAATTTGCACGAAATTTTACTCTTTTTGACGTAGGACTACGTCTTACATTAAGGGTTCCAAATCAGAAAACAGGTCACGTTTTGACGTAGGACTACGTCTTTCATTTCTATACCGGGGTGTAAAATCAAAGTTTCGAAAACGAAAGCGTTACGCCGGAGACCGAGATTTTGAGCGTTAATAGCTCCTAAACAACTGAACGAAATGGTATGATAAACACTTCATTCGAAAGATAAAATGTCTACGCGTTATATACTTGTTACTTTTTGATCCAAAAACTTGTTTCAATAGCCTTAAAACTGCTTTCAAAACAGGCTATTGAAATCACCAATCGGTATATATGCGAGCGCCGCTCGGAAATCCACTCAGTTATAATTGAACAGCGATTGGAGCATGTTGTTGCTGTTGTGGTGAAGCACTTCGTTTATCATGAAAGCGCGGATGAACGGTGCCACCAAGAGCCTGTTTGTGCACCTTAGGCCAGAAGGCAATCCATCAAGAGGAGAGTGAAGCCACAAACGGTTCCCCGGGAAGAGTTCGGAGCAGCCGCCACACACACACACATACACGCGCGGAACTCTTCGTTTGGATGCCATTCAGCATCGAGAAAATTCCGGAAAGATTCAATCGTTGCTGAAAAATAATCTGCCAGTTCCCCTGGGAATTGAAAAATACATTCATGTGAAAGAGTTTATTTTAATGTTTTCTATCCATGTAACACTGCGACCAAATATTTTTCAATCAAGTGCTATAAACAGGTGGTTATCGAGTAAGCATTAACCACTGATGGGCTTCGAGTATCGAGGAAAATCTGGAACAAACTAATCGTTGCTGAAAAATACCCTGCCAATTCCCCTGGGAATTGAGAAATAAATTGATGCGAAAGAGTTTATTCTAATGTTTTCTATCCATATAACACTGCAACCAAATACATTTTGTTTTGTGATTTTTCAATCGATCGTAATTTAACATGGAAGCTTCTGAAAATTATTCTTCCCCATCAGTAGAAAATTTTCGTATTTAATATTGTATGCGCGCGTAACGGAAAATGTTTCGCATCGCGAAAATTATATAAAGATTCCGGAAGAATATTAGCGTTGCTGAAAAATATTCTGCCAGTTCCCCTGGGAATTGATAAATTCATGCGAAAGAGTTTATTTTAATGTTTTCTAACCATATAACACTGCGACACATTTGTTGACGTAGGACTACGTCTAACCGGAAGATATAGGGGGTGAAATGGAAATCTAGGCACTGAACAAGTAGGAAAAAATGCAAGATTTGGAACGCTTATAACTCGAGCATTTCTCAATAGATCGCAATGGTTTTGACATCAATTGATAGGAAATATATCTACGCATCTATCATAATGAATAACATTTCATTTTTCTTGAGATAAATAATTGAATAATTGTGAAATATCAAGCATTGTCCAAATGCACTATGTGCCTATTTTTGATTGGTCCATTTTGTGCTCCTCAAATCGTACCGACCAAAACGGGCAACCAGAGCAGCAGCGAAATAGAATGAAGCACCATTGGAAAGGAAAAAAATGGGTGGGTTGTATCTATGATACAACCGCAAGGTTGACGTGGGACTACCTTAGGTTAGCAATCATTCGTTTAAATTCTGGATTGAATGAAACAGTTTCCAAATTCAATTGAATTCAATGCTTTGTGAGTAAAAAGATTGTATATTGCCATGTAAGGTCAATCATGCATTGTGATAGATTATGTTCTTCGTTACAAGTAAATTTAATGTCGTACCTTTTACGTTTGGTATGATGCCTAGGAAAAAATATATGTACGGAAGAACTATCAAACGATTATTTTATTTTACATTTCCCTCTGAATTTTACATCTCTCAAGTGTACGTACTTCTCAAATCGCGAATTTGCTTGAAACTGGAAAGTTCATTCGCTTCTAGTGTCTGCACGATTTTCCCAGGTTCCTAAGTTTAGAAGGTCGTGTTAGGACAGACATATTCCAGTCTGCAGAAGGCAAGCGAGGACAAAAGTACAGAGCCGATTTCCCCAGAAACATTGGTTTTGAAGTCTGTGTTAGGGAAACACATTTCAATCGGAACAAAACTACCCCCGATTTACATGTATCTGCAATGCCAATTTCCCCAAGCTCCTAGATTGCAAGTCTGTGTTAGGGAAACACATTTCAGTCGGAACAAAAATACCTCCGACTTGCATGAATTTGAAATGCCGATTTCCTCCAGAACACATTTCGGTGGGAACAAAAGCTCCCCCTACTTTCATGTGTTTGCAATGCCGATTTCTCCATCGCTGCTTGGGTTTGAAGTCTGTGTTAGGGAACATTTTTCGTTGAGAACAAAAGTCCCCCTACTTTCATGTATTTGCAATGTCGATTTCCCCAAGGCTGCTTGGTTTTGATGGCTGTGTTAGGGAAATCGTAAATCGGGCCAATCAAAACGAGGCAGTTAGGGCGTTTAGATAACGCCTAATATTTTACAGTTATTCAATTGTTTATCTAATGAAAAATAACATTTTGTTAGTTGCGATAGATGCGTAGAAATATTTCCTATCAATTGATGCAAACATCTTTCCGATCCAGTGAGATATGTTCGAGTTATAAGCATTCGAAATCGAAATTTTTTCCTGCATGTTCTGTGTTCAGGTTTTAATTTAACCCTCCATATATCCCGGTTAGACGTAGTCCCACGTCAAAAGAAAAAAATGAACGAAACATTGGTCGCTGTCTCACACATGCGTAATTCTCGAGCCAGCCAGTCAGCTTAAAAATCCCCGCTCCACTGCCGTAACGATCATTCTCATTCAAACCGTACACCACATCGGTTCGCATCAAAACACTTCAACAAACCAACCCAAGCAGCCATGTCTGGACATGGCAAAGGAGGAAAAGTGAAGGGAAAGGCAAAATCCCGCTCGAACCGTGTTGATCTGGAGTTCCCCGCAAGGGTAGCTAGGCCGAGCGCGTTAGTACCAGTGCACCAGTCCACCTAGCCGGCGTTATATAGTTTCGGCCGTCAAAGTGATCGAGTTGGCTGGTAAAGCTGCTCGCGACGATAAGAAAACCCGCATTCAGAACAGAACACATTCGGTTCGGTGGACATCAAGTAAACAACAGGCAGTTGCAGCGAGTGGCAAACGCAATCGCAAAACGGCAGCTGGTAGTAGAAGAAAAAAGTTTGTTCTTTGGTGGCAAATCCAGAATAAGGCGGCATCGAGGGCGTTCGAAATGGTTTTTTTTTTCAAAACCACGAGTACAAAGTTTTCTAAAATTCCATAAAACACGGCGCTTATCAGGGCCATTAAATCTTTCAAAAAAGAGTTTA
Source organism: Toxorhynchites rutilus septentrionalis (assembly GCF_029784135.1). NCBI lineage: Eukaryota > Metazoa > Arthropoda > Insecta > Diptera > Culicidae > Toxorhynchites > Toxorhynchites rutilus. The sequence goes on from NC_073746.1 coordinate 212,242,974, forward strand.
CGAAATACAGTTCAATGCTTTCTAAAATAATAATAAAACACAAATTGATTTTTTCATAATTTGTTTGCCAGTATATGATGAGTATGTGAATTTGGCAGTTGTTCTGAGCTTATTTATGGTTGGAGACTTTCCCGATTATTCAATATTCATTAATTTTTAAATTGCTTCTAGATTGAAAGTACAGTAATTTACATTTAGCTCGACATTCAGCTAATTGGACGGACCTGTAATGCGACATATTTAGTTGGAAATTTTTGTAAACATAAAGTTCGAGATCCAAATTATGACCCCACATCGAAAGTCGACACTGTACCACTGTCATCGCAAATGTTCAATTACAGGTTAAAATCGCCTCCAATGCGACACTGAGTGGTGTTTCGGCACGTCGCATTAAATGTAATTTACTGTACAACATGTCACAAGCTGGATGGGAAGAAATTTTCCAACTGTGAAAGCTGTGGCGAGTGGCAAACGCAATCGCTAAACAGGAAGGTTTAGCCGAACAAGATGGGGATATCGAGTGATAACAAAACAATAAACTCTTTAGATTAAAGATAATTTTGTGATCCTGAAAAGGACCCTTTTTAGCCTGCATGTCAATCCAACGAGCGAACAAATCGTAATGAATGTATTTTTTTCCATCGCTGCCTTTTAACGCTCTTTCGTTCGTCTAGTTGGACTCGCCCGTTTGGCTTTGTCTGCTGATTTGTCTCTATCCTGTGAGTGTGTACCGCTAGAGTACAAAAGGCGCGGATCCGCTGAAAAATATATCATTCTCTTTCAAACCGTAAATTAGTGTGGTTGTGTGGCATCGTTTCACATCACATCGCATCAACGGATTGGTGCCGGAGCACCAGTATACCTAATAGCGGTTATAGAATTTCGGCCGCCGGAGTGCTCGAGTTGGCTTGCAAGGCTGCTCACAACAATAAAAAAAAACCCGCAAAACCGAACAGAACAGAGCACATTCGGTTCGGTGGCAACAACTAGTTTCAGCGAGTGGCAAACGCAATCGCAAAACGGAAGCAGATAGAAGAAGGAAAAAGTTTGTTTATACAGACTGCTTTGGTGGCAAAACCAGCCACCGTAAAACACGGCGCTTTTCAGGGCCATTAAACCTTTCAAAGAAGAGTTATTGAAAGTTTTTCACAATACCAATGCATTCTAAAGAGACATAATATGACATATAATATAAACTGATTTATTTTGTTTATCTTGTTCTTGAACTTATTGGTGGTTGGGGTCTTTTAAATTGATCATTCAGTTTTCACAAACCCATGCATGGTTTCCGAATTAAAAATGGCTTCAAATTACAACACATTGTATGCAGGATGGCATTAACGAATTTTCTCGGTAGCAAGAACTGCTTTCTTTGGTTGATAACTGATGTTGAAAAATGAATGACGTTACATCTGCATTGTATAGAAAAATAACTAAGGAGCAACATGATGAGCTATGTATTTCCTTATTCTTATTCTTATTCCTTCTTCTTTCTTTGTTTTTAAGAGGCTTGGAACTTTGCAGTTCATTCGCCTCTATGTATTTCCTGCTGCTCTGTTCTTATTTTAAAGGGCTTTAATCCGAAGGTCATTCGTCCATGTATTTACTGTTGGTTTTTCAGAACGCTTATAGCTCGTTTATTTGTCGACAGATCGTAGAGTTCGTCTCCAAAACCTCAGTTCTTTTTCATTTTTATTTACTTTGTTTGCGGAAACTACAAATCTTACAATTCATTCGTCTCCGAAACACGGAAACAGTTTAAGGTACGGTAATGTGCTCAATAGTGAAATATATGATAGTGAATGAGCTGATGACCACCTATGCATCCCCTATCACAGCCATCATTTCGATTGTACGATATGTGCATACGTCGAAAGATGCCCTGCGTTTAAATTAAATGTTAAAAGTACAAAGCCTTCGGAAAAAAATCAAGAATTAACTATAAGACAGCGAGAAAAAATTGAGAAAGTTTGTAAAAAAAACGCAAAAACACAACACCAAAGGTTCTTTTCAGAACCCCCAACATGTTCATGAAGAGTAAACAGTAAACTAATCCATTTTTCAGGTAGATAGGTAGGTATTCACGTAGCAGAAGAAAATAAAACAATATATTTAAAATATATATTTAGCAAAAGCTGTCCCCTTCGTATAGTCCTACGTCACTCCGGTTATGTCCCCGACATTACCCACCCGTCTTTTTTTTGTGGTTTTTCAATCAAGTGCAATTATCAGAGTTTATTTTAACGTTTTCTATCCATATAATACTGCGACCAAATACAATTGGTTTAAAATACAATACAATTGGTTTTGTGATGTTTCAATCAAGTGCAATTAACAGGTGATCATCGAGTTAGAGTTAGCACTGGTGATGGACTTCGAGAAGAACCCGGAAAGATATCGCTGCTGCAAAATAATCTGCCAGTTCCCCTTGGCATTGAAAATAACATGCAAGCGAAAGAGTTTATTTTAATGTTTTCTAACCATATAACACTGCGACCAAATACATTTCGTTCTGTGATTTTTCAATCAAGGGCAATTAGCAGGAAAGATCTGAAGATTATTCTTGCTCATCAGTAGGATATTTTCGTATCCAATATTGGATGCATAAAACCTTGTACCTCTAACGTAACGCTCTCGTTTTCGAAGTCCCCCGAATATTCATTTATTCTTCATTCAGAATGGATTCAGATTGAACTTCAAACAAATGATCACTGAATCAACGATAGTCCTACGTCACCATTGCGGTTATACCATAGATATAACCCACTTCCTGTTTTTATGAAATAAAGTTAACGTTAATAACTATTTTTGCTGCGAACGGATTTTAACGATTTGCATACCAATCGAATCGGAAACTTTCTAAGATTTGTTTGATATGCTATACATTACAATCCCATTGTCTGTATATGGTTTAAATTGATGAAAATTGGAAGCATTCCCATTTCCCTATACATTTGTTCTGTCCATTTGTGTATTTCCCGAACAGAGCTGTCAATAACGAGCAACTTATGCAGCCGCTATAATAGAAACAGTCAGAGACGAATGAATCGTTGGATTTAAAGTCTCCGTAAACAAAGGGAAAGAAGAAGAAGAAGAAGAAGAAGAAGAAGAGTAGAATCAATGAAGGGGATAGCGAAAAAAGAATAGTTGCGATGTAAATAAGCTGTCGCTAGCGTATAAGTATTGAATCTCCTCTGAGGAAAATTCATAGAATCTTTCTGTGCCCGAAACAACAAAGGTCGCTTATTCTGCTCGTTTTGTTTTTTATGTTTCTCCCCGAGCGAATATGTCATTTTCAGTTTATCGCTGCAACTGTGTGCATCTGTTAAGACGCGTCCACATTATGCCCAATAATGCCGATCGGCCTGTACCATGCGGCATATTCGGTTCGTTATGTAATGCGCACGAAGCCGAATCCCCATCGAATGCACGAAGCCATCACGAACACATGAAGCACAATGTCGTCAACGCTAATTTACTTCGTTTTGTTTTGGCTCGATTTTCTTCGATCCGGACCCACTTGTTTCGGGTTTGGTTCGGTTTGATTCGAGTAGGTTTTCGACACGTCGGCAAGCTCGGGCGGTACGTCCACATTTTGTCGGCTTTACCGGGCGGCCAAGGCCGATTGGCGTAATGTTGACGCGTCTTTAGGCGCGTGTTTGATGCTTGTTGAATGGCGATGCACGGAAGATGCCTCTCGTTAAATACTCAGTGCAATGCTGGCATTGATATAAAGAAACAAATTGCGACATATGACCAATTAGTGTATTGTTCCCGCAAAGGCAAGAAAGAATCGTTGTTTTTCGAAATGATTTTACAAAACCACGCAGACCATTAAACCTTTTCAGGGTCCCGGGAACTTTTTACTAAAGAGTTATTTTTGAACTTTCGACGTATGCGCAAATAATATCCGAAATGATAAACCAACAAATTGAAAAAAAAAGATTGCGTAGTCCTACATCCTAACCTACATCGTGTCTCGGATACTACCCCTCGATTTTTTTTGTTCATTTAAAAAATCCAGGTACTTTCTGATCATAGGCTATAGTAAAAGGAAATCGTAAAGGGTCAATTAGAAGATCAATCAATGAACAGTTCGGCGATTGGATCCATGAATGTTCGCTTAGTAAGAAAACGTGAATGTTTGAAGGCATTGATAACAAAAAATCCAAGTTTGCCAGGTCAGCTAGTTTAGAAATTTTTTTCCGAATGGCAATCGCTTTACTTCTGGGAATTTAATTAGCACTCACTAATTTATTCCATTTTGTTTCATTTTTAATACCGAATAACCAAATAACAATTGCTTCAGCAGTCGCTATGAGATGAAGAACCAAAAAAGAATCTTTTGTTTACTGGAGTATTTAGAATGCAAATTGTGTGGGACAATTATTTATGACTAGCTGACCCGGCAAACTTCGTCCCGCCCAAAATTTGTTTTTTGATATCAATACCTTCAAACATTCACGTTTTCTTACTATGAGCAAGTTCATGGGTCCAATTGCAGAACTGTTCATTGATTGTATTTCTAACAAAATTCATCATTATAATATCAGATTATTTTCAGACACAATTCTAGTTCAAGATTTTTCAACCACTTGCAGATAACATGTTTCTCCGTTACATGGAATAAATGTTTTATACAGAAAATATGATAGAATAAAGACAACCCAAAATCGGACAATTCCTTCCTCGAGTTCTGCTCTTATCAACACATCCGGCGAACTCTTTTTTTTTATATAGATAGAAGAAGATAAAGGAGTGTGTTTCATCACATTAAAATCCATTTCCAGTTTCGAACAAAGGTCAATTTCGCCAACGCAAACATCAAATGGACTAACTGTACTTGTCACTATGTAATTGTAGAACATATGGGAATTTAATTCTCCCTTTTTCCTTCAAAGTTTTCCAAAAATTATCAATTGTCATGTTTGGTTGGAATATTTTTGGCTGAAATATGTGTAATATTTTTATGGGAACCTCTCTCCATTCCAGAGGAGGGAGGGGTGTCATACCATTATAGAAACTTTTCTCATACCCAAAAGTCCTCACATCCCAAATTGTGTTTGATTAGTTCTCGAGTTATGCAGAAAATTGTGTTTCATTTGCATAACAGCCCACCCTTAGAGAGCGGGAGGAGTGTCTAACCACCATAGAAATATTTATTGCATCCTAAAACCTTCTTCTTCTTGGATGGCATCAACGTTCCCAGTGGAACCATCGCCTTCTCAACGTAAGTATTACTTGCGTCATTTTTATGAGTAGTACTTTGTTGAGATTTCTATGCCGAATAACACGCCTTGAATGTATTCTGGAGTGGCAAGCTCTAGAATACGCGTGACAACAGTGCAAGTCAGAAGAAATTGCTATGACTAAAAATCCCTCGGCCAGAACAGGAATCGTACCCGAACCCCGGCATGATAATGTGGGACGCTAACCACTCGACCACGGGAGCACAATCCTAAAACCTCCACATGCCAAATTTGGTTTCGTTTGCTTGATTAATTTTCGAGTAATTCAGAAATTTGTGTTTCATTTGTATGGCAGCCCCCCTCTTAGAGAGGGGGGTTGAGAGTCTAACCACCATAGAAACATTTATTGCACCCTAAAACCTCAATATGCCTAATTTGGTTTCATTTGCTTGATTAATTCTCGAATAATGTAGAAATTAATGTGTAATTTGTACGGCCTCTCTTGAGGGGGCTGCCATACAAATGAAACACAAATTTCTGCATAACTCGGGAAATTAATCAAGCAAATAAAACTAAATTAGGCATATGGAGGTTTTAGGGTGCAATAAATGTTTCTATGATGGTTAGACACCCCACCCCCTCTCTAAAGGGGGGTTGCCATACAAATGAAGCACGAATTTCTGCATTAAGTGCGATTCACATACAACATCCACGTCACGTTCACGTTCCGTCACGTCACGTTGCGTCAATTATTCTTCCATGAAATTCCTATTGAAGCATTCACATACACCAGCAACGGCAAGTCGAAGTTCCCGTTGCCGGTGCATGTGAATGTTTACATAAAAGCTGCTTGGAAGTATAATTGACGCAACGTGACGGGACGGAACGCGAACGTGACGTGGATGTTGTATGTGAATCGCACTTCACTCGAGAATTAATCAAGCTAATGAAACCAAATTTAGCATGTGGAGGTTTTAGGATGCAATAAATGTTTTACGGTGGTTAGACACTCCACCTCCCTTTTTAAGGGGGAGCTGCCATATAAATGAAACACAAAACTAATCGAGCAAATGGAGCCGAATTCGGCATGTGAAGGTTCTAAGGCACGAAACGTTCCTATGATAGATAGACACTCGTCCCTTCTCTCTGAAATTTGGCATATGGAGTTTTAGGGAGCAATTAATGTTTTTATGGAGGTTTGACACTCCTTTCTCCTCTTCAAAGAGAAGGAGGGGAGGGTGCTGAAAAACTCGAGAACTAATCAAACAAAAAATTAAACTTAGCATATAGAGGTTTTAGGGATCGATAAACGTTTCTATGGTGGTTCGACACTCCTCCCTCCTCTCTAAGGGGAGGCTACCATACAAATGAAACACAAATTTCTGCATAACTCGAAAACTAATCAATCAAATGGAGCCAAATTTGGCATGTGAAGTTTTTTGAATATGAGGAATGTTTCTATGATGAATGACACCCATCCCTTCTCTGAAATGGAGAGGGGGTCCCGTAAAAATAATACACATATTTCAACCAAACATGACCATTGAATTTTTTTTTATGTGATAAAACGCACTTCTATATCTTCTTCTATTTATATAAATAAAAATGGATCACCGAATGTGTTGATAAGAGCAAAACTCGAGAAAGGAATTGTCCGATTTAGGGCAATCTTTATTCTATCATCTTTTCTGTATCAAACATTTATTCCATGTAACGGATAAACATGTTATTTGCAAGTGGTTGAAAAATCTTGAACGTGAATGTGATAAGGAAAAATAAATTTTGGGCGGTACGAAGTTTGCCGGGTCAGCTAGTTATAAATGAAAACATTGCTCTACAATCAGAGCTCTCAAATGATATAGCAAATGTTTTTTTCTTATCCTGATCATTCGTGATTCTGCAGCATTTTTATACGTACCGAAAATGCAAACATATGTACATAATCCGATCTCACGCTTCATGATCACCGGTGCATCCGCGGCCGCTGCATTCAGCTTTCCCTTCCGTTAATTGTAACAAATAGCTACAAAATTCCAATTCACGCCTATACCGATCACAAGCTATCTGCATTCGGCAAATCACCTAGAAACGTTGTTCACTCTCACTGTATGTTTTCGACATATATCTTCAGTTCAGATACGATTCACTTCGCCCGAACTATTCAAACACTTTCATGAGCCGCAGGTTGCACTTTTCACCATTTCCTTGCATTTGTTTACGTTAATCACTTTACCCAATCACGCGCACTTGTCTGGCTTTCCGACGTCCGGCGACCTTGAATGTTCACCACCGACTGCAACTCTTCGGTTTCAATCCTTTGGTGGCCGATATTAAAACAAATCCGAGACAAATAGTTGTTGTACTATGCTTTTTGTCCTCATAATTTCGATCAAACACTTTCATGGTGGTTATACTATTTGTGAAAAATCGATACGGCTTTCGTCAACCGTTGTTATTCACCGGGGCTCAATTGGTCAGACGTGTTGCACTACGAGCTACCTAGAGGGCAATCAGCAAATCATGTTCAGTACCTAGTTTGGAGGTAAGTGCAGTCTTAACAGCTGAACAGTATTTGCGATGAAGGAAATGACAAAGTTTATACGAAAGAACAGAGCGTCTTACGAACAGTAATTGGACATGAATCAGAGGAAGGTGCACATGAGGTCGCGATTCAAGTCTAGACCTATTAACTATCACTGGGAAGGGTTGTCACTCATGTTCAGACGAAATTTTAATCCAATCACTAACTATTTATGAAGTTCAATTATTGAATTATCTTAGTTTTTCGTCATCAGTCAATTCAAGCGGAACGAAATGTGAGCTGACCTATCGAAGGGCCATGTGTTCGGTCTACCAAATCTTAATCAAATTCTTTTGTTTGCTCTTTGCTCAAAAATCGTATTTGTGCCGATGAAAATACTCACTGTCTTTTATAAAGTTCGTATAAAGACTAGCAAAAGTTTATATATGATGAAATTCTGAAATGTTCCGAATGTTCGAGAAAAATGTGTTTATTCAATTCAGGTAGCCATCGACAAGAATTCAGCTTAACACTGTTTAGAATGCTAATTTTTCTCACTATTTTAGCAAACAAATTATTATCATCGTAGATCTTTCAAAGTTTACCATTTCGCATGGGAATGGAGACGTTCGAACACATGTATTAGCAATCATCGGGGAATGATTAAGTACACCATAATTGTCTCATTCACATGCTTCTTTTTGATTCCGCGCCACACAATATTGGAAACAAATTGATGATTAGAATACAGTAACTGACAAACTAATGAAAGCTATCAGCAGAACAAAAACTGATAATTTCACGGTCGGATAAGCACCACTCTACCCATGCGTATATGGCTGCACCTTCGAAACACAAACAATGGCCACAACATACGCGGCTTATTCTACCTTTATGTTAATTTTGAAAAAGTGCAACACTAACTAAAAAGCGAAACGGAAGCAGCTCTAGCACCTGGGACGCGTGTTTTACTGTTTTACTGTTTTTTTTCCTAGCTAGTGACCGATCTAATTGACTACCACCGGTGAACTGTTGTGCCACTCGCGTTCAGAACTTTAGCATAGCTCAATTTGAATATTTCACTTCGTCGCCCTCACATGCTTTTTCATCGCTCTTTCAAATCAACGAATTTACAGCACAAAGAAGGACATGACGCATGATAGTGTTACCCTGGTGGCCACATAGAACATACACATAACATGACTAACTACATTTCAAACAATATTGGGCCGCGATAGGAAAGTCTCGTGTGTTTTGATACACAAAACATGATATTTTTGGTCACCTGTCCGCAATTCAATTATTGTTCACTGATGTTTTCATTCTCCGAAGCGTTTTCATGGAGTTTTCACTATTTCGCCTAAAAATACCACTTCAAACTATTGCATGTAGATTATAGCAATAGCACTTTCAAATTGAGTTGCTGAGGAACACACCAGTTAACCGCTTAAGGAAGTTGCTTTCACTATGACAACCGCAACCGAAACGTGGTCCAAACAAACCACGCCAAACTTGGAAAGCCGCACAGTTTCTAGCCAACCGATTTGTACACTATAAAAAGTAACGAAGGGCGTAATTATTTTTGCTTTTTGCGTTACTATTCAACAACCCGGTGTACTCAGATGCTAGAATTTTAATGTTTTGTCGAACCCAATTTCAGCTTCTAGATGTCATGAAAATCAAACAAAATTTCACTGAATCAACACAAAAACTGAACATCGCGCGAAACGCTGCAGTGAAGGGTTCGAGTGAAACTGAAACCAATATCGCAATAGACAAAAAGCCGAGGCCCACCACAATTAAACACTTGCAGTGGCGCAGGTGTGTATAATTGAATCGTTCCTTTCGCTCTCTCTCTCTGCAATATGTTTATGCCATGTTTCGAACGTCTGCAAAAAAAATAACCATAACTACCCTCACGCCGACCAAAAAGAATAGCAAGCGTAACGTAACGTAATATTGAATATTATTCGATAATATTTGAATCGAAACATCACAAAATGTGTGTTATTATAGAATGCAATTCCATGCGGCTAGCGTGGTGGGTGTCTCACATGTCGTGAACTTCGGGATCGATTCTTGATCCAGTCAAAGGAAGTTCAAAATCACACGAGTATAGACGTATTCTCGAACTTGCCACTCAGAGTATAATAAAGACGTGTTATTATATTAGGTTGGGGAAAACATCTACTATTTTTGCGTGAGATTCAAAACTTTCTTTAAGATGTTTCGGGTTGTCCGATTTGGGTGAAATATGAATATGGTTTACTGTATAAATCGATGCCATCTTAAATGTATCTTTATCATGCATCTCTTTTAGAATTCTTGGTCCTCAATAAGCTTGAGCTTGGGTACTTGTACAATTTGTAGTTGCTCTCGTGATCGACCTTAACTAACGAAATTTGACAAAGAACACATCGAATGACGCTTGGGAGTAACAAATCAATCTCATTGTGCAAGTTTCGGTGATTCGAGCATTGAATCTATATAAATAAAAATGTAAGGCAAAATCTGTTGGTAAGCGGAAAACCCGAAGAAGGGATGGTCCGAATTTAGCCTCCTGTATTTTGATGTATTTGTTTCTTCCCGTAGATCAATATAGTGGAAAAATGAATCGGAAAATTTTCGGAAAACTCTTACGGAAGGTTGGAGAATTCGGAAAATTGAATTCCCACATGTTCGAAAATTACATCATAATAAGCGTTGTTAGTCCATTCGATGTTTGCGCTATCGAAATTGATCTTTGTTCGTAAGTGGAAATGGATTTTCTGGCGGAATAACGCATTACCATATCTTATATCTATCTATCTATATAAATAAAAATGTAAGGCAAAATCTGTTGGTAAGCGGAAAACCCGAAGAAGGGATGGTCTGATTTTAGCCTCCTGTATTTTGTTGTATTTGTCTCCTCCCGTAGATCAATATAGTGGAGAGAAAAACCGGAAAATTTTCGAAAAACTCTGAAGGAAGGTCGGAAAATTCAATTCCCACATGTTCGAAAATTACATCATAATAAGCGTTGTTAGTCCATTCGATGTTTGCGCTATCGAAATTGATCTTTGTTCGTAAGTGGAAATGGATTTTCAGACGAAATAACGCATTTCCATAACTTCGGGATCGATTCATGATCCAGTCAAAGGAAGTTCAAAATCACACGAGTATAGACGTATTCTCGAACTTGCCACTCAGAGTATAATAAAGGCGTGTTATTATATTAGGTTGGGGAAAACATCCACTATTTTTGCGTGAGATTCAAAACTTTCTTTAAGATGTTTCGGGTTGTCTGATTTGGGTGAAATATGAATATGTTTTACTGTATAATTCGATGCCATTTTAAATGTATCTTTATCATGCATCTCTTTTAGAATTCTTGGGCCTCAATAAGCTTGAGCTTGGGTAAAGGGTGTGTCACATCAAATTGCATCACGGAAAAAACGCTGTAGAAATTTAATTTTCAGGAATTATATCTTCAGCTTTCGCTTATAATCAGATAAGAGTGTATAGATCACATTGGTCATGCTTCACTGTCAATTTTTCGTAAATTTTGTAAAAATGTCGTCGAACGAAAAAGAGCGTCGTGAATTAATCCTGTGCACTCATTTCGAGAATCCGGAGTTGTCACATCGGGACATCGGTAAGATACTGGGAATCGTCCAATCCACGGTCAGCAGAGTACTAAAACGATACTTCGAGAACCTAACCATCGACCGGAAGGTGAAGAAGGGCAAAAATGGATGCTCCGTCAGTGAAAAAGATCACAAGCGCGTAGTTAAGAAGTTTAGACGTGATCCGAGAAGTTCGGTCCGGGATGTCGCCAATAAGCTGAATTTGTCAAGTTCATTCGTCCAGCGGACCAAGCAGCGAGAGGGCCTGCGTACATACAAGGTTCAGAAGGCTCCTAACCGCGACGAAAGGCAAAACATGGTGGGGAAGACGCGAGCCCGGAAGCTGTACACCGAAATGCTGACGAAGCCGCATTGCCCGGTAATGGACGACGAAACCTACGTCAAAGCGGACTTTCGTCAGCTGCCGGGCCTGTTGTTCTTCTCCGCAGAGGACAAATTCAGCGTTCCGGAGGAGATTCGCAAGCAGAAACTATCCAAGTTTGCCAAAAAGTACATGGTGTGGCAAGCGATCTGCTCTTGCGGAAAGCGGAGCGCCCCCTTCGTGATGACCGGCACTGTAAACGGGCAGGTTTACCTTAAGGAGTGCCTACAGAAGCGCTTACTACCACTATTGAAGCAGCATGAGGGCCTGACCATCTTCTGGCCGGATCTCGCTTCGTGCCACTATTCAAAGGACGTGTTGGAGTGGTACGAAGCCAACGGGGTCACCTTCGTGCCAAAAGAAATGAACCCGCCCAACGCGCCGGAGCTTCGCCCAATAGAGAAATATTGGGCGATTATGAAGCAAGTCCTCCGGAAGAACCCAAAAGTTGTCAAATCAGAGGCGGACTTCAAGAGAAAATGGATTTATGTTCAAAAAAACAACAAGCTGACGTTGTACAGAACCTTATGGACGGGGTAAAGAGGAAGGTGCGAGCATACGGGCTTGGGCTCGAAGTATGCATAAAAAGTAGTTTCATAGTTTTTATTTTACTGTCTAAAATTTTCAAAAGGATCGGTCTACTGGGCGAATTTCTACAGCGGTTTTCCGTGATGCAATTTGATGTGACACACCCTCTACTTGTACAATTTGTAGTTGCTCTTCGTGATCGACCTTAACTAACGAAATTTGACAAAGAACACATCGAATGACGCTTGGGAGCAACAAATCAATCTAATTGTGCAAGTCGACTTAACCAAACAAAAAACTGTGAAGGACTATATTATAGCGCGCAAAAATACCTTTCCAACAAGCTATAGTATGACTCAATACAATGAATACAACTAGAACTACGCGCTTACAACGACACCTCGCGGAAATACCGCAGGACTTTTTTGACAGCCTAATATATATATATATATATATATATATATATATATATATATATATATATATATATGAAAATAGATATGTAGGGGTTTTTGGGGCCGGGGAAGGTTTTCGTGATAGTTTGAGACCCCTTCCCCCTCTCTATGGGGGGCTGCCATACAAATGAAACATAAATTTCTGCATTACTCGAGAAGGTTTGTGGATTTACGATGCAATATATATTTCTATGGTGGTTAGGCTCTCCACTCCAACAATAATGCAATAAATGTTTCTACGGTGGTTAGACACTTCACCTCCTCTCTAAGGGGGAGCTGTCATACAAATGTGAAACACAAAATACAGGGGGCACACAAACACAAATTTCTCCATAACTCGAGAACTAATCAAGCACAATTTGGGATATTAATTTAGGATATGAAAGTTTTAGGGCATGAGAAATGTTTCTATAATGGTATGACACCCCTCCCTCCTCTGGAATGGAGAGAGGATCCCATAAAAATATTACACATTTTTCAACCAAAACTATTCCTACCAAACATGACAATTGAAAATTTTCGGAAATCTCTGAAGGAAAAAGGGAAAATTCGGGAAATTAAATTCCCATATGTTCTACAATTACATAGTGACAAGTCCTGTTAGTCCATTTGATGTTTGCGCTATCGAAGTTGATATTTTTTTTCGAAACTGGAAATGGATTTCAATGTGATGAAACGCACCCCTATACCTTCTTCTATCTATACCAATAAAAAAGTATCGCCGAATGTGTTGATAAGAGCAGAACACGAGGAAGGAATTGTCTGATTTAGGGCTGTTTTTATTCTATCATATTTTCTGTATAAAACATTGATTCCATGTAACAGAGAAACATGTTATTTGCAAGTGGTTGAAAAATCATGAACGAGAATTTTGTCTGAAAATAATCCGATATTATAATGATGAGTTTTGTTAGAAATATTAGGGATTTTATAGTAAAAGATAAATTCAACGGGGTCGATTAGAAGATCAATCAATGAACAGTTCTACGATTGGACCCATGAACTTGCTCATAGTAAGAAAACGTGAATGTTTGAAGGTATTGAAAACAAAACAAAAATTTTGGGCGGGGCCAAGTTTGCCGGGTCAGCTAATCTATAAATAAAAATGGAAGGCCAAATGTGTTGGTAAGCGCAAAACCCGAGGAAGGAATGGTTCAATTTGAGTCATCTATATTTCGTTGTATTCGTCTCTTCCAGTAGATCAATATAGCGGAGAGAAAAATCGGAAAATTCGGAAAGTTGAATTCCCAATTGTTCTACAATTAGCTAAGCGTTGTTAGTCCATTTGATGTTGGCGCTAACGAAATTGATTTTTGTTCGAAAGTGGAAAAGGATTTTCAGACGGAATAACGCATTCCTATATTTTCTATCTATATAAACAAAAATGAAAGGCCAAATGTGTTGGTGTGCCCTAAACCCGAGGAAGGAATGGTCCGATTTGAGATGCCTTTATTTTGTTATATTCTCTGTATCAAACATGTATTCCATGCAACGGAGAAACATGTTATTTCCAAATGCTTGAAGAATCTTGAACGAGAATATGTCTGAAAATAATTTTATATTATAAGAACGAATATTTTATATTATAAGGACGAATAGAAGTAGTAGACAATTTATAGTAAAAAAAAGGGTGTAAAGGGTCAAAGAGTAATCAATCAATGAAGAGTTCAGTGATTGGACTCACTAACGTTCACTTAGTAAGAAAACGTGGATGTTTGAAGGAATTCAAATCAAAAAATCTATTTTGGGCGGGACGAAGTTCGTTGGGTCAGCTAGTATTCAATAACGGCGCCGCCCACGTCCTTACAGTTACCAGGGAAAGGGGAGGAATGTTAGTATGATATTCGCCGCCCGGAGACCAGAAGGTTCGCCTCTATAGCGTGGTTCCCTAGCGATTATCAAGGAAGGGATAGTTGTTAGTGGGAGGAAGTAAGAATCAGGATTCACTGCGGTACGTGATGTGATTATGTAAACGCGAACTATCGACCACTCGACCAAATGAGACTTCATGAATCCTTTATGTCACAATTCGTGGCAGCAACTAACTATACTATACTGATAAGGAAAACCTGTAAAACTGATTGGAATCTATTATTTTCCGCACGTACTTTTCATCGAAATTCAATCGCTGTAGGAAACCTGAGAAGGTAGCCGAGATAGCTCTTATAAATCAACCAAGCTGGCGATATATTCTGTTATTCATCACGCGTACGCTTTATAGAACTTAAATCGCAACTGCGTAGATTTTTTTTAGGAAACCTGAAGAGGTAACCGAGAGAACCAAACTCTTTCCGGCGATATGTTACGTTGCGCATTGCGTGTACACTCTATACACTGAAAGAAATAATTAAAAATAAATGCTGCTAATCTATAGTCATTTTCTACCGTAGAGGAACTGGTACAGATTCGGTGCCCCATTTTGTTTTTTTGACTTAGCTCTTGGCCAATGCTCGGAATTTCTTCATATTACGTCAGTTTATGAAGGGATCTATTGCGGACATTTCCCCGCAAACCGAATTAAAAAATCTTGATTTGGCTCGTAGCTTTGAGCATAGAAGTGAAACAACTCAAATTCGAGTGCCCGAGATGCCTGGGTATAAATTTGGCACCCCATTTTTTATTTTTTCAAGTTAAAAGAATCGTCCTGAAATCACTGAAAAATGTATTTTTTGAAATTTTCATACAAAATAGAAGTGAAGTACACTATCTTACGTAAATTAACTCAACTTTGACGAAAAAGCATGCAATTTTACAAAACAAAGAGGAACAAAAAAAACGATTTTTTCAAGAAAAAGTGAACAAATTTCATCTCGATTTATTTCTAACTAAAAAACGAATCAATCCCCAAATCGGGCGATATTTAATTTTGCTGCATGGGCATGCAATACTTAGCATAGTGTTTCATCAACACTATGTTTACATTGGGGTGCCAAATTACCCGAATTTTCACTTTGGAATGAAATCTATGAAATTTGTGATTAAAATATCGGTACACTTACTCGAATTCGTTGAAGAACATTAATTTCTTGATCCAAATCAGCTTTAATATTTGAAATCGGCTCACTATTCGATTTTTAATGATTTTTCAAAAGACGCACATGAAAAACTTTCGAGATTTCAAAAACAACAAAACTTGATTTTTTTTTTAAATACAGATATTTTGGGTTTTTGGCATCTGACGTTTGTTACTACATTACTAGAACACTTTTTTTTATTCACCACCAGAGTGCGCTCATTACTGGTGGAGATCCGGGTGGGTACCAAATTACCCACGGGGTACCGAATTTGTACCAGTTCCTCTACTAATAAACATATATGTCAAGCAGAAGCATGATTCGTAAGCCCAATATCGACTACATTTTCCGGCAAAAATGCCTATATTAGAATTATATCCTTATTATAACTATAACAATAAAAATGGTTAATACGCGCTTTTCTCACCAGTTTTCAAATATGACAACATTCAAGTATACTAATGTTATCGGGTAAAATATACTACCCTCTGGTAGTGATGTGGGATAGTTGACAATATGTATAAAAAAAATTTATATTCTACTAATGTTTGCATTACCAAAGGAAGTTTTCTATCGATGATTTTCCTATGTGTAGAACTTCAATCGTGACGGCGGGGTGTTATTTTTGGGATACCTTAAAAGGTAACCGACATAACTTCTTCAAAATCTCCTAAATCGACCCGAACTTTTGCATTGTCTTTCTAAACTGCAGAAATTATGCTGACCTGCTGCATGCCGAAATTTAAATTAGCACACCATCAACAAATATTTTCGTAAAAAAACACCACCTGATCCACCACTACTCCGATTAGAAGATATGTATATATGCGAAAACATCGAAAATAATCTATTTCTTCCAAAAATTCAGTTTATCCTATTAGTCGCAACCAAAGAGCCAAACTCTGAGAAAACGATGAATGCGGGAATCGTTCCTAATAGATCGTATAAATCGCCCAAAAATTTCCTCTATTTTACACGATGCCTTCAATCAAATTTAGTATGCTATCTGCAAAGATTCCAAACTACTGTACTACTCAAACCACTATTATTCAGAATAATTCATCCAAAACTATCATTTATACACTAAAATGTAAGAAAAATACAGTGTCGGACAAAACATTAGTACCACTTTGATGCAAAAAAATCAAATTAAATTTAAATGCCTATTCAAATACAACATATGCGAAATCTGGCGACGAGCACTTATACTAGTATGACAACTTTGAAAACCGCAAGTTTAACGCAATTAACGCAACCCGTTTTAGCAAGACGCACTGATAGCTGTCAGAAGTTGAAAACCGGTGCGACAAAATTCAGTTTCATTCCTGTGCTTTGTCACTTCTCCGCTACAAGCATTGGCTTCGAAGTTATTTTTTCCTCTCCCCATCGAGTTGTTTTTTTTTTCGTATGTTGAAGTAAAGTGCCCAAGGGAACCGGAACAGAGGAAGCAGCATCCTAGCAGCGATCTGGATCGGCGACTGTACAACTGGATACATCACCATAACGGCATCGTCTGGGAGTAGTACAGGCTCTTTCAGATTAAACGCTCACGCAACAAATTTGAATAACTTCTACAAAAGTGAACCGACACAGCTAACGAGGGCACACCGCTCATTTTTCAAGGGAATCCTCGGCGCAAAAATGTGATCACTCCCAAAATTCAAGGTGATACCCCCTGTTAGCTTGCCTAAAAAATCGAGTACAGCGAATAAGCAAAATAAGGTTCCTCCTGGCTTCCGTTGGAATAGTTCACCTTCGGTCGACCCAGCACTCGAGGGGACATCAAAAACCCCAGCTGTCCCTATTTTACCTTCAAGTGCAACCTCCCAATCGGGATTTATAAAGTTGACTGACATTGTGGATCGAGTCTTCACGTGTTTTAATGTCTCCGACTCCATCAGAACCATTGTCATCTCAATAAAGATAATTCTGCGGCAATTGATGACAACAATCGTTCATTGTTGATATATGACCTTTGTAACAACTTCAATATGACTGTTTCGGTACACGTGTTGGAAACAACATAATAAGTAAAAGGTTGGAAACAACACGTGTACCGAAACCTCCTGCTAACCCAAGTGCTCTTGATATTTCACTTTGCTCGAATTCACTATCGTTAGATTGAAAGTGGAATGTAATCCAGGATCCCAACAGTAGTGATCACTTGTCAATCAAAGTTTCTATCACCAATGGGTTACATTTTCCTGAATCACATGGTATACGACCTTACAAGACACATTGACTGGAAAAAAATATGCGGACGCGATTGCTGTAGCCATCAATTTCTGAGATGGTTTATCTCCATTGGAAGAATATAACTTCCTTTCTCGTTTGATCTACGACAGCGCAGTTCGCGCTCAAACGAAACCCATCCCAAGTTTCACTATTCGTCGAAGGCCTCTCAATCCATGGTGGGATAGCCAATGTTACAAGCTTTATCAGGATAAATCGAACACATTTGAAGCTTTTCGGAAACGTGGAACCATTGAAAATTTTCAAACGTATCGTTTCGCCTTGATCGATGGGTTGAAACAAATCTCAGATACACAATATGGTTCCGCAGGGGTAAAGGGACCAATTATTGTCTTGCATTGTTTTCTTCAGAAAATTCAAATGGCTTACGCCGAATAAAAACAAATGGCTTCAGTATTGTTGGACATAAAGGGGGGCTTTGATTATGTTTCAATAGAGATTTTGTCAGACAAATTACACTCTCGGAGTCTGTCGCCTCTATTGAATAATATGTTATACAGCTTGCTGAGAAATATTTGAACTCACGGAGATACGGAAGTAAGTCTGGTCTCTTACATGGGCGACATTGTCAATCGCCTTACACAAAATTGCAGCTTAAGAGAACTTGCAGATGATGGAGTGGTGTCTGTCGTAGGATCAGAAGAATCCAACCTGCAAGGACCCTTACAAAATACTTTGAACAATTTTTCAACCTGATCTGGGGATAAAATTCTCCACGGAGAAAACAGAAATGGTTGTCTTTTCTAGGAAGTATAGAACAGCAAAACCAAAGTTTCAACTTTTGGGTAAATTTGGGAAGATCTTAAAATGTTGTATCGAACAAGTATTTCTCAGTGATGGAGTGTGGTAGTTTCTGTTATCAATCACCTACCAAAACACACCTCATTAAACTCGAACGAATTCAGTATCTTTGTCTCCGTATTGCGTTTGGATATATGCCCTCAACGCACACCATGAGTCTCGTAATTTTGGCAGGCGTACTCCCACTTATAGATTGGTTATCTCTTCGGTTCCTCATCCGGTGTAAGGTTATGAACCCATTGGTGATCGGGAATTTTGAGCAGCTAATCGAGCTAAATTTCCATTCTGGATTCATAAGCTCATATCATGAATTCATCTCCATGCAGGTTGTTCCTTCTTCGTATATTCCCAACCGTGTTTGTTTTCCTGACTACATTAATTGCTCTGTACATTTTGATCTGTCCATGAAGCAGGATATCCATGGAATTTCAGATTACCAACGATCGAGGATCGTTCGAACGATCTGCGACGCAGTCGTCTATCAGTTACAATGTAACAGTAGTTTGCAGTTTGTCGAAGCTATCCGTTCAATGGGGCCGGAAAAGCACTCGCCGTACTTCCTCGAGAGAATACCAGAAATTTTGAGTGCTTTATCCAGGTGCTCTTATGTTTTTACCTTTGTCTGGGTCCCATCACATTGCTCAATTCCGGGTAATGAGAGGGCTGACTCATTAGCAAAGGTTCAATAAATTTTACTCCTTAGTCCGTAAAAATACCATCGCTAACTGGCAACGCAAATGGAACGAAGATAAATTGGGCCGGTGGCTCCACTCAATTATCCCTAAGGTTAGCCTCAAACAATGGTTCAAAAGTCTGGACTTGAGTCGGGACTTTATTCGCACCTTCTCACGACTTCTCACGAATCTTGCCAGCAACAATATCTGCGTCTGTGGTCAAGGTTATCACGACATCGAGCATGATGTTTGGTCGTGCGAGGTGCATCTTGTCGCCAGATCGAATTTAGAAATCTCTCTTCGGGCCCAAGGGAAACAACCCAATGAACCAGTGCGGGATGTGTTGGCTCGGTTAGACCTCGATTACATGTCCCAAATTTATTTTTTTCCTTAAAACCTCCTTATGCCCCTTCCTCTCCCTAAATGAAAATTGTCACCCTACTAACCTCGAGTCATCCGCGAGTAATTGGTTCCCCATCCTATTAACCGTAGAATAAGCAAAATTGTAAATAAGCTTTAGAACTAAAAATATATATAGAATTTGGGTCCTTTAAACTTATGTAGCTGAGCCTGTACAAATAAACGATTTAAAAAAAGCATGTACTCTTCACCTTTAAGGGGGGTGCTGCGCGGGCCTGCAAAATCGCCGACTTTTGCGCCAGAGGACAGAGGTTCTCTGTCGGGATTCGGATGAGTGGTTGCCCGGACTAGCGTGTACCGTAGGCCTCGCAACAGTATCCTCCTTCGATTTTCTTCTCCAACACTAACAGAAAATAGCTTCACGAAATCTGAAAGCTTTCTCTATCCCAAATTTGAAAATCGATCTTTTCTTTCTAACCAAAATTTAAATAAATCCAATTTAAAATTTAGGTCTAAACTTTAATCAATGGAAAAAAATAGCCAAATTTTCCAGAAATTTTCTTATGATTTTGTTTTTATTTTCATCCAATTCCTAACTCCTAATTCTCAACAAATCTTCGTTTGTGACGTCACTCTGTTTTGTGTTACCTCAACAGTAACTTCCTACTAAATACAGTGTGGTGTCCCTACTAATTTTGTGTTCTGTGTAACGGTGGTGGTGGTCCGTGCTATCACGTATTGGTTTTTCAGGGTACTCACGAATTTTGAATTTCTATACCGGTATGGACCTGCAGCAACGGTGGGGCATCAAAAAGGTGGAGCAGCGTGGTGATCTCACCGCTCAGACACCAAACTTCGCATCGATGTGAGTTTCGGTAAATCACGCTGGTGTTGGTAGACTTTCCCGTCCTGAGTACAACCCTGCCGGAGTAGGGTCGCGTATGGCGGGCGACACACACGGGGCCGAGCTTCTCTCTCGATGACCAACACACTCCAGAATGGTCTATAGTGGTCCGCAACCACGAGGCGATAGACCACTCCGGGGGATTTACCGTGCACCAACTACAGGCCATGACTGATCGCCGAAACGTAAAAGATAACCTGAACACGGAGCCACCAAGGCTGTAGAATTGCCTTGTTCAATAAAAATGTACACCAAAACCAATATTGTTTTTTTTATAGTTACCTCCGTTTTCTAGGTGCAAAGAACAGTGCTGCACTAACTAATGTTTTCTAAATAATTGTACTATTGTCCTAAATAAAAAAAAACACCATGAATAAAAGGTTTTCTTTTTTTTATAGAGCAACAATAAACTCAGTATTATTTGATTTGAATAATCGCACAACTCACGATTTATTTATTTTTTTTAATTATTCAAATCACTCCGAGAATATCTGGAAATATAGAAACCTTTAATACTACCTTTAATTTTAACACCTTTCTATTTTACTTTTAAAAAAAATATTCAAAGAAATGTCACTCGTTTTTCACTAAATTGAACTATTTCACTCGGCTGCTCAGAATGGGAAGATCGATTCCTCAATTCTTTCCGATTGCGAAACCTTTCGAATCTTCTAGAAAAATTCATTTTATTCCTGTCTCTATTTCCTGTTGCCGATATTATTCTTTAAGTATTCATTAATCTAATCTTGATCGAGTCTACTAAAATCTTCATCGATTATTTTGAGTGTCTGATTCTAGCAGTGCAGGTGATATAACAATAGGCGTAACTCTAATAAAATCTCTCTGAAACGACCTACTCGTTTCACAAATAGGAAGAGAAAAAACATTATTCCCCCACACATACAAAAACCAGAAAGCTCGGTAAGAAAAAGCAGTGCCGGCAAACGACTTCAACCAATCAAGAAAGTAAGAAGTGCGCGCCGGAACTAATTAAATTGGAAGATTAAAAAAAGTGTGGAGAGAGGTGAAAGAGGAATACATGGGAAAGTTTAAAGGTTAGTCGAAATCATGAATTGGAAAATGAAAAGGTTATATGTAGTTATGTTTTACAGAAATTTGGAATAAAGAAAAGGTCTTTGAATAAAAAGAATGGTCAGACAAAAGGAAAGAGGAGAGAAGAAGTAGAAACTGAAAAAGGTAATGTGTAGTCTTGTGTAATAAGTAACGCGAACTCGATCCATAAATTAATACGCTGGACAGGTCCGTCCAGCGGGCTTTTTTTTTTAATACCGTGTGGTTTTTTTCCACAGCTGCGTCCGGAATCTAGGAGAAGAGGCACGTGCAAAATCCGCCATCTTCTGGGTTATGTTCGCTTACAGTATCCGCCATTGCAAGCAGGCGTGAATAAAGGCCTGCAACGGGTGGAATTCTGGAAACCCGCCCACGAGACAGCCGCACCATCCAGCTGGATAGGAATAAACCCAAAGACCCAGAGAGATAAAAGTCCACACCACCGTTACCGCAAGTATAACGCATGAAAAGTTGTGACGTCACAAATAGGGTAAATGAGGAAACGATAGGAAACAGGAAATAGTTGAAACAGGGATATATGAAAAAGGAAAGTGAAGGAAGAAAGAATAAAGCGAGAAGGAAAATTGAATTAATTAAAATATAATTGTGATCCTCTGCTACCACTGTCCCTGGTTTGTATTCGTTCTCCGGACTCGGAAGGAGTCATCAGCCCTCGTCCTCAGTCGGTCGGAAGTGTGTGTTAGCACTGCACGACCGTTGAGCGGTGCAAGCGTGGGGCCTTAGCAGGTAGCCCTACAGATGCGTAAGGTCCTCTGGAAGTGTAAAATACACGAAAGTGCTCCTGTTTGCTACAAGAGGAAGTATGAAGGTAGCCGACTTAGGAATAAGCGACCCTGAGAGCCCTATTCCTATCCTTAGCGTTACACATCAGTGTCGAAAAAATTAAGATGCTTTAACCAATACAAACAAAACCATTGCGGAAAATTGAAAAATGAAAATTTAACTTTCAGAGCACTAGCTCGAATATTCTGACGTTTTCCACTAGACATTGCGACGGCAGATGAAAATTTAATATCTTGTGAGTAATCGATTAGAGTTTGGTTGATATTACTTGATGGGAAGTGTGCGAAAAATATCATTTTCTTCACAATGTTTCGCAAAATTATTGATTTTCGGGCGAAGGGTGAGGGAGGGAGATGAGCGCCATTGTGGCAGCCATTTGTGGTTTCCTTCCACCTTCGCCTTAACCATATATGTTCAACAGTCCGAAACAGCAAAAAGTCAGGTACAAAATATTCTCCAATTAATGATTCTTGTTGGAAATTTTCTCAATTTTACTATAACATCGTTTAATTTTGTGTGTTTTATACATGAAAACGTGAAAAAAGTTAGTCAAATTGTGGTCACGTTATGTTGGAATGAATCGTATACTTTTCGTGACGTGACAACAACTTCTTCAGACAGTTGATTGTCCCGATCTAAACCAAATTTTGTGGGAAAATCCTATTATTTACCGAGTTGGAGCCATTCAGTGATGCGATATCTAACCTGCTACGGCCATAACAATGAACTTCAAACGCGTTATTCTCGAAACTAGTTTTTTCAAACTGGCGTACACGATATCTCAAGTACTACTGAACCGATTCATGTTATATATTTTTTTTAATTTTACTATTTTTTAAAAATCGGGAAACGTAAGAAAAAACGTTTTGAACCGCAGGTTCATGTGATAGCGGTAACTTTACTGATTCAGAAGCTGTCTTTTTTTTGTTTCAGATAACCCGAAGGGCTGGAATCGTGTACGTCATTGCGCAACTTTTTTTGAACCCTCTCACTTCATCAGCTCTTAACTATTCTAGTTATGAATATTTTTTCTCCGTTAAATTAAATTTATTGTTAGAAGATAGATTAACAAATAATGATATAATGGATAGTAAAAATATTCTTTGTTTTATTTTTATGGAGCTCGAAAAAACGTCCGAAATTCGTGTCTCTACACTAGAATATTCCCTTAAGTTCATCTGATAAACTAAAACATACTGTTTTTGAAACGTGACAACGCTTCAAAATAGCTGTTTTTCAAATGCTTGTTTCTCATAAATTACCCACAGTTCTTCAAACAAGTATTCAATTATCCATTCAATGGTAGGATTGGGAGATCTTTATAAAAAGATCGATCTTGACGAATCGATTTTACAAACGGCATAGGGATCGATCCACTGATTAAATCGGTACCAAAGAATCGATCTTTGAAAAAGATTTTTTTTCGATTTATCTGTTGTTCTACGACATTCAGTCTTTTCTTTAAACAGGGAATACAAATTTCATATTCCTATTCAAACATCAAAAGCCTTTTTCTGTTCCTCAGCATGAAGGCCACAACCACAGAGCATTCATCTTGTCCTAGTCGTTTTACTTTAAAAATGATGATGGTCCCACCTCATTCCCTTGCAAAGGTTTGAGCCGGACGAGTTATCTGATTGATAAAAATTATATTACGGTATTTATATTTTTTCATCAACAAACCAGTAGGCAAACCAAATAGAAATGAAAGCGGACTGGTTATCGCGTAGGTATAGGTTACTAATCGAAAGAACAATTTAAGCCATTATATGAACGTATTCATTCCATGGCATGTCGAAGGAATTTCCAACCCGGGAAGACCCTAGACCGATCGGGAATTGAACCCAATACCTATGTCAGTATTAGCCAAGAATTTTCGAAGAAATCCCGCTTTATGAGATCCTCGGCCACGATACGATCGTTTCCGAGTTCAAGCAGCTGAGCAAACCCAAGCCTAACTCTAGCCGATACTTCAGGCCCATTACTTATCTCAAAGCATGTCAAGAAAATTTCCAACCCGAAAAAATCCTTGACCGATCAGGATTAAACCCAATACCTATGTCAGCATTAGCCTTAAATTTACAAAGGAAATCCCGCTTTACTGGATACCCGACAACCTTCTGCAAATGCGATAGAGACCAGATAGCTGAGCAAAGTTAAATAAAACTAAATAAATTATTTGGAAAAAAAAAATAAGAAATTCAACAATCGCCCAGAACTCAGCTGACAATGATCCCATGAAAGCAAATCGTGCCATACATCTGTCATTTAGTCGAATCTGATTCTTGATTTTGGCGCCAGTTCTAAAAAACAACCTTTCACCTGTAACTGTCAACATCAGGTTCAGTAACCCTATGCGTAGCTGGTTACAGTACACCCCTCAGTAGCTGCCGCTAGTTCTATCTCTGTCAGCATTTGTACAGAAATAAATCATAGAAGAAGCGATTCAAATGCCGACATTATGTTTAAACCTTTGAATACGGGGGAGCGCGATACCGCTCTTCTTGCTCGTTGTTAATATTTTTGACTTGGCACCTCTTAAAGTAGAATTTAATCTTTTGGGGACATTTATAAAAGAGGACTTCATGTGCTTTGTACAGCAAACGATAATTGCGAATGAAATTATGTAAATGTTGGTTACTTTTGGTGAGATAAAAAATCAATGTATACTGGAAAACAGATCTACAAAAGTTTTTCTGAGATCGAAAAGATCGAAAACAAAAAAAAATCGATTTTCTCGATTTTCTCTCGTACAAAAGATCGATCCAAAAAATCGGAAATCGGAATGAAAAAGATCGATCTTCTAAGAGTCGATCCGAGATCGCCCAGTCCTAGTATATAGACATTGGAGTTTGGTTAAGCAAGTGCAGAGATATCTCAAAAAACATAAAAAAAGTGAAAACCTTAAGTATTTTAAATATAATTATGTAATTTTTTAAACTCGCCCCTCTCAAAGGTTGGTGCATGAAAATAAAATTCGTTTTAAAAAATTCAAGCTATAACTAGTCCTTATTCAAATAACGTTTTCTATTTTCTCCTACAACTAGATTTGAAATTTGGTTCTGTGGTGCATAACCTCATGGAATGGGTGTGCGACACCTATTGCATAACAACGAATACTAAAAAGCACGCACTGAAAGCTTCGTCTTATAGAATGAAAGCACTACAATATTGATCCTGGGAGATTTTGCTCGAGACTGGCAGCACGGCATTATCGAAAAAGGAGGTACAGACGGGCGCCCACTTACTATGACGTAAATCGGACGTAATGTTACTCCCACGCAGTCTTTTATTATTTATTTTTCCCATTCATTTTCCGCCCTCGGAGAATCGGGCATCGTATGACTACAATCAGATAGTTAGTCAAGATCAGACGCGGTTGGACGCAATTCCGGCGACAGTCTAGAAAGGATACCAATTGCATCACGGAAAACCCGAAAAAATACTCGTGAGCCGTCGTGAGTGTGCTAATAGAAGTGCGTACCCACAAAAAGACGCTGGTAGTGTAACAGATTTTCCCGCACAATTTGACACTCGAGTATATGGCATTTTATTAGACTAGTGGAAGCTTGTTGTTTTTTTTTTCTTTTCTTTGCTTTCGGAACCAGCGAACGGAAAAAGGAAAATCGTCGAAACTGGCATGTTTTTGATGAAAAGCGCCTGCGTCGAATGTGTCGTCGATGGACACATACACATGCTTTTTGGAACTATAGTCGTGTTATCACCGGAGCTACTGATAAACTTAGTATGGAGTATCATGTGAATCTACCAGCGGCAGGACAAACAACCAAACATGTTGACTTTATTCATGATTTCGTCATGTGTACAGTTTTGCGAGCATCGTGGTGGACTGGTGGACCTGATGTACTTTAGATCGCAATAAGATTCATAGCACCATTCAAGTGCTCTTCACATCTTCACTAAAATCACCGATGCGCGATTCATTGCCATGAATTATATCGCTTACGTGAATGCGTTTCAAATCTAAATTATCCGGTTTAATATCTATTGCCATTTACCATTCCTGATGTACAAAACATCGGAATACTCATTGGTTCTAACAGACCAATTGAATGATTCAGGCTCTAATGCTCAAAGATCCAAGAAAATCATGGACCAATATACATCAATCTCGGTTCGCCTCAGCCTTGTTGTATGCAGGTATGTGTGTTTAGCTTCCGGCGGTGTAGGTGATACTCATCACTGGAATCAAGCATACAACCACACACACTTACAAAAGGGAAATCCGAATCGGGATTTTCATTCATTCAGAAAAATACAACTGTGCGTTTTTCCCACATCATAGAAAAGACACACAACTATAAAATAGCAAGAGATCTCGTACATATACACACCTCAACTGAAACCCGAAAAGCCGAGTCGAATCGGTTCCGTGCTTTTCAGTACGACGGCACGAAAACGTCCCGTCAGCTCTTTTTCAATTCCTCATTAAGCCCCACAGGGAAAAGTAGAAAAATGGATTTCAGCTCTTCCTCGCATTATTTTGGCAACGAGTAGAGGAAAATTATTATTTCGTTCATCGTTTGTGCAAGTTTCGTAATGGTGTAAAACGAAGTGTTCGATGCCTTTATCTCCCACCAGTTTTTGGGACAAGTGACAAGTTGGGATCTTTCCTTCCATCCCGTTAATAAAAGTGATTCAAATGAGAGAAGAAGAAAAAAGTTCCGTATCTCGAAGCCAAATCATTTCAGTTCGGAGATTAAGTTCTTGAAGCGAGAAAAAGAGCTATCTGAGAGGAATGTCTTAAAATCGGAGGAAAAGTTGTTCCGTGGAAGATAAGAAGGCCAGTGCAATATTTTCCTGCAAATAGTGGGTAGGAGGAACAAAGCTGAGCACGAGAAGGAAAGGGAGCAGATGGCGTTGAAAACTCCAGAGTAACGGGGGCGCAATCATATATTTCACTTTGGATTTTTCATCATCGTTAACGGTGGCTGCTGCTGTTGCTACTTTCTTTACACTATCCTGTCTTCGTGAGAAAAATGAAAAATCGTTCCTTCCTTTTTCGATCCGACAAAGGGAAGTCACACAGAGAAAACCTACGCGTAACGAGTGCATAGAGAAAAATTCGACAAACAAGCTGGAAAAGGATTAATAATAACATGGTGTAGGATTTTTTTTCACTGGAACTGAGAGATGAATGGATGAAGTGGTGATAAAGGTGTAAATAGTGTGTGCGAAATAAGGATAAAACGAAAAGTGTTATGTACGTCAATTTTTTCATTGATGCTTTCGGATGATTGAGGCCAAAATAGGAATCCTAAATGAAATTGTTTATTTTTTTCAATCGTAGATTATTCAACAAAGAATGAAATTCCACATTTGCTATGAAGTGAGAAAACACAAAATGGAATAGTGAAGTGATCGAATTCTGTTCAAAATAAATTCCAACAAATTCTGATATTTGAGGATACTCGCATTCGGATTGGCCTGCCACTGTTCGATAAAGCCTAATTAGATAGCGTGTGTGTGTGTGTGTGTGAAACCGTGATAACGAAAGCAGAAGACATCAATTGTTACATATATGGTGCAGAGTGGTAACGTGCCTCCGGTGGTTTGGCAGCTGAGAAACATCGCTAGTTTGTATATCTTCTAATGGGCACCCTTACGTCGTCTTCGACGACGAACAATTTCCCCGCCCCACGATCGAAAGTCTTCGACATCAGTCATGAAGGTGAGCATTGATAGATAAACACACTCACGGTAGTATTTCTTTGACCTAGTTGTTTTCTTTCACTAATATAAATATACAAGTTGATGATTGTCACTGAAGTCACCGATAAATCCATCAATCGTGTGCTGGCTGAAAGCTCACATCTAAAGTATGTACACTGCTTCACTTCCGTACCGGCATAGGATGTGGATAGATAGCCCTGTTTCTCCGTTCATCAACACCAATTTGATTGCAGGCCGTTTTTTTGGGTTCAATTTATTCCCTCATTCAAAAGCATAGATCAAAAGAATGAAATTCTTTCACTTGTCAGCAGTGTATGTCACTTTCAAGAACAGTTATAAATACTATCCGTATCATCATATGCAGCTACATTCGTTTAGCTGAGTCCCATTTTAATATTTTTTTCGAAAATAAAAACACAATTTATTACAGGTTTTGAACATGTTGAACAGAAGGTGTTATCGTTGTCAAACGTGCTGTACACGCCATGTTCGTTACATTGCCATTAAAAGATGAGAAATTTTATGAGAAGAACTTAGTTAAAGACATGGAAGTCCTATCTTCAACCTTTATTGAGCTATTCGACACTTATGCTATAAATACTAAACACACGTTTTTAAATATAATTCTGACAAAAAGTTTTTTGGGACACCCTAAGATACATGCAAGCTGCAAGTATTCTTATTCTCGCTTACATTTGTTCACACTGGGATGTGCTTTCCTAACACGAACAACAAAAGCAGGCACCGGGACGTTATCGTTTCCGACTATCCAAGCAAGCTGCGATGAATTTCGATGTCATCGGCCCTTGTCAGGGCTACCAAATATTTGTACTGAAGAGGACTCAATTCACAAATTTTTTGAATGTTCGTTCTGGCTGGCTATAGTTTCCTAGTCCTAAATTAACAATGCGATAGTGTCTTGGTCACCATCCTTCTGGTTTTTCTTCCGCCGTCAGTCGAATACCCTTTGCATTCCTGAAACTTTATCGTTTATCGCCAATAAACCTAAATTGAACCCTGCATTATTGACGCATCTAGCAGATCACAAGTTGTTCAGTTGATCTATCTATCACTGTACACATGATATCATAAAATTCCACGTGAATTCCACGTGAATATTCACTTAGAATACGGAATCGCTGCTAATGTTATAGCAGCCCCTAGTGATCTAGTCATTGAGTACATTCAATACGCGATATATTAAAAGTACTAAATGGACCGAAAGTACTAAATTTACTGCATGTACTAAATGTCCTTAATGTACTGAATCAAACGAGCCTCTTAATGTAAGTCGAAATCTCCTTCGTTTCATATACCATTATTTAATGTGTGATACAAAAAGTACGTAACGCAAAAAATGCGGCTTTAAACCCCCCTTTCCCCCCATTGTTACAACAGGTAACGCAAGATAAACCCCCCCCCTCCCCCTCTTATGTTACGAAACGCTAACATAATCTATACACAAAGTCAAAGTCGTTTGAAAAAATGGTTTTCCATAATAGTTTAACCTTTTCTAAGTAATGTAAATATCAACGTAAAAAATTAGACATCTGCCCAGGTCGGAATCAAATATTCAAACGGAAGAACTTTCGACAAGTTCATGGAATTTTGAACAAACAGAGAATTCGTTGGAATTGGTACTTTCAAACCATCTGGCGTTTATCTGAGGGGAACATGGGCTGGCATAAATTGATATTCATTTACACAACAGTAACTACTCTTTGGTTCAATGCAGCAGTTCCTGTCGTTACATTTTACCACTTGCCAGAGGTTCTGGGATGTCCTTACGTGACGAGCAAACCACTCGGCTTAATATCGTACTAATTCCACTACATCTGGAGCATTTGTGGCACCGAATATTGCATCAAGATTCAATTGATTAAAAGAGCTGTTTAGAGTATCTATTGAATCGAAAATATCTATGACCATTTCAAAATGAGGGTTCTCTTCTGATCCTCCATTCACATTAATTTTGATTATTGATTATTCTTTGATACCGAATAATGTCGAATTCAGGCAGTCCCGCATTTCAACAAAATGTCCCGCAAAACGTCCCGCATTTGGCAAAAGAAACGAAAATGTCCCGCGATATCAATATATTTCAATATTACAATTTAATCATGTTGATTTTATTAAATGGATGAACCACAAAAAAAACCTATATTTGACAGACTGTTCAAGAGATCTTCCAATGCATCCAAAGATTAATACGTTGAGCTGGTTTCATCCCACCGACAGTGGACTTTTTGTTTAGAGAGTGTCAAATGGAAACGACAGCAACAAAATTAGAAAATGTTTTTTATAAAAGTCCCCTATTGATCCGCAGGGACCAACGTGAGTCAGACGAAACGTTGATCTTTGGTCCCCTAGTTCGGTCAGGGCTTAACGTGTTAAATAAGCCGGAATAACTAGTGTATACAGGACAGGAAGAAACAGGGTTGTTTGATGAAGTATCGTGAATGAAACGTTTGGCGGTCTTACGAAAGTTGGCCGGAACCTCAACTAAAGGGTGTGTCACATCAAATTGCATCACGGAAAAAACGCTGTAGAAATTCGCCCAGTAGACCGATCCTTTTGAAAATTTTAGACATTAAAATAAAAACTTTTGGCATTTTCTTTTTATTCATACTTCGAGCCCAAGCCCGTATGCTCGCACCTTCCTCTTTACCCCGTCCATAAGGTTCTGTACAACATCAGGTTGTAGTTTTTTTTTTAACAGAAATCCATTTTCTCTTGAAGTCCGCCTCCGATTTGACAACTTTTGGGTTCTTCCGGAGGGCCTGCTTCATAATCGCCCAATATTTCTCTATTGGGTGAAGCTCCGGCGCGTTGGGCGGGTTCATTTCCTTTGGCACGAAGGTGACCCCGTTGGCTTCGTACCACTCCAACACGTCCTTTGAATAGTGGCACGAAGCGAGATCCGTCCAGAAGATGGTCGGGCCCTCGTGCTGCTTCAATAGTGGAAGTAAGCGCTTCTGTAGGCACTCCTTAAGGTAAACCTGCCCGTTTACCGTGCCGGTCGTCACGAAGGGGGCGCTCCGCTTTCCGCAAGAGCAGATCGCTTGCCACACCATGTACTTTTTGGCAAACTTGGATAGTTTCTGCTTGCGAATCTCCTCCGGAACGCTGAATTTGTCCTCTGCGGAGAAGAACAACAGGCCCGGCAGCAGACGAAAGTCCGCTTTGACGTAGGTTTCGTCGTCCATTACCAGGCAATGCGGCTTCGTCAGCATTTCGGTGTACAGCTTCCGGGCTCGCGACTTCCCCACCATGTTTTGCCTTTCGTCGCGGTTAGGAGCCTTCTAAACCTTGTATGTACGCAGGCCCTCCCACTGCTTGGTCCGCTGGACGAATGAACTTGACAAATTCAGCTTATTGGCGACATCCCGGACCGAACTTCTCGGATCACGTCTAAACTGCTTAACTACGCGCTTGTGATCTTTTTCACTGACGGAGCATCCATTTTTGCCGTTCTTCACCTTCCGGTCGATGGTTAGGTTCTCGAAGTATCGTTTTAGTACTCTGCTGACCGTGGATTGGACGATTCCCAGCATCTTACCGATGTCCCGATGTGACAACTCCGGATTCTCGAAATGAGTGCGCAGGATTAATTCACGACGCTCTTTTTCGTTCGACGACATTTTTCCAAATTTACGAAAAATTGACAGTGAAACATGGCCAACGTGATCTATACACTCTTATCTGATTATAAGCGAAAGCTGAAGATATAATTCCTAAAAGTTAAATTTCTACAGCGTTTTTTCCGTGATGCAATTTGATGTGACACACCCTTTATGGCCGATGAGAAGATGTATGTCAGCGTGTTCTTTTACCTTTTCGTGACTTTGGCGGTCGGCTGTCTCTCCATTTTGGCCATTTGCCCAAAAGTTTTCTATCGGTCGCAGCGGTCTTTTGGCATAATGGGCTGATCCCAGGTTCGACCACGTCACCTTCGCAACTTCCTGCAAGCATTTCGTACTGTATATCTTCCAGTTTACCATATGACTCGAAAGAAGAGCTGCTTAGACATTCCCTTCTCGTTTGTCAGAGAATGACCTTCTGGGAGAACTTGATGTGGGTGATATATTCGTCGCCATCACTTATTTGGGGAACGTAAAGTATCCGGTCCCTTGCATTCGTTGAATTCTAGCATCAAGTACGTCTCGTCTTTCATTATGAGTACGAAAAGAAGTTTTTCACTTCTTTAACCGGAAAGAAGTTTTTCACTGGTACCTCAAGCTACTCCTTCTGGATGATTGCCCGCTCAGATACGGTCGGTCTCGTCTGACGCTTCCGCATAAAAATGTCCATTTTGGCCAGATTCTCCTTCATCATTTGACCGGTTGCTTCGATCTCCTGGCGACAGAGAGAGGATATTGTAAATAGCAGGTTGGCTATATCTGGCGGACACAAAGGTCAGGTTTAATTGCTAGGACACATATTAAGAGTTTCACGAATAAATGAGACTCTCTAAACTATGGTTTATGTTCACATAACGTATATACATAACGTTTTGTTTTTTGTGTCCCGCGTTAAACCCCTGACCATCTGGTCACTTTAGTTTACTAACATGTCCACCTTTGGGGCACTTCATATACCGTGCGGTAGTAGATCTGCAGTGTTCCCAACAGGTAGATTAACGCGATATTCGAGTTGCATTAATCGGTGCCTGCTTACTGGCTGCTCTCAAGCTAGCTGATCAGTATATAGGGACGCGTGAATTTATTTAGGGATAAAGATGGAATTTTGTTACGTAACGATCACGAATACCCCCCTACCCCCTATTAGACATTAAGCAACACAACCTTGATAACCCCCTCTCTGCTTCCCGCGTTACGTAATTTGTCAAGACCACCACTTGAACCGTACTGCTTCCGAAAATCCGCAGTTACATTCATTCCGTGAGAATATGCCCCACTATCAGCTCTTTTGACGTAGGACTATGTCTTGCATTTCTGTGCCAGGGTGTAAGTTCATAGATTCGAAAACGAGAGAGTGACGCTTGGAGTGCAAGGTTTGAACGTTTATACCTCTTTGCCGGCTGAACGGAGTGGTATGTTGATCACACCTAAAGACAAAAAGTTATATGATTATTAATTATTGACTCAAAAACTTAAAAATAGTTTTAAAATCAGGCTATTGAAATCACTCAAATCCATATATAAGCTGGCGCCGGCTCAGTAATCCATAAAGCCTCCTGAAAACAAAGAATAGAATCGAAAATCCATGAAAGCAGCGTTATAAAATTAGTTGCATACGAATGCCGCAATCCCATCCTTCTCCTAAAAATATGTCACCCTTCTAAACTCGAGTACACCGCGAGTAATCGGTTTTCCATCTTACTAACCATAGATGTAAGAAAATTGTTTCTATATATATATATAGTTTTAAAAATATATTTAAGAATTCGGCTCCTTTAAACTTAAGTAACTGAGCATGTAAAAATAAACGAATTAAAAAAAAAATGCCGCAATTGATCATCGTTTCCAATTGTCGGGAAGGGGATATAATTTTGCTCTGTAATCCCGAGGAGGAATCCGTTCCTTCTTCAAGCATTGGTAATTCTACTCCGGATCAACAAAATGGTGTGATAATCATTTCATACAAAAGGCAAAATGTCCAAGAGTTATATGATTGCTACTTATTGACTCGAAAAATTGTTTCAATAGCTTGAAAATAGCTTTGAAAACCTATTGAAATCACACACATCCATATATAAGCTGGCGCCCACTCGCAAATCCATTAAAACCTCTTAACACTCCTATACTCGCGCATTGGTCTGTCAGCCCGAGAAATCAATAATTCGTTCATTTCTCAGAAAATTTCAACACTATGACTTTGCGATTCTCTCTAGCTTCGTTATTCGTCGTTCGTCATCGTTTAGCGTATCGCATGTGTTGGTACAAAGGGGACGTGTGCCACTTTTTTAACACTTTCGGTCTGACACACCGACGCGAGTATAGGAGTAACTTTTTTGGACAAGTGCCTTTTTTCATATTCTAGAATATTGTTGAATGAAATGTATAAATTAATGTTAGTGGCGTGGAATATTCATTGAATATAATGCATAAGATCATTACCGGTCTATTCTTATTTGATTTCAGTCCCTTTTGTAACTGAATTGAACGGATCCATATATTAACTATTGGGGGGTGCTCCCTTGGTCGAGTGGTTAGCGTCATAACTAACATGCCCGGTGTTCGGGTTCGATTCCCGTTCTGGTCGGGGGAATTTTTCGTCAAAGAAATTTCCTCCGACTTGCACTGTGATCACGCGTATTCTAGAGCTTGCCACTCAGAATGCATTCAAGGCGTGTTATTTGGCATAGAAATCTCAACTAAGTACTAATAAAAATGACGCCAGTAATACTACGTTGAGACGGCGAAGTTCCTCTAGGAACGTTAGTGCCATTGAAGAAGAAGAAGAAGAAGAAGAAGATATATTAACTATTCGTCGATATTTTCGTCGTTAGATTCATACGTTCAAAAGCAAAATATAAATGTTTGGCTTTCGTATAGTTATTCGCTATATATAATGGTCACACTTATACACACTTGTGAAAGAAGTTCACTTGTGGAAGAATTGTAAACAGTAAACTATAAACTAATCGGTGGCTTATGGTTATTTTTAACAGCTACATGTTCGGGGATATTTTTTTATGATGAATAATATCGACAGGAAAACAAGAGAAAGAAAAGTAAGTTCCTAGAAATCATTTTATGTCATCTTTTTATGCCCCATATAAAAAAGGCATCAATTCTTAGTTTACCAAGAATACAGAGAAAAAGAATATTAGAAATGTGCAAACTTTATATTCCAGAACCTCTATCATCTGGTAATTATCTAGAATGTCGTTATACATTCTTCTCTTCGATAAAAGACCCGAAAAACATGCGACAACTGCATGAAATGTAAAAAATATGTTTGTTTCGAGCATGCAGTTATGCTATGTTCTGATTCTTACTCCAATGAAACCACAATCGATTAATACGTTTCTATGTTATTTTATAGCTCTTTATACTTCCATGAATTTTATTCAGTTGCTTACTTTTAATTTATAACAGTGAAAAATTCGAATTTCGTTATTTGTGTTGGAGTATTAAAAATTACTCGGTTTTGAGGAGGCTGAATTGGGTGACTATTAAAACATAATAAAGACGAAGAAAACATATTTTTTGGAGTTTTTTCATTTAATCATACCCTCTTCTTCAAATAAATGCCTATAAAGCCTGAAAAATACACAATGGCAACATTACAGAGAAGTTCAATTTTCGGTCTGTGACACCGTGCGCGAGTATACGTGATATGATTTTGCACGCGAGTACAGAAGGGTTAAAAAACAAAGAATCGAATCGAATCGGAAATCCATTTAGTTGTTTTTGCGTTGTGAGATAAGGATGGTAACGCTTACACGCCTATGCATTATGCTCTTCTTTTTCAATTCCATTGCTTTTCTGCAGTCGGGCTGAACGGAGTCGCATTTTTGATGATAGCAGCAGTTCTGTTATCGAATACTTTCCGAAGGAAATCGATCCTCCTTTGAGGGTTAATACATATTTTCCGACTAAAAGAAGTGAGATGATATTCGCTTTATTCGAAAGATGAAATGTCTAATATGCTTGTTACTTATTGATTGCTAAGCCAACGTCAGTCCTACGACTACCTTGCGATCATTTCACAGATATAACCCACTTCCGGTTTTTACACAAGAAAGTTCAGTCATGTATGTCCAATACGAGGACGACTGAGAAAATTCTTCGTTCATGCCTGTTGGCTCAGGCCTTCTTTGGATCTCTGTCTCGATTTCACTTAACCTCCCAGCCAAGAGAACGGCATGGTTCGCACTTTTATTTCAGCAATTTCGTGGCCAGAACGGAGATGCAGCTAATCGCCACTGCTAAAGGGCTGAAGAACATGCCGGGATCCAGATTTTCATCAACCATGGTTAAGGTATCTGCCAACTGCACTAATGCCGCCCGACAGGCCATCGAAGCTTTTTTTTATAAGATTTAATAAAGACGGGATTTAGGGAAAATTTGTTAGATTGAATTATCTTTTGTAGTTGGTATGCCAACGTGCGTGCCCTTAGGATATCGAGAGTATGCCATCCATATAGAGGACAACCTCTAGTCCACTGAATACCGAATTCATCGTTATCCGGAACAGAACGACCAACACAACATGAAAGAATATTTTGTACTGGATGAAGTCGAGTCGAGGAACAAACTGTAGAGATGTCAGAGGAAGATAGAGAGGCTAGGTACATCATACAAGAGGCCATTCAGCGGATCAGAGGCCGATATGAGACGAGTTTGTTGTAAAAACATGAAAATGTCGAGTTCCTGAACAGCTAGTGGATGGCATTAGAAAGGCTGGAATCGGGAGTATCAGTTGAAGGGTTATGTGCATCGGGCTTTACCTGAGAAGTTTTTTTCCCTTGTTGGGTGTGAACCACTGCGTCCATTATTTTGAACTTTTGTGGATGCCTCATATTTTTCTACTACGCTTCAAGCTTATCTGCTGCTTATTGATGAAGAAGTAGACTGAAAGCTATAGCGAGATAGGTGCCAATCACGAATAATCTGTTTGATGAAATTTGTAGTCCTGATCGGCGACACAGACTAAACTTCCTCGGGTTCCAGGATAGCCTTATCAAAGTGTTGAAGTCTGCGTCTTGTTAGAGCTACACAATTGCAGAGCAAATATTCCGATGTTTCGCTTTCGGCATTACAAAAGCGATAAATATTATCTTGCACTAAACAATGGCATGTTGTGCCACTTTTTCTATGGCGAGGCAATCCTAGAAACAACCATAAGTCTATAATGTAGCAGTATTTGGGACAACATGTTCATTTACCTAGGTACAATACGTTTAAAACGTTAACACAAGAATGCTTACTCAGGCCTTGGAAAGGGTCATCGAACGCTACTATATAGACGACTATCCGGAGAGCTTCCTGACCATTGAAGAAGTAAAAAAGGTGGCGTCGGAGGTAAAAGCTATTCACAAATGTTGAGCTTAACCAACTCGAGTCTGCGGGAGCTCCGTCCGTCCGTTGTGTGTGAAATCCAGGAACACACGCAACAAAAAAGAGAAGCGATGGGTGCCTCGGACAAGAATCCCGTTGACAAAGAATAAAAATGGATAGTTGGTCCCTACTTCTGCTCCGATAGTATTTGTATCTGTAGTAACTAGAATTTCTTCGTAAACCTGGTGATGAATGAATCGAATGCCATCTCTATATATGGTGTGCATCAAAAGGTGTTCATTTCAAAACCTAACATCGATGTTAGCTGACTTTCGTCCTGAAATCGTTTGTATCATTCTATCGCATATGTCCACCGAATAATCGCCAAGTCGAAACGAAACTAAACATCGATCGACAGCATCGTTATCTGCTGCATGCAAACAATGAAACAGTGGTTTATGGGGCTCGTCAACATTCCCATATTCCAAATTTTCAAGCTCAGGCGTGTAAGCTAACCAGATTATCTTCGTATGTGCGTCGACGGTAGTCGACGAAGAGCATATCTTATGAACCATCATTGCACAAACTCACTCCTTTCGACACCGTTGTTGTAGTGGGGAGTCCAAACTGCGGAACCATGATGAAGATAGATAAGAGAGCTAAGATAAAGCGAGTTAGAGAGCAGTAAAGTGACTTAAGCCAGTTTATATCGGTGAAATTTCTAGTGATCCTGAAGATGAACCCCAGAGCTCTGGATACTTTATTGACCATAAACGTGATGTGCGGTTTGAATGAGAGTTACATGTCTAAAATGACTCAAAGGTCCTTAACATCGCTGACGCACTCAATTTCCATACCGAACAATACATAGTTGTGCAATATGGTCTGTCTCTTGCGCGAACGAAAACGTGATTTTAGCTGAACATTTAACGGGGTTCACCTCCATTCGGTTGAGAATACACCGATCGGCAAAAGCATCCGTCTGTCGTTGAAGGAAGCGACAGTCTTCAATCGAGCAGATCTGAAGGTGAATTTTTAAATCATCTGCATATGATAGCCAAGGCCCTTCAATTATCAAATTTACGTCATTGAAGTGTATCAGAAATATCAAGGGCCTTAGAAGGATACCTTGTGGTATGCCAGACGTAGCAGCGAAAAAAGAGAATTGACAATTCCCCATAACGACGGCCAGTGTGGTATGATTGGAACCAAAGCAAAAGATTGCCGTTAATTCCAAGCCTCTCCAGTTTGGCGACAACGGTAATTCAATTTATCGAAGGCTGCAGTCAGATCAGTATAAATAGACTCTCCGTGAGAACCGATGTCGTAGCATTGGTCTAATATAGCTACCCGGAAATCGTCTGCATTGCTGTTGATACCACCAAAGTTTTAGTAATATACGCTGATTTCCTGGTGACGGTTGGACGAAAGAACGTTGGAATGCGAAATAGTAGTAGCTGAAACAACGGTGGCATTATAGTTCGACTCGACTTCAAACACACCGTCGATGTAAGCGACACTACTAATGGAACGACGAAACGGTACTGTAATCATACTTGCTTGAGGTAACAATAATATTTGCCTTTATGCCGCTTTGAAATATTACTCGAGAATCAAATAATCTATGATCTATGATCTATCACTTCCGACCTACGACATAAGAGCTTCAGTTCAAAAAAGAAAACTTCGATTTTGAAGACTGCGAATGCGAAAAGTATAAAGTATAAAAGTATAAAAGTATAAAGTATTGTTATTTTTATTTTAAAACTATGTGAATGCGATTTAATTATGCAGATTTCTTTCATCAAATATAATCATGAATAGAACAACATTGATGAACGAGAAATTAGAAATTTCTAAAATTAAATATTTACTTGTTGCATTTCTGATATTTTGCTCTGGTAGAAAAATCCCATATTTCGTTTCAAAATATGCAATTGACCGTTCGATTTAATTTACATAATAGGGGTCAATATTTCTGACAGATAGTTCTTATACCTCTCGGTAATTGAGAAATGTAATAATCATGTTGGATGTATTTTTATGGAAAATAAATGTTTTGAATCTTCAGAGGGGCAATTTTCTTGAAAAAGTGAACGATATCGATTGATGAGATTTTACACAAAATTAAGTATTATTTATCAATTTAAAAAAGACGTGCGATAAATAATAATAACACAGGTTTTCCTTGTCAGGATACCGGAAAATAATCTCTCCCGCCTGTTGTGACAAGTAGAATTTTCGATGTTTCATTTCGTCGAATAGCCGATAATTCGCATAATCACATCACTTACCACAGTGAATCCTGATTCGTACCTTTACCCACTAACAACTATTTTTTCCATTATAGTCGCTAGGGAACCACGCTATAGAGGCGGCCCATCTGGTCTTCGGGCGGCGATTATCATACTAACATTCCTTCCCTTCCCCTGGTGACTGTAAGGACGTGGCCGGCGTCGTTATTGACCATTTAAAGCTTGAATGCGTCATTATGTGTGTTCTTTGTGCAATTTGGTTGATTCAGGTCAATCACGGAGAGCAACTACGAATTGTACAGACTACACAAACTCAAGCTCAAGCTCAAAATAAAGTGTTATTTATCAATGATTTAGTGACCGATAACTCGAGTGACCTCAGAGAGGGCGGAGAACCCGACATACCCATTTTCATGTCGATTGGTTCAGTTTCCGAATCCATAAGAATCAGACAGACAGACAGACATCTATTTTTATATATATAGATCAAATATTAATTATTATCAACTCATAACATTATTAACTTTAGACCAATAACCAGTGGTAAATTATGATGAATAATGATGATGTAATGAAATAACGAATTTCCAGCAGAACACCGAAGTGAAATCGGTGTTCTTTGGGCGGTCTCTTCGCTGTCCAGATACTTTTTTGATGCAACAACATTCAAAATTACTTGAATATATAAAAGCTATAATAAAAATATAAAAGCTATAATAAACTATATAAAAGCGAACTACTTCAACCGACGGTCGCCGGTCATAATAATTTAGATTTGATTTGTAGTGAAGTAAGTGTACCCCCTCTCAGATTACCATCTCTGAAGACAAATCTAAGTATAACTTACAAAAATCTCAGTATTATGATATAAAATCATTATCAGGAAAAAAACTTATATTCATATTCGCCTGTCATTTCTCTTAGTCTTGTATAAGCTTATAAAGGGCTGTGGCTCGAGGCTGGCCGGATATCTGTTATCCGCTATCCGGCCAAACCACTATCCATTTCATCACTTGTTAAAACTTTGTTTTCTCGTCTTGTACTACATTCAATTTCTAATGACTTTTTGATACAGTCAACGTTGGTAGACCGCAGCCTAACATTTGAATCAAGGAAAAACTTGAACGACGATTGCAACAATCAAAGATATCAACGTCCAGCCCAAGCTTAATGTCTATAAACAAATTGATGAAAACCCTCGGACAAGAGTTTTCGTACAGAGGCCATCAAAAGCAAATACATGACAATGGTATCCGGTACTCTTCGTACTGTACGCCCAACACAATGAGATCCGATCTAGATTAGAAGACGACAGAATTAACGTTCTCTGTGTCCTTAAGTATTAGTTTAACCAACAAAAACTTGCAAAATGTTTTTTTTTGCAAACTAATCATTCTAAATAAAAGCCGTTTCTTCAAGAAAATTGGGTATTTTAAAGTATGTTTTTACCGGTGATTTACCGGTTTTACCGGTAATGAAATTTTCAAACGCACCGTCGATGTAAGCGGTACTACTAATGGGACCGATTTCAGGAAACGACGAAACGGTACTGTAATCATACTTGCCTGAGGTAACAAGTTTGAACACTCCCTCACTAGCTCCGCTCCGGACGCAGGAACGGAATGTCTTGGATGGCAGAAGCAGTCAGCAGAGAGACTAAAGCAGTGCTCGACTGTGCCGGGCATTTTGGGAGTATCCATCATGATGTTTTATGCGCATTCCGGTTGGAGTAACAATATTCGGCTGGAAACAGTCAGCGGTGACGGTAACGATGTATGCTCAAGTTCTTCGATGATCAATGACCGGTAAAAGGCAGAAACGACGGAGGCATCAGATTTCGGTACGGTATCAACCCCACCGTCTATATAAGCAACACTATTTTTTTTTTATCCAACATATATATTTTATTAAGGCTCATATGGCGTCAGCCTAACGGGGCCGGGAGTTCAATATTTTGACAATGTTTGCTTAGACTATGTTAGTAATATGTAACCGATTACTCGCGGTTGACTCGAGGTTAGTATTACAAGTGTTCTCATAATTGGTATGTCGCAGTCTTCGATGCTCTGTACGTGTGCCCGACACGGGATACTTCCTATTGGGATGCAGCTGACCATTAATCAGCAACGCCCCCCTAGTCTGTACCCCATATCTAGCGTGGTGCGTCTTTCTCGACTCGAGGAATCCAGGATAGAATGGTCACTAGCCGGCGCAATCATCAGCTCATGTAGAGTTGTCATGAGCGGTACAACCTTTGGCTCTTGTTGAATAATCAGTGGACTGCACAACCTTCGGCCCGTGCATCTGTAAAGAGTGTGTGTATGTATTGCCGCGACTAAGTAAAAGTTTATCGATCGGATAGGAGGGATATGAAACGGGGACACAACGAAGGAAACATCATTAAACGTTGACATCGGCGTTTCTGAGGAACAGGTATAGATGAAGCAGAAGATCAGGATCCCGGCTACCTAAGATATCCCGGATGGGGATATCCGATTGTCTGCCTTGTGCTCTCAGTGCTCTAGAGAGCTGAGAGCGAGCAGCATGGAACCGGATACACGACCAGACAACATGCTCGATGTCGTGGTAGCCATCGCCACAATCACAAAGATTGTTTGCTGCGAGCCCAATGCGATAGAGATGCGCGTTTAGGTTGTAGTGATTGGACATAAGCCGAGATATCACGCGAATGAAATCACGACCTACATTCAATCCCTTGAACCATGCACTCGTCGAGACCTTAGGGATAATCGTGTGTAACCAACGACCGAACTCATCACCACTCCACATGCGCTGCCAACTTACGAGCGTATACTGACGAGGAATGTGGAAAAATTCATTATAAGCAATTTGCCTTTCAAAAAGTGTGCCTTCTAAAGCGCCCACCTTAGCTAGCGAGTCCGCTTTCTCATTCCCCGGAATCGAGCAATGAGAGGGAACCCATGCTAAGGTAATCTTGAATAATTTTTCGACCAAAACACTCAATAGTTGTCTTATTCTTGTTAGGAAATAAGATGAGCGTTTATCAACATTCATTGAGCGGATTGCCTCTATTGAGCTGAGACTGTCTGAAAAAATAAAATAGTGGTCGATGGGCAATGTTTCAATGATCCCTAATGCGTAATCGCACCCAGTTCAGCGACATACACGGAACAAGGATCTTTGAGTTTGAAAGAGGCACTGGAATTTTCATTGAAGATGCCGAAGCCAGTGGACCCGTTTATGAATGAACCGTCAGTAAAGAACATTTTATCAGATCTAACTTTCCCATATTCTGCCGAAAATATCGGCGGAATAGAATCGGAGCGTAGGTGATCTGGGATTCCATGGATTTTTTGTCGCATGGATAGATCAAAAATGACAGAGGAATTGCAGAAGTATGGGAAGCAAACTTGGTTGGAGATGCCTGGTGAAGGGTGCACGTCGTGTGTAAGGTACTCATGGTATAAAGACATAAAACTTGACTGAGGAGTCAGTTGGAGTAGATTTTCGAAGTTATCAATTACCAATGGATTCATGATCTTGCAACGGATGAGAAATCTGTAGGATAATTCTGTGAACCGAAGAGTAAGCGGGGGTACTCCTGCCAAAACTTCGAGACTCATCGTATGTGTCGAATGCAAACACCCCATGGCTATACGCAAGCAACGATATTGTATTCTCTCCAGCCTAAGAATATGAATCCTGGCAGCTGATCGGAAGCAAAAACTGCCATATTCTAACACTGATAATATCGTAGTTTTGTACAACTGAATGAGGTCTCCTGGATGGGCACCCCACCATGTTCCGGTAATTGTTTGGAGAAAATTGATTCTTTGCTGGCATTTCTGTTTCAAATACGCAATGTGTCTCCCCCAGGTACACTTAGAAACAAAATATACACCCAGGTATTTGAAAAACATAGAGTGTTGGATCGTTTTGCCGGATAGGTGAAGCTGGAATTGGGCGGGTTCGTGCTTCCTAGAAAAAACGACCATTTCAGTTTTCTCCGTAGAGAATTCGATACCCAGCTTGAGGGCCCACGTGAACAGATTGTTCAGGGTATCTTGCA
This sequence comes from Toxorhynchites rutilus septentrionalis, assembly GCF_029784135.1. Lineage (NCBI taxonomy): Eukaryota > Metazoa > Arthropoda > Insecta > Diptera > Culicidae > Toxorhynchites > Toxorhynchites rutilus. The sequence continues at coordinate 212,286,504 of NC_073746.1, forward strand.
ACGACTTTTGCAGAACGACGGGATTAGTACCCGTGATGGAAATAACTCCATCGTCTGCAAGTTGTCTCAGCGTGCAGTCTCTAGTTAGACAATCATCCATATCATTGACGTAAAAACTGTACAAGAGGGGGCTTAGGCAGGAGCCTTGTGGTAGGCCCATAAAACTGTAACGAGAAGATTTGGAGCTGCCATGAGAGAAAATCATGTGCTTTTCTGACAGTAAATTGTACAGGAAATTGTTAAGAATTGGTGAAAGTCCACGATTATGAAGCTTCTCTGAGAGAATTCCCATGGAAACTGAATCAAATGCCCCTTTGATGTCGAGAAAAACGGAAGCCATTTGTTCTTTGCGAGCAAATGCGATTTGGATTTCAGAAGATAGCAGCGCGAGACAATCATTTGTCCCTTTACCTCGGCGGAAGCCAAACTGCATATTTGACAGCAAATTGTTCGTTTCGACCCACTTGTCCAAACGAAGTAGAATCATTTTCTCTAACAATTTACGAATACAGGATAACATTGCAATCGGCCTATACGAGTTGTGATCGCAAGCCGGCTTGTTGGGTTTTCGTATGGCTATCACTCTCACTTGTCTCCAGTCATGCGGGACAAGATTCAGCTCCAGAAACTTGTTGAACAAGTTCAGCAAACGCTGTTTTGCCAAGTCGGGAAGATTCTTCAACAAGTTGAATTTAATCTTGTCCGACCCCGGAGCTGAATTGTTACATGAGAGAAGGGCAATTGAGAATTCCACCATCGAAAAATTCTCATAATCGCTTTGAAGTGGAATGTCGCGTACGACGTTTGGTGCAGGAACGGTGTCGGGGCAAACCTTCCTTGCAAAGTTAAAAATCCAACGGTAAGAGTATTCCTCACTTTCGTTTGTATGGTTCCAGCCACGCATTTTCCTAGCCGTATTCCAAAGAGTGCTCATAGCGGTCTCCCTTGACAAACCATTGACGAACTTCCGCCAATATCCACGCTTTTTGCTTTAATCAAACCTTTTAGTTTGGCTTCTAGAGCTTGATACTTTAGAAACCATTCCATTAATCCAGTTTTCCTGAATTTTTTGAAAGCGGATGATTTTTCAAGGTAGACCTTTGAACACTCCTTGTCCCACCAAAGTGATGAAGGACGACGTCGGAAAGTGGTAGCCGGTACACGTTTCTTTTGAGCTTGAAGTGCGCTTTCGTAAATCAAACTCGATATAAAGTTATACTCTTCGAGTGGAGGAAGTTCATGCATTGAAACAATTGCTTCAGATATTATTTCCGCAAATGTTCTCCAGTCAATATTCTTCGTGAGGTCATACGAAATATTGACTGACTCACGAGAGCTTGATTCCAAACCCCTAAACCCCTAACTCAACCAAACCCTGAGTAGAGTTGACATCAGTTTGGAGATGATTTCTAGGTCGTTCTCGAAACTCAAAGCGTCGTTCAATCCGGGACCTGACGGAATCCCATCAGCTTTTCTCAAAACGCACATGAATGACTTGTTGACCCCGCTGCTCCAAATATTCCAGCTTATCGTGTCTACTGGCGTTTTTCCGACCTGTTGGAAACTATCGCATATGTTCCCAGTCCATAAGAAAGGAAATAGACTGGACGTCAATAATTATCGTGGCATTACTTCGCTTTGCGCTTTGGCTAAATTGTTTGAACTCGTTATTATGGAACCGCTCAACGCTCTCAGCAAGCCGTACATTAGCACTGACCAGCACGGATTCACGACGGGTCGCTCCACCACCACAAATTTACTATGTCTCACCTCCTACATTACCAATTCTATGTTACAATACGCTCAAACGGACGCCATTTATACAGATTTGACTGCGGCCTTTGATAAATTGAACCACCGTATAGCTGTTGCCAAACTCGACAGGCTTGGGATTAACGGCAACCTTCTGCAATGGTTCCAATCATACCTCACTGGCCGCCGACTAGCCGTCGTTATTGGCGACTGTCAATCCTCTCTATTTGCTGCTACTTCTGGCATACAACAAGGTAGTCATCTGGGTCCGCTGATTTTTTTGATCTATTTTAACGACGTAAATTTGGTGATTGAAGGACCACGACTGTCATACGCAGATGATCTGAAAATTTACCTTCGGGTCTGCTCAATTGAAGATTGTCACTTCCTTCAAGACAGTTGGATGCTTTCGCCGATTGGTGTATGCTCAACCGCATTGATGTAAACCCCGCTAAATGCTCCGTCATCTCGTTCTCGCGCACGAGAAAGAACATATTGTATACGTATGTCTTGCGTGACTCAGAAATCGAGCGCGTTAGTGAAGTCAAAGACCTAGGGGTAATATTGGACACGCAACTCTCGTTCAAACCGCACATCTCGTTCATTGTCAATAAAGCGACCAGAACTCTTGGATTCATCTTCAGAATTGCCAAAAATTTCACTGGCATCTACTGCCTCAAATCTCTCTACTGCTCTCTATCTCGCTCTGTTTTAGAGTATGGTTCTGCAGTTTGGACTCCTCACTACAACAATGGCGTCGAAAGAGTTGAGTCTGTTCAACGAAGGTTCGTGAGATATGCACTCCGCAGATTGCCGTGGACGGACCCCTTCCGATTACCGAGTTACGAGAGTCGTTGTCAGTTGATTAACCTGGAACTTTTATCGGTCCGTAGAGATACAGCCAGAGCTCTGTTCATAGCTGATGTTTTGCAAGGACGCATCGACTGTCCCGTTCTCTTGGAGAACATCAATATCAACGTCCGACCTCGAGCTCTCCGGAATAATGCGATGCTAAGATTGCCCGTACAACGTACGAACTACAGCATGTTTGGTGGATTTAGTGGTTTGCAAAGATTATTCAACAGAGTGACCATGTTGTACGACTTCCATTTATCCCGAACGCTTCTTCGCCGGAGGTTTAGCTCTTTTTTTTTCTGAACTAGTTTAATTTACCATAGGTTTTTAGTTTCGATGTTAGTTTTATTATGTGACGAACTTATGTAGTGTAACATTCATGTTTAGATATAAGTAACATCATTGGGGCCTTCACAGCCTGTTGATGAATAGACAATAAACGAATTCATTAGCGATCGATAAAATTATTGGTAGGTGATCACTACCGTGGGGATCTTGGATTACCTTCCACATGCAATCCAGGGATAACGAAGAAGAGCATAGAGATATGTCTAGCATGCTTGCCCGTGCAGGAGGGTTGGCTATTCTGGTTGCTTCCCCGGTATTCAAAACTGTCAATTTGAAGTTGTCGCACAGATCATAAATCAAAGTGGCACGGTTGTCATCGTAGAGTGATCCCCATGCTGTTCCATGGGAGTTAAAATCACCTAAGATTACCCGCGGCTCCGGCATTGCCTCGGTAGTATCAAAGAACTGATGGCGGCCTACCGTAGTTCTGGGAGGGATATATATCGAAGCAATGCAGAGGTCTTTGCCATTGATTTGTGTCTGGCAAGCAACAACTTCAATGCCTGTCATCGATGGGAGAGTGACTATATAGAAGGAGTGACATTTTTAAATCCCCAATAGTACGCCACCAAACGAGTCATTTCGATCGAGGCGAATAATGTTGAAATCGTGGAAATTCAGCTCATCGGCTGAAGAAAGCCATGTTTCACAGAGAGAAAATACATCACAGTTAGAGCTGTGAACTAAAAATTTAAACTGATCTAGTTTAGGAATAATGCTTCTGCAATTCCACTGTATTACAGTGGTCAAATCCTTGACCTCTTGCACTGAATCAGGCATCGAGGGAAATGAACGCTGCCAAAAAACCACATTTTTCTTTCAAAAATGTTCTCACAATCGGAAGCAAACATAATACTATGCTTTTAAGAGGGTCATTTATATTTAAAGCATTTAAAATGTTGTCCACCAGGTCAGAAAGCGCAAGCAAACCAGATTGTGGCTGTTGCCTCGACCGCGAAAATGGAACAGACGGGGTGGGTGCTGCTCCGGGAAGTGCTGAGGACCCCTGGTGCGTAGAAGAACCGCTTAAACCAGGAGGTACTTTCTGCGGTCTATTCTCAGCACGTTCAATTCGAGTTTTCATTCCAACTTGGGAAGTTTCGGTCGTCTTTCTGGGGAGTGATGGAAAAGAAGTAATTTTTCTTTTCCTGACGGCACCCTGCGATGTACTCGAACTTCCTACATTGGGAGCGTCAGCAACAGGCTCGTCGTTCTGCAGAATGGAGTAGGGATTGTCCTGATTCGTTGGTACGGAACTTTTAAGCATTTCTGCATAAGTCCGCTTGGAACGTTCCTTTAAGGAACGCTTGATTTTCTCACCTCGTTAACAACACTATTAATGAGACCGATTTCAGAAAGCGAAGAAAAGGTACTGTAGTCGTTCTTGCCTGAGATAGCAAGTTGGAAAACTCCCCTATCAGCTCCGGACAAAGGAACGGAATGTCTTGGGTGGCAGGAGCAATCAGCGGAGAGACTACAGTGGTGCTCGACTGTGCTTCCGTCATGCCGTTCTGCGTGCATTCCGTTGGGAGTAGCAGCGGTCGGCAGGATGAACGACGACTGTATGACATTGTCATTCTTAGTAGGGAAGTTACTAGTACTACGGCTATTGTCTATTCATACAATAAGTATCTTTGAGAGCAAGGACCGACACTGATATTGCGAAAACGCTCTTGATGCAGGCTGAATGGAAAGCACAAGAAGAAAAATTCTGGGCATAACGTGTTAAGCATCCAGTATTCTTTTAGAATTCATTGTATTCGGTGTCTTCCGCTGGCATGAATTAATGATAATTGGATAACTAACAAACGTTGCGTTAGAAAACCCCATTCTCACTGCGGGTATTTAAATCTGCAGATTTACAGGAAAAATACATCAGCAACACGATAACGGCAGCAGTCGATCCCCTTTTCAGTCTTCTGGTTATCTTCACACTGTCAAGAGCAGTAGAATGAAAGGTGCATTATGCACCAAAATAACGCAAAGCGATGAATATGATTAACGGCAATGCTCTTGAACCCATTATTCTGGTCATGGCACAAACAAATACTGCATTTCGTGTTCTACCGTCGGACCGATTAGAAACGATAGTGTGGAGGAATGGATCTGATTGAGGAAGAATGGAAGAAGAGCAAACTAATGACTCCATTGCATGCACCGATTCACTATGACTTTCAATGTAGTTGAAATTCACTTTCTACCCTGACATGCAGTCACATAGATTCTGTATAGCTATATATGCTACGTTTAACTATTTTGAGGCACTTTCTGCTGAAATCATGAGTCAGAGAAAATAATGTGCCCTTATCAGATAGACGTAAGTTTCCATCTTCTTCTTCTGTTGGTTCGAAAAATATGGTCGATACGCGGCGGAGGAACCATTTTCCACATGCGACGAAGGAAATCAAATATTGCCTGTAATTTTAAGGCTGACTCTGGTAGTGGCTCTGTTACAGCTGTGCTATGGAAAACCGAACGGAGCCTTCGCTTTCCTTCCTTTCCTTTTCGAATCTGGTCGGCGGTTCGGTAGAGATATCGACCAAGACAGAGGGGTAATTTATGTTGCAGTATAATTATGACTTTTCCAAAAATAAAATAATAATGTGCCTCTTGGCTCAGGAAATGTTCTCAACGATCGCGCCAAGGTAGTCCCGGTGACATTGATTGCACACTATACCGATTGTGAGAGGTGTATGGAAATAGTTTAGTTCCGACCAGACGAGTCGGTTTGATTTTCATTGGAAGATATTCAACGGTTTTGTGCTGATGTGAATTTGACGAAATTAGCATCAATGTTATGAAGCACAGTAGTAGGAGAAGGAGACATTCTAGTCGGAACATTCATACGCGTTTTGTTGGAAGTTAACTTATTGTGTATAAATTTTAATGATTGATGATATAACTGCTGTTCTACGCATAGTTGTCTCATGTTACTTTTGGAAAATTTTCACTTTTCTTCATGAAACGATGTTTTTATGCGAAATCTTTCGCAAAAAAGTTATTGTTTGTTCTTAGCTTTTAAAAAAACAACATCAAGCTCAATTTTCCCATATTGATATTCTATGCATAACTGTTCTGCCATGTATTTTTTGTAGATCCATAATAAATGAATCGGTTCATGTACAAAATTTGTATGCCACGCTTTCAAACGGGCTAATACTCTTATTTCTGGTTTGAAAGAACGGACTAATTCTCAAACAAATGATAAAAAGTTTAACAGAACACTCGTTAGCGAATGCCTAATAAAAATGAGATTTATATTCTGCAAATGTGTTGCAGATCACTTCTATCTTCATAAAACGATGTATTTATGCATAATCTTTCGGAAAAACACAAAAAAACTTCTAAAAAATTCTTCTAAAAAATCTTATAATCAAGCTTGGTTGATTCAAGTGACGGGAACTTTTCACATTTCATTAAACAATAGTTTACTGCTCAGAAAAATCCGATGTATTGCTAAACTGGAATTCTCAAAGCTTCTGGTAGACAAATTTGATAGAAAACTTTGATTGCGTTTTTCTTAGTTGCTGATTTTGGAACATAAGACAACTATGCGTAGAATAAAGTGACCAGATGGTCAAAGGTCTAACGCGGGACAGTATTATTTCTTTCTGAGTATCGGTACTCAGTTGTAATTTTTCGGTGGTTTAGATTTTGTGTACACCCGAAAATCACTCGCTCAATCAGAGCATTTACGCCTGGCAAGCACGATTCAAATTCTACAATTTTCTTCAAATTACCGAATGGAATGCTCGAAAATTCCAATTCATTGTTCATCGATTTTAGTATTATCGTATACATTCAAAAAATGGATTAATTTCGGATGACGATGAAAGATAATTTATAGGAACAAATTTTTTTCAAATCTCACGTTTATTAAGTCTACAACAAAAATGATTCAAGGCTGTTGATTCGCTGCAGCAGCACTGTCAAGCAACTCGATGATTTTTCCATAGTGCAAGCTCCATCCCACAGCGAAAAAGTTGGACATCCTGAGACATTTTGTGTCCCCCAGATATAGCCGATCTGGTATTTACAATATAATCTCTTTGTCGCTCCTTAAGCTGGGAGATCGAAGCAACCGGCCAAACGGTGGAGAAAAATCTGACCAAAATTGACATTTTTATGCGGAAGCGTCAAACGAGACCGGCCGTACCTGAGCAGCAGGCAATCAACCAGAAGGAGTAGCTTGAGGTGCTGGTGAAAAACTTCTTTTCTGCGAAAGAAGTGAAAAACTTCTTTTCGTACTCATAATGAAAGACGAGACGTACTTGATGCTAGAATTCAACGAATGCCAGGGGACCGGGTACTTTACGTTCCCCAGATAAGCGATGACGTCAAATATATCATTCACATCAAGTTCTCGAAGAAGGTCCTTCTCTGGCAGACGTGAAGGGATTGTCCAAGCCGCTCTTCTTTCGAGTCATATGGTGAACGGGGAGATATATAGTACGAAGTGCTTGCCGGAGTTGGGAAGGTGATGTGGTCTTTATGCCGAACCTGGGATCAGCCCATTACGCCAAAAGATCACTGGAGGATGGATCAGCTGGAGATAAACATTGTCGCGAAGACCACCAACCTTACCAACATTCCCCAGCTGCGCCCGATAGAAAACTTTTGGGCGAATGGCCAAAATAGAGAGACAGGCGACCACCAAAGCCACGAAAAGGTAAAATAACACGCCGATATACATCTTTTCATCGGCCATGGTTCAGGTTCCGGCCAACTTCCGTAAGACCGCCCAGTGCTTCATTTACGATACTTCATCGAACAACTGCCTCTTCCTGTCGAGTATACACACTAGTTCTTCCGGCTTATTTAAAACGTTAAGCCCTGACGAGCTAGGGGACCAAAGATGAACTTTTCGTCTGACTCACGTGGGTCCCTGCGGATCAATAGGGGACTTTTATAAAAATCATTTTCCAATTTTGTTGCTGTCGCTTCCAGTTGACACTCTCTAAACAAAAAGCCCACTATCGGTGCGATGAAACCAGCTCAACGTATCAATCTTTGGATGCATTAGAAGCGCTCTTGAACAGTCTGCCAAATAGAAGTTTTTTTTTGAAGTTCATTCATTTAAGAAAATCAACATGATCAAGTTGTGATATTGAAATATATTGATATCGCGGGACATTTTCGTTTCTTTTGCCAAATGCGGGACGTTTCGCGGGACGGAATCTTGCGCGGGACATTTTGTTGAAATGCGGGACTGTCCCACGTAACGCGGGACATCTGTTCAGTTTACATAAACAGAAATCTGAAATTCAAAATGTAACTATGCAATTCAACCACCTGTCCATATTACCCCCACTGTCCGTCTTACCCGCGGTTCCCCTATAATGATTTATTCACCATTTACCGATAATAGGCATTTATCAGTTATTGTATTGTATATTGCCCAATCAATTCGTGCTCAATTCATGTTTTTACCGTGTAGGTCTTGCTACTAACAATTAATGTAATTGTGGTCCAAGATGTCATAATATCGAGCATGTTGTTGATGAATTTAACTGACTGCTGATTTAGAAGATCGAAAGTGTATACTCACGCATATCAGATAGCTTGAGTAGTCGCAATCTTAATATTATGCTCCCCATATATGTCTTCATAAGAAACCCACTTCGCTTCCTCGAATGCACATGCCCATTCTTCTTTCCTTTTCCTATACATAAGCAGAACTTAGCACCCAATGAAATCAGTTCACTCCAGCAGCTACACGAGCTTCCCAAGAGAGCATTCATGGCCATAGAATACTCACCGGACTATAAAGTTTTCACAAACAATGTTCCGGATAACGTGGCAAAAAGGAGAAAATGCTATTTTTATCTATAATATATTGTCATATAGTCATAGATATTTTTGACTTAGGCTTGTATTCATGTAGATCTTAGCTATTTAGACTGATGACTCTCTGTCTTCTTCTGCATAATTAAATGAACAGAAGAAAAGGGTAGTAAAGCCTTTAATGGTATTTTTGTGTACATTTTTTAACAGAATGTTGTTCCGGATTCTACCACGTTATCTCATCTAACCCGTTCAAAGGATACAAGTTCATACAGGAAACGAGTTTTTTTTTTCAGGGCTTCTATTTGATGTATCAAAAGTGAAAAAATACAGATTTAAAAACAACGAAAAAACTCAATTCAAATGCAATTGCTACACACAATCACAGTCCTATGTCAAGATCCCGTCCGTACCCCTAGGCTCAGACCCATCAACTTTTTTCCTACGAACCTCTTCATTATGCTATTCTGCCCTGTGGAACAAAAGCTATTTATTGATTACTTCTCGACCGAATAAATACAGCCGGCATCATATACATATATTAGGAAAAGTCTACAGTAATCATTCTTTTATCTTTCTTTTTTTTGTTCCCTTGCGTCGCGTAGAAGAAACATCTGAGATCCGTTCAACAACGACGACAGCCACGACAACGACAATGGCACCGACGGCGACGATGGAACGAAACGGCCGGACTGACGCCACCGGGCGGTCTGCAGCACTCGAGCGAGCCTACGTGCACGACGTGTACGAACATTGCGAGGAACCCGTTGGCCAAATACGACCCAAAGTGGCACAATTCCTAGCAGGACTAGAACCGGGCTCGATGGTTTGCGATGTGGGCTGCGGAAACGGACGGTACCTGTCCGGATTCAATCCGATGATCTGCACAATCGGCGTGGATCGCTGCTATAGGCTAACGAAGGTCGCACGCGGAAAGGGGGAAGAGGTTGGTATACACAATCTGCTGTTTCCATCAAAAATTTTCATTTGAAACAACTTTTTGAGGATAGACAAGTAATACATACAGTGAGGGTAAAAATAATAAATACACTGCTAGTTTAAGTTTTCCCTACTCGCGTACTAGTTCCATGTGATGGATACGGTCAAGTTACATTTTTGTGATTTTCGGACAAGCTATCAGAAAGTAAACATAGACATAACGAGACTGAAAAGACGAAGAAAAATTTTTCGGTGAAATTCAGTCTTTCAACCGATTGCCATGAGGAACGACTTGTTTGCCTTAGAATGTTTACGAAGATTCTTCTTCATAATGGCCCAGCTTCTGGTTTGTATTTTGGTCAGACACGAAACATTTTCCCTTTTCGCCGCTGCCCTCAATGACAGTTTCGGGTTCCGAGTTGAAAAGACCCACTACCTTCGCATCTGTTTTATGATGCGCTGGCTTTACTGGGCTCTGGACGATGGTCAGACTTTCCCCGAAGTGATGCAGATCTTCACACATCGTGGATTTCTGAAATCAAAAATAAAATTCTAGCTCTCGAGCGGATAGAGCGGTATTATTGTTTCGAACGGACAGTAAGCCATTATGTAAACAAATAAACTTATTCCGACAACCAATGCCTGCTGTGATTACATAGGGGAAAAGGGGGGAATTTGGACCACCTAAGCAAATCGCCTAATATTTCCAAACCAATACGGTCTAAATAAAAAATGTCACATTGTATACTGAGCTACACTTGTTTTCTCTCAATAAATAATGTTTAATCATTATATAAATCTTCAATCTACCAAATATATCATAAAATGAAAGAGATGATTTTTGGACATTAAAATTTGATGCGGGGTGATTTGGACCGTCTGTGGGGTGATTTGGTCCAGTGTGTGTTTCATCGAAAAAAAACATACTTATGTTTATGTAAAGTATTTTGGGATAATGTTACAATCAGTAACAATGTTTTGGGGTCGATACAAGGTGTCTTGGCCAGATCCCAGACCAGACACCATCTCGAATTCTGCATGAATCTTTTCACTGTTGGGCGAGCATTTTCAAACACTTTTGATGCTTGATCAAAGAAAATCCGTTCTCAATGGTCTGCGTTGCTCTTTCAAGCTCCTCCTTCTTCCAACGTTGTCGTCTGTCCATCCTCTTATTGTAATTCAACGGCATCTGGAATCAATTAAACCAAAGAAAGTTTGAGACCTGTAGGACCAATTCACCCCACAGAAACGTGTCCATGTCACCCCACACAACACGCAAAAATTAAAATGCAATTAATTTCATTTATTGTTATCGAACTTACAGTTTCGCTACATCAAATTGTTCCTCTTCTGTAGGCGAACAGAACTTTACTACACAATACACGAAAAGTTTGTTTAATCAGCGGGGAAAACCTTAAAACCACGATCGGAAAACTCACATTTTTTGACGCTCAAAGTATTTGATGTATTTATGCTACCGTTTCCCTCTACTTGTGAAGTTTTACCAAAGTTTTTTTACTTTAGGTACATACGGTTCAACAAGAGAAGGAAATGACATTATAGAAAATCCAAGTTGAGCCGTAATTTTTGAGATAAAGGAGTGGTCCAAATCACCCCATATGACCAAATCACCCCGTGTTACCCTACACTTTTTGCTTGATTCAGATATTTTGAAAAAGTTTACTCAGGAAATACCTTAATGGCAACGTTTTTCCTAGCTAGGTTATTCCAATTCAATAATCACCGACAGTAATAACAATCAATATTCTAAACAAGCCAACAAATTTCCATCCGTATGAAAATAAAAAGGAATCTTGAAACATAGAATAGGCATTCGAACGCGGAAGAAAGTTGGGTGGAAAATTTCATGAATTATGTAAAAATATCTGCGCACTGCATCAAATAGGGGGAATGAAAGAGAAGAAAAATGTTAAGGTATCCTTCTTATTCGAAAACAGACCTGTTCTGAGATTTTCACAAACAAAGATTATATTTGTACTTACCCATTCCACTGCCAGCCTTAATGTTTGCGGTTGAGCATCTTCACATTCTCGGGAGAAACAACAATAAGCGGAAAATCACTCCAACAAGCCACCGCGTTAAGGTTAATTGATACTAAGCAGTATCGCATTGATTTGTGGACAAAATATGTCCTACATTTCACACCGCTCCGGTTTATCCTTCATTACAGCATTTCGTTCTCTGCTCAACAGGTGGCGATATGTGATAATTTAGAACTGCCATTTCGTGACGAATCGTTTGATGCAGTACTCTCGCTGGCGGTGGTGCATCACTTTGCAACGACCGAACGCCGCGTCGGAGCTATCCGGGAGTTGGCTCGCATTCTACGGATCGGGGGACGTGTCATCATTACCGTTTGGGCTCTGGAGCAGCGGCACCGACGATTCGAGTCGCAGGATGTGCTAGTGCCCTGGCAGCCGCCACGTGCAAAAAACGTCGCCATGTCGGACGAGGAGGACGACGAAGACTTTTTGCCGCCATACCACGCGTATACGGAAGACTCAACCAATTCGAGCCGCTCGGCAGGCGACGGAGACAGCTCGAGTTTGTCTTCGTCATCGCCCGGCGAAACCTGTTACAGCTTTGTCAGACGCGCCATACAGGTGAGTGCACGCTTTTGACAGTATGGGCGTCAATAAACCCTTCGCATTTACAATTTTCAATATACCTTATTATCACTAATTAGATGTTTACAATTTATTGTTCGTACTATTTGTTTGAGACCCATTCCATGAGGTTATGCACCGAAGAACCAAATTACAGATCAAGTTTTAGGAGAAAATGTGTTAGTTTTTCGAAAATTGGAAAAAATGGCGTAAACCGAAATGCAAAGTCGCGAATTGATTTTGCACCAGGAAGCACCAGGGAAATCCTCATCTCTCTCATCGGGACGTCGGAAAACAACCCGGAATCGTGCAGTCAACGATGTGTCGTGTGATTAAACGTTACTATGAAACTCTGAGCATCGAACGAAAGGAGAAATGCGGTCAGAATGGATGTTCTATTAGTGATCAGGATCACAAGCGTGTCGTGGAAGCGTTTAAGCGGAATCTCAGTGCATCGATAAGGGATATGGCCAAAAAATAATCTGCTCAAGTCTTTCGTTCAAAGAGCCAAAGACCGGGAGGAATTGCATACGTACAAAGTGCAGAAGGCTCCAAATCGCGACGAGCGGCAAAATACGGTGGAAAAGTCACGGACCCGGAAACTGTACACCCAGATGCTGACGAAGCCTCATTGTCTCATCATGGATGATGAGACTTACGTCAAGGCGGGCTTCCGCCAGCTCCCGGGGCTACGGTTCATTACCGCCCAGCACAAGTTGGATGTTCCGAAGGAAGTAAGGAAGCAGAAACTTTTTTTTGCCCAGAAATGTATGACTTGGCGAGCGATCTGCTCATATGGCAAACAGAGTGCGTCGTTCGTGACTACCCGAACCTTTACGACATATTAGCTAGCGATGTCCTTTGTGCACAAAGTTTTATCGACAAAATCAGTCACGAGACCACGCTTGGACGATATTCGTCCTGTTGAAAGACGTAATGATCCTTCCCCTAGAGTGCCCAAAGTGCCGGAGCCATAACCTTCTCGGTTATAGTACATGGCGTTGATCTTAATTTTTTCCTCGATAAACACTAGTGGGAGCTTTCCACGCCTAAATATGACTCCCCATACCATCACAGATGCAGCGTTCTGGATCCGATGGATTTTTATGTGGGACGAAGGGCGCCCACAGCTGATCATTTTGAACATTGTACGGCTGTTGCAAGACAAAGAGTTCCTCATCAGAGAACACGAACTCCTGACCTGTGTGCCCCGAAGATATCAGTTTGACTCTGTCCAGCCTCTTCTCCATTGTAGCCTTCGTTACCCCGTGAATCTTGCATTTCTTGTACGGTTTGTATCCTAGATCCTTCGTCTTGATGGAGTAGGCAGTCCCTATCGAAACATTCAGGTCAGCTGCGATCTTTGGGATCGAATGGTTCATTTTTCGACGAACCCGCTCCCTCACCACCTTGATGGTGCTAACGTACTCACCGAACGCGGTCGCCGGGATCTCGCACGGTCCTTAGCCGAGCCCGTCTCCCGGTACCTCCGGATGGTGGTATAGATTTAATTCCACTTCACCTCGTGGGATTTCAACCACCGGAATATGTCACCGGGTCGCTCACCTCTCGCAAACAACTTTACCACGACTTTACCACCCTTCATCGTGCGCGGTAAACAAACTACAAATGGCAGCAAGTCGACACCGTGCGCGTCGGTTAGCCTATATGAGATGCTAAAGCTGACAACAATACCAATACACAAAAGGCACATAGTGCGCATCTACACAACGATGAAAAGTTGTATTCGAACTTATTAAACACCCTGTAAAACGTGTCCGCGACGGTAATTTCTGGCCGCTGAACCGCTCTAAAGTTACTCACCATTAGCACTTTTGTTTTGGGCTATTCGTATTCAATTTTCAATTACGTCGATCATCTCAGTTGCTAACATCTCCACGATCCGTTCAGTACTTTGTTTTTAATAGGCTTTAAACTTTGCAGTTCATTCACCTCTATCACGATCAGCGTTTCGCTCACTACTGTTGGTACAACGCCATCCACAAAACCAACACTCTGTACACTTCTAAGCAGCTTCAACTTCAGTTAACACACCGTCGAAAATTGCCAAAACTATTGCCGTGATCTCCATCGATATCTGTCCCATGAATGTCTCGTAGGCCAGAGAACGATTCTAAAGTAGAGTCTTCAGCGGAACCGTGTCATGGGTTAAATAACAGGTTTCATCATTTATTTATTTATTTATTTATTTATTCCATCAAATTGTCTTAATGAACCCACTTGAATCTAAAACAAATACATACACTACTTCGAAGCGGGGTTAAAATCAAAGAGGTGAAAAATCTTATTAAAGGTATACCCCAACTAGCGTTGGCAGAAAACATTTCATCATTTGGTGTGCTAGAGAGTCAAATGCGCGAATAATGAGCTGTTTTAAAAGTTTAAAAATGGTTTGTATGTATGCGTACAGACATCTTTTTCTGTTTTCTTTTCTCATTTCATTTGGGATTCTGTAAAAAAAAGTCCATACGACGTCAATGGGGATCGAACCAAGGCAGGCTAGAATGCAAAGCTACTTTAAATGATCACGCTATCCACATGGCTAACGATGCTTCAGCAGTTGTTCAACAAATACGTGATAATATTGCACCAGTTTATAAAATGAAGTTGGGAAGTGTTTTTAAGAGCAAAAAAGGAGCACATGAAGGAGAACAATATCTATCTCGGTCTGGGCCGTGTATGTGGCAAAGTATGCGGAAAGCTTATTTGTCTTTTGTTTCGCTCGCTCGTATTAATCTTATATTGCTGCACCATGTAGATTATACAAATGCTTACCAGTAATTGTGAGTCATGACATTTTCTGTTATGTTATGTCTCATTTAATGTCATAAATCTGGATGACAAAACATGAGCTAAAAGTCAATTTTGGGAGTAGCAGACATGAATTCCAACGGATCATGCTGACCATACACACTGTTCCGGAAATCAAGCCTTAGGAAGTCACGGTGACGTAAGGTGCGCTCTGGAGTATACATATTGCGGATAGCTAGCAAGGAAGGAGAATCAATCTCACTCCTCAGCAGTTTCGCAACAAACATGGCCTGTGATGCAGATCGCCTATTCTCCAGAGTATCAATTTCCAGCAAGTTACAGCGTTCCTCGTAAGGCGGCAATTCCCTTGGGTTCCGCCACGGAAGATTCCTCAAAGCACGACGCACGAACATTCTTTGGACAGATTCAATGCGCGCTTTCCAAATGCCGTGGAAAGAGCACCATACGACAGATTTCGCTTCCTGGTAAACGAAATAATTTGGCATTTCTCATCGCTCAGCGTCATACAATTTCGTGCACACCACGTCTCAAAAATGTTCAGCAAGCCTTGAAGATGATGACAATTAGCTATGTTCTCTGCGATAACGTAGACCTTAGAATCATCAGCATAGAAGAGTCTCGTTCCTCGGGGCAAGATCAAGGACACGTCATTTATGAACAATGAATAAAGTTGCTCCCCTGAGGCACTCCAGATATGTTTGTGAATGACTCGAACTAATATGGCCCAATTTGCACACACAAAGCTCGATTCGTCAGGTATGACCCGAACCACTCGACAAAACCGTGGGCTACACCACATTTCACTAATTTTTCGAGAAGCATTCGATGATCGACCCGGTCAAAAGCTGCCTTCACAGTCCAAGTAGACGGCATCCACATGCTTACCAGCATCCATGGCACGGATACAACGCGTTGCGAACCCAACTAGACTGGTGCTCACGGATCTTTGCAGGTAGAAACCATCCTGATTCGTTGATATGTACTGCTTGCAACTGGCAAAAAGCGATTCATTTATGATGATTTAAAACAGTTTTGAGCAGGCGCAAAGAGAAGTAATGCCGCGATAGTTTCTAGCATCTCGTCTATCTCCTTTATTGTGAATGGGAAATAGATGCGATTCTTTCCAGCTTGAAGGAAACACGCGCTGCTGCAGTGATCGATTAAAAAGTTTCGTCAGCGAAGAGGCCAGTGCAGAACTGCATTTTTTCAACACTGCTGGTGAAATTCCATCCGGACCTGGAGCATACGTGAATTTAAGGTTTTAAATTGCTTTAACTACCTCATGCTCATATATTTCGAACATTTCTAAGCTAAACACATCCCGAGGAGCATCCTGGACAGCTAATCTAACTTGTTCAAGCTGAGCTGTATAACTGTTGAAAGCGCGTTTGAACTGTCGAACAAAAAGTTCGCATTTTCCACTGATCGAATCAGAAGAGAACTCGTCGAGATGCACTGATGTTGGAAGACCGTTTTAATTTTTTTGACAAACGATCAGAACTGTTTTGGATTCACACGTTTACTCAATACGAATTTTGTATTGGGCATACAAAAATGCATCGTATCTCCTGCACTCATTACTAGCCTGATTGAACTGCAGCTTCGAGTGTTGAGATCGTTGACTGCAGTAGCAACGTAGAGCAGCAGGTCGACGACGTTTCAGCAAGCGAAAATGATTGTTTGACCATGGCGTTTTACACGGAGGAGGCCTTTGACATGTACTGTAATCGCCTGAAGTACAACGTTGACGAAAAATCCAACGGCTTCATCGATATCTTGAATCGTGTCCAGAGTATTCCAGTCGACCACAAACAATGGTGCACACAAACGCTCAAAATTGGCCCGTTTGAAATCGTATCCAGGATCATTACGTTCAGTTCCGTATGTTACAGCTGTTGGACATTCGACGACTAGCTCGAATGGAGGATGGCGAGGATCAATCTTAGAGAGCGCTTCAATGGATTCGCTAATGAGGTAACTCGGTAGCACTATGTCGTTAACGAGGACAAGATCAAGAGTGCGGTTCTCTGTATTCTCCAACCTGTTAATCTGAGACAAGCCGAGGAAGCAGAAACCATCCAGAAATAAGCTACTGGTAGTACGTTGTTGAGAGCGATCCAGATCAACTGACGCGTAGCCATCTTCGTTTACAGTCCAGTGTACATCGCATAAATTATAGTCACCAAACTGTAGTACAATGTCGTTAGGAGAGAGATTCGAGTGAATTGCGCCGATTGAATCGATGTGTTTGCGAAAAGCAGGGATGTCATTCAGATAGAGAGCTCGAATGCTAATGGCTCTATCCATAGATTCCATCCTGATCCAAAGCTGTTCAAGCGAATCTTCGACCGGTGTTGGATCCAAACAGGAACTGTATCGTGACGAAACAGCAATAAATACTCCACCACCCGTTGATTTGCGGCTGTTTTGAGCGTTGCGATCCATTCTGTATACAGAGTAGCCGTAGAGTTGCGACGAATAGATGCAATCATCTAACCAAGTCTCGGTGAGTACAACCATGTCGTAATCAGCATCGCTGACAGTCAAGAAAAAAGCATCGATTTTAGTACGTAATCCGCGGACGTTCTGATAATAGATGCGTAGGCTACTGGAAGGTACAGAAGCATCAGGAGAGTAAATGTTGGTTGATGTGTCATACTTGCCGAATTGAGCAAACTGGAAGATCCCTTCGCCAGACCCTCCAGCAGGACCGGGACGACTGGTATAAGATGGATTAGGTCCAGGAAGTGGGAAGCGATTCATCTCAACCCAGTGTCGCTATTCTCGAGATAATTGCATCGAAATCATACGAATTATTCACTGTGTGCTCCTGAATTAGACGACAGCGAAAAGTCTTTCGAAAGAACGTCAACTTTAAAAACTTATGGCTTGTGGTGAAGGTCGCCCTTTAAAATGGCGGACGGCGGCTCGAATAGCTGAATAGCTGAGCTGAACTGGGACTGTGAATCATTGACGAGCATTGTTGCCACACGTAAAAATTTATTCGGAATGGTACAGATTTTTTCGTTACAGATTCTGTCCGGTACAGAGTACAGATTTTCGTCGAAAAGTACAGATTTGTATAGATTTTTTCCACGTGTGAAATTTCTTACATTTGAACAACGCAACATTGAGGTACATGACGATTTTTGGCCCTGCTCCTGGTGCTGCTGATCATCAAAACATTTACAATCGAAAGATTAATCAGTTTCATAAGGATGGATTTCCTTACAAGGATTGTCTGAAAAGATTCGCATCGGACGGTGCGACGTATGTTTTGACACAGATCAACAGATTGATTGTTTGTTCCAGGCTGAACAACCTGAATTCACGATACTGAATTCACGACATAAAGAGCTGAAAGATTTTTATTTGATCATTCTCACTAATATGAAGATTATTAGAAAAGCGACAAGAATTTTTAGGTTGGAATAGCAGCAGAAGAAATTATCGAAACTATGGACAGCGAAAGATAGATAATTTCAAAGGATATAAAGTCGCAGTTTTTTCGTGAATCTTATCAAGCAAATGAGATTCGTGAAGCTGATCAAGCTAATTGATCCGACGCTCAAGGCTGCGGCAATGTTAAATCCCAGAAACTTTTCAAAATTGACAAGCATTAACATTGTGTTAGAAGCGTTTCCAGGATTCTACAAAGCGTATGTACAATATAAGGAGAATTAATTCCGTACCCTAAAGATAAATTTACTCCGTAAGGAAATCACAGTTTCAGAAAACGAGCATGTGCAGGGTTGGTGGACAAACATTGGATGTCTAAAAATAATTGACGGTTCGCTCGCATTTCGGCGCTTCGATGTCTTGTTTGTAACGTTATCACTATGCCTTACTCCTAGGCAACTGTCGAGCGTTTTTTTTCTGAATATAATCAGAACAAAAATAAATGTAGTTGCAAAATCTTTAAGGTTGGTGTTCCAGAAGAATCTCTCCACAATCCTCCAATGTTTCTGTGGACTTCCGATTTTCGCCGTCACGTGAGCAATGTTCTAAAGTGAATCGAGTACCCTTAGGTATTAAAAAATATCCCGTAGTCAACCATTAAAATGGGTTTTTTCTCGCCAAAGTGTTCTCATTGTTAGATTTATCTGTCGGTTCGCTTTCCGTTTCCACCAATGTTGCAATGGTGCGCAGTTTCCTGCAGTGTGTATGCTGCTCTCGTCTGGTGATCTACTACGCATTAGAAATGTACATAACTGAACGCATTCACAAGATATTCATGCGTTTCGCACTGCGGCAATATCCTTGTCAAGTGAATGCTCGCTCTGGAGCGTTAGCTGCACTAGACATCTGCAAAGCATACAACCAAGACTGGACTCCGGTGGTCCTGCGGAAACTCAGCGCAGACCACATGCTTCACTTTATCGTTTCCTGAGTACCCGTTTCCATTAAGCCCGTTGAGAATAAAATCAACCAAGCCATTTCTTGGGTAGCTCATCGGGTCTCTTGAGCGGTTGCTGCTTGATGCATACTGTACTGCCGGACTGAAACTGATAAGTGGAATCGGAAACGAAAAGAATTGTTTGCAAGATTTGTGTTTCGCTGGTCAAGAACTGGGCCAGAACATTATGGTTATGCAAATTCCATCACAATTTGTTAAAATCTATAGACATCATCATCCCATACTAAGGAGATCGAACATAAGTATGCAACATCGTTTCTGCGATACTACTGAGAGCGTTCCTTTTGAATCCAATAAGGACAATTTCCATGGCATGAACTATTTCCTTTCTCGTATGAAGTAGAACGAAGTTTTTCGAGATTGCGACGCCAACCTCGCTGCTTCTACAATTTCTGGTATCCTGCTTTATACTGTCGACCAATCTGTCCCTGTGACGTCTAAATGCGATCCAGTGAAACTAGCTTGGACAAATACTCCAATAAAAGATGAAGCGAGCTGACCTCAGATGGCTCACCAAATACCTTACGGATTTTATGAGAAACTTGCGGATCCGGCAAACTTCGTCTCGCCCAAAATTCGTTTTTTGTTATCAATACTTTCAAACATTCACGTTTTCTTACTAAGCGGAAGTTCATTACTGCAATCGCAGAACTGTTCATTGATTGATCTTCTAATCGACCTCGTTGAATTTACCTTTTACTAAAAAAAAACCAGTACTTCTACCAAATCTCATCATTATAATATCAGATTATTTTCAGACACAATTCTCGATTTTTCAACTTTTTGCAAATAACATGTTTCTCCGTTACATGGAATAAATGTTTGATACAGAAAATATGATAGAATAAAGACAAACCCCTCCCCTTTTCTCCTCTTAGAGAGGGGGGGAGGAGTGTCTACTCACTATAGAAACGTTTCGTGCCCCCTCAATGTGAAGATGCAAAATTTGGCTCCATTTGCTTGATTACTTTTCGAGTTATGCAGAAATTTGTTTTTCATTTGTATGACAGCCCACCCTAAAAGAGAGGGGAGGAGTGTCGAACCATCGAAGAAACATTTATTGCATCCTAAAACCTCCACATGCCAAGTTTGGTTTGGTTTGCTTGATTAATTTTCGAGTAATCCAGAAATTTGTGTTTCATTTGTGTGGCAGCCCCCCCTTTGGAAGGGGGGGGGTGGAGTCTCTAACCACCATAGAAACATTTATTGCACCCTAAAACCTCCATATGCCTAATTTGGTTGCATTTGCTTGATTAATTCTCGAGTAATGTAGAAATTTGTGTTTGATTTGTATGACAGAAACCGCCCCCCCCCCCCTTAGCGACGGGGGTGAAGTGTCTAACTACAATAGAAACATTTATTGCACCCTAAAACTTCCAGATGCCTAATTTGGTTGCATTTGCTTGATTAATTCTCGAGTAATGTAGAAATTTGTGCTTCATTCATACGGCATCCGTGCTACAGTTTGTAATCACCGGCAGTATGGTTAGCACAGCAGGAAAGAGATTGAAGTTCTCCGTAGGATGGGGCCAAGGCTGCATTCCATCATTTTTACTCAAATGTTGCATGCCTTCACTGGCTATACCACTCACGATGACGTTCAATCTTTCACTGGCCACAGGCGTATGTCGGAACTGATAGAAACAGCCGTATGTTTTCCATGTGTTCAAGAAATTAAAGCAGCATCCGATAAAACAAATAAAGGTATGAAAGGCGATCTGTTAATATGGATTGGATCTTACCTCAGTGGTCGTAGCATCTCTGTCATGATTGGTGACTATGTTTCAACACCCTTTCCAGCTTGTTCCGGCGTTCCCCAAGAAAGTCCTCTTGGACCGTTTTTATTCTTGCTGAACACAATGATGTCAATTTCGTTCTAAAATGCCTTTCTGCGAGTCTGCATGCGCGGTGATTTCGTTTGGACGCAAGCGCTCTGTTCTTCACTTCAATTACAGTCTGGAAGAAGTGCAATTACAGCGAGAAACGACTGTCAAGGAATTGGACATCCCGATCGATACGAAATTAACCTTCAAGGATCACAAATATCATTCGTCGTATCTAAAGCCTTTTTGCAGCTGGGATGTATTTTTCGCTTTGCCAAAAAGCTTAGAGCTATCTACTGCCTACTGCATTGGGCTCGCAGCAAACAATCTTTGTGATTGTGGCGATGGCTACCACGACATCGAGCATGTTGTCTGGTCGTGTATCCGGTTCCATGCTGCTCGCTCTCAGCTCTCTAGAGCACTGAGAGCACAAGGCAGACAATCGGAGATCCCCGTCCGGGATATCTTAGGTAGCCGTGATCCTGATCTTCTGCTTCATCTATACCTGTTCCTCAGGAACGCCGATGTCAACGTTTAATGATGTTTCCTTAGTTGTGTCCCCGTTTTATATCCCTCCTATCCGATCGATAAACTTTTACTTAGTCGCGGCAATACATACACACACTCTTTACAGATACACGGGCCAAAGGTTGTGCAGTCCACTGATGATTCAACAAGAGCCAAAGGTTGTACCGCTCATGACAACTCTACATGAACTGATGATTGCGCCGGTTAGTGACCATTCTATCCTGGATTCCTCGAGTCGAGAAAGATATGAGGTACAGACTAGGGGGGCGTTGCTGATCAAGGGTCAGCTGCATCCCAATAGGAAGTATCCCGAGTCGGGCACACGTACAGAGCATTGGAGACAGCAACATCCGAATTACGAAAACACTTGTAATACTAACCTCGAGCCAACCGCGAGTAATCGGTTACATATTACTAACATAGATAATAAGATCTACTGCCTGAAAGCTCTGTACTGCTGAATTGTGCGCTCTACCCTGGAGTCGTCGTCGGCCATTCATCTGATCTCTTTACTATCAGAATTAAATCCAACGCTCAGGTGGGCGAATCCGATCCGATCGGAATGCGGAAACTTCCTCTAGTAATTCACTGCTCCCAATAATGAAAAGAAACTAGTCATATCGCGAGAGAAGGCCGGTCTTCAATTGCCTTGATTTTTTTCCGGTAGAGTCATCGTAAACCATATTCGATTATCATAGCTCATCGAGCTTATCGTAAATGTGGTCGGCACTCAGTAATTCGTTAAAAAAAACTGTAGAGGCAATCTTCAGAAAACATACGCTGCGCTGCACTTGAGTTCAATTTTCATCAGCGCGCGTTCATAACAAACACGTATTCTCTCTTGGTACGAAGTGCACCGAAATCAGAAACAAGTGTTTTGTCTTCGCTCGTTCTAAGCTGAGCATAAAAACAACAGCGCCCCCCGTACCAACCGCCTCAACAGAGAAAGAAAAGCAGACAAACCAAATTCGAGCGTGGTTCAAAATTGGGTATATAAACCGGTGTAAGGATACGGTGCAGTGTAGAGGCGAATGAACTAAAAAGTTTAAAGCTTCTTTAATTCAACATCGTCGTCGTCGGTGCAGTAAGGATGTTCGAACTTTAAAGCGAACGGTGTTGACAACAAAACATTTCAACTTTGTTTCGGCACGCGTTGATTCGTTGCACATCTGCACCGCGTTCCGAAAACTGTGTAGAGGAGAACTTAAATTCGAGGCGAAGGTCCTCCCCTAAGGCAGTTATGGCACATTGAACAGTCGAAATTGCCACTGACTTACCGATACTCTCTCAAATCTGCCAAGACACAATAGTGAAGCCTGATGCTGTGTCTGGTTGAAAACGAATCCGAATATCGTTCAGCAGCACCTAAACAAAACGACGTCTGCCTTTAACTTGTTGACGAACACCGTTTTGGTGGATTGGCTTCTCGTCGATGCTGTTGGTAGCTACGTTGAACGTTGAATGTCCTTAATTATGACGACATATAGTTCTCCGTTCCTCGCCGACCGTCGTCGGACTCCAGTGAAAAATTTGGCGAACTATTTTGTATGTTCATTTTTTTCCGAACACAATCTTCTATTTAAAATTCTAGTGTTTTTACAAAATATATCTATTACTTCTCTGTTCCGCAGAAACTGGCCGGGAGCAAAAAGAGTCCGTGGTTCCTGGAATCGTGGAGCTCGCGCGAAACGAAACAGGACAGCAGCCTGGACTACGAGGACGCGAAGGATTTGCCGATCGAGCTTAGGCGCCTGGAGGACTTCGACGACATACCGGAGCCGCCGCTGTCTGCTGGTCTGAAAAGCCGAAGCTTAGGTAGTATATTAAATCCACCACCAAAAACCATAGTTAGATCACGTTCAAGTGTACCAAGTTTAGGTGCTCAAATACCTGAATCGAAAGCAACACCAGCTGAACCGTCGTCAGCAGCATCCCGAAGACCAAAATTAGTTAAACAAAAACAATCAATATGTGATGACGTTGATTACAAACTGTGCGAATCTGCACAAGCCTACCGGGAGCACATTGTACGTAATGAGTCACGAAGTCAGCTGTTGAGAAAGCAAAGCTCTCTAAACGAAGAACTTATGGCCGAAAGTCGGTTGCGCGAAAAAGAACGGATTCGGAAACGAATACAGAAACAGATGTCGCTGAACGAATCATTTCTCTGCCGGTCTCTGTTTACCAAACGTTTACAGGTAATAAAAGAAGGATTTACCACAAAGCTAAAAACATCTACCGGTAGTTTGGAGCGAGTTACCAAGAACGGATTTGTCAAAATAATGCAAAATATCAAAGCGACCGCTCAAGCCACTCACAGCCATAGCCACGGGCAACATCGATCTTGCGATGCTCACGGTCCCGGTCTTTCGCCCCACGGCCAAGACGGTCGACATCTTCTTTCCAGGAACAATTCCATGAACAACAACGGCAGCAGCAATGGCAGCGGCAGCAGCAACGGTAACGACAAGCTCATCGGAATGGGCACCAGTCAGGACGACTCGAAACCCCGTCGACACTCAAGAGAAAGTGGTTCCGGTAAGTTGATCACTAGATTCCATAAAATCAGTTCATTTTCTCATATACTCTCTTTTCAAAACGGGTTTTCTTCTATTTTTCTCTCTATATTTCAAAAACCAAAAAAATACTTTCTTCTCTTTGCGAATATTTTCCACTGCCACACCATCCATCCTTCTGCTATTGGTAACGTTCATCTGTTTCATTTCTACAGAAAGTTTTCGTTCCACTTTCATTAAACGTCAACGTTTCGCGGGTACCTATACCGTATATTGTTTCAATAATCTTATTAGATGGTTAAAATGCTTGGTTCTCAAAAATATATATATTCCAAATTATCATTACTCGGTGGCACGACACATTTTATTCCTTATTTTACAATTTGTGTATTCATATAACGGAATTAATGTACTCATAAGCAAACTAGTGTTATTTAGTAGGAATAATCGAAAGTAATCGTAACGCATGTTATCACCCAGGTAATCAATGAGCGTAAAAACCAGCATAAGATCAGCTTTATGTGCTAGAACCCGCTTTGGCAAAGTGTTGTTCTAATGCCTTTCAAATGCAGTTGTGCAATTTGATACCCAATACTAACAAAAGTATGCCAATGGTTACCTGAGTAGAACAAAATTTCGCCAATACACGCATGTTATTGCAGTATGCTGAACCAAATCAAAATAATAAGTCAATTAAACACAAAACGCCTCACTTACATGTTGAACAATTTAAGATTTGAGAGTTTGAGAAAACTGAACTCCACCTCTTGCTCATAATTCGCACTTTTCTTCTCAACGCTAATTGAACGACAAACATTATGGTCTGTTTGTGTGTAAAATTAGAATTCTCAAAGTCTGATGGTTTATGGATACATCCTTACCTAATTTACTTTCAACAGGCTAGAACTCTAGTAGCTCGTGCTGTATCCACGAGTCTCCTCCTTTCTCCTCAGGCGTGGTCTATATTTCGCCAATTGCCTTGGCGGTGTAGTATCCGCAAGTCTCTCTCAACCTGTTCGAGTCATGAGTTCGAGTTCGAGTCGCGCTGTGCTCCTCTCTGTCGGGTGTCATCTGGATCGTTGAGGTGAACCGTTTCAACGGGATGTTAACATCTGACATACATACCCGTGCCATACTCCGTCCAATGTTTGAACGTCGCCGAACATTTTCCGCAGGACATTCCATTCAGAAACGCCAAGTGCTCGCCGGACCTCTTCTAGTATTGCCTACGTTTCATGCCCGTAGAGAGCAAGCGGTCTTATCAGTGTCTTGTACAGCAAGTGTACCAGCAAGGTCTGCGGCTATCAGCGATCCTAAGCCCAACCACGCGAACTATTCAATCACCTACTCATTGATGTCTACAACAACAGAAGGAAGGAAGCCTAAGTATTCGTGCGCGGAGCTTCTTCCTCTCATGTACTTGGTTTTTACTGCACTCCACTTCAGTATTGACCCACAAACTCTATAGTCAATAGTGATGGACGAATGGAGACTACCTCATAGGCGGCATCGAAACTGTCAATCAGAAACAGGATGAATAAAGGGTGTCCCACATCAAATTGTGGGACATTTAGTTTCCTTGGGTACGAAAATAATCCCGTTGACTTCGTACCACTCCAAGACATCTTTTGAATAATGGCACAAAGCCAGATGATCGTAGGATGATCGTAGGGCCCTCGTGCTGCTTCATCTAAGGAAGCAGACGCTTCTGTAGACTCTCCTTGAGGTAGATCTGCCCGTTTACAGTCCCAGTAGTCACAAACGGTGCATTCCGTTTGCCACATGAGCAGATCGCTTACCAAATCATGTATTTCTCGGAAAAATTTGAAAATTTATGCTTCCATACTTCCTCCGTAACATCAAAAAATGAAACCAGGGAAGCTATTTCCCTGGTTGTGGTCCTTGGTTGTGGTGTGGGAATTTCCCCTCCCTATTCTTATCTCTAGGCCACCGCGTAAAATTCCACTAAACATTTGTTTATTTCTTCTCTGCCCTTCGCGTTCATTCCATGGGCGATAAGGGCGAAACCTAACCCTATTTCATTTACCCAACTCTCGCTTAGGTCTTGTTAAAATATGTTTCCCACGTAAAAGATTCGAGTGGGAAACAACTGGCTAATCACCATCGAAATATTTACTTTGCCTAATGCCCTATCTTTGTGGTTTCCTCCTTTACTTTCCATTAATTTCAAATGCGCTTCAAATGTTGATTTTTTTGCGCTACATTATCCACTTATCTGGTTACACAATGGGAAGGAAGGTAGGAAAAGCAATACGCTTGGTTAGAACTGGTTGCTGACATTGATTATATCAAATGCGCGTTGCGCCACAAACTTGCCTAAATGGCCTAAATAGCTGAGTAACACCGGAAGTTGCCGGAAGTCCGCCTTGACGGAAGTCCCATCATCCATGATGAGACAGTAAGGCTTCGTCAGCATCTGGGTGTAAAGTCTGCTGCACTTTGTACGTATGCAGTCCCTCCCGGTCCTTGGCTCTCTGAACGAAAGACTTGAATATATTCAACTTTTTGGCCACATCCCTGACCGAAGCATTGGGATTCCACCTCAACGCTTTCACGACACGCTTGGGATCCTGATCACTGAAAGAACATCCATTCTGATCGCATTTCTCCTTCCGTTCAATGCTCACTGTTTCGTAGTAACGTTTAACACGTTGAATGCCACGTCAGTCACCGGTGACTGACACCGAGTTTTCGCTCAGGCTGCATCAGTCACCGGTTTTTTTTTTTTTTTTTTTTTATAGAGGTGAGGAACGCTCTTCCAGCCTTATCTGGGAAGGGATAACCCAGACGTCGAGTGGGGATCGCACCCACAAAAACCAAGCCCTCTACTCGTAGCCTCATTCCCCCGGGACCACATCTAGGCGACTACTTCAGGGGGCGGCTGTGCTCATGCACTGCACGAGTTTTCAACGCAAGCTAGCGTTGATCCTTCCCTTTTTCTCTATATTCTTATTCACCATTCGTTGCTCTCCACTGCGCTTATGACCATTTTGCAGGCATCCATTTACCCGTCGAGACGTGCACCGATTAGGAAGCGCCCTCCAACTTAACGCGCGCCCCGTCACAGTCACCCTCGTAGGATTTCTCTTCCCAACGGAGCGCCGATTAGGTAGTGCCCTCCAACATGACGCGCACTCCGTCACAGCTACTCTCGTGGGGTATGCACCAGTTTGTCGATGGCTTCCTCCATGATGCTCGCTCCTTCGAAATGTTCGCAGTGTTCCTCCATCCAGGCCACGATAAGGCGTTGACAGGCAGGCATTTTCCTGTTCTTCGCGACAGTATCCGTTTACCTGTCGAGACGTGCACCGATTAGGAAGCACCCTCCAACTTGACGCGCGCCCCGTCACAGCCACCCTCGCAGGATTTCGCTTCCCAACGGAGCGCCGATTAGGTAGTGCCCTCCAACATAACCCGCACTCCGTCACAGCAACTCTCGTGAGGTACACACCGATTTGGTGACGCCTTCCTAGGCGCTCGCTTCGTCGAAGTCCTCGCAGTATTCTTCTTTACAATCCACCATGAGGCATTGCCAGCAATTTGTCAATCCTTCTTGCCAGATTCCGCTTACCCGTCGAGACGTGTACCGATTAGGAATTGCCCTCCAACTTGACGTGCAACCCGTCACAGCCACCCTCGCGGGATTTCTCACCTGTCGAGACGTGAACCGATTAGGAAGCGCCCTCCAACGTAACGCGCGCCCCGTCACTGTCACCCTCGCAGGATTTCTCTTCCCAGCGGAGCGCCGATTAGGTAGTGCCCTCCAACATAACGCGCACTCCGTCACGACCGCTCTCGTGGGGTACTCCGGTGCTTCAGATCTCACTGTGGTTCATCTTTTATAGTCAGGCGTTATCCGCACACTGGTCGGTCCTCCACTTCCGCTGTAGCTCGGACATGATGTGGACGATTGCACTGTTCACTGCGTTCCAGGTGCCCTCGTCACGACACATTTCCTCTACGATGTTCCCAGCATGAAGGGTAGGCAGCCCCTCGCGCCTTGTGGTGAATCTTGGACATACAAATACGACGTGTTCCGGTGTTTCCTCCACATCTCCACACTCCGGACAAAGAGGCGATCTTGCATGTCCAAACCGGTGCAGATACTGCCTGAAGCAGCCATGCCCAGACAAAAACTGCGTTAGGTGAAAATTCACCTCTCCATGTTTCCTGTTTACCCAGCCCTTTAGTGTCGGTATGAGCCTGTACGTCCATCTGACGTTTTGAGCCGCACTCCACTCTTGCTGCCACCTAGCCATCGACTCTGCCCTCATTAGCTTCCGGATTCCTCTGGTTCCCCTCCTCATATAGCACTCGCTGTCTTCCGCCAAGATGATGTTGATAGGGACCAACCTGGCTATGACGCAGACCGCTTCTGTTGATATGGTTCTGTACGCACTCGCGACTCGCATCGCCATGAGCCGGTACGTACTACTCAGCCTCCTCTTGTTCCGCTGAGTTTCTAACGCCGCGATCCAGGCTGGACCCCCGTATCGTAATGTCGATGAGGAGACACTAGCCTCTTGCTGCTGTTTGGGCCAAAGTTGTTGGGCATGATTCGTGTCAGTGCATTGATTGTCTTCGTTGCTTTTTTACAAGCGTAGTCGACGTGACTGTTGAAGTTCAGTCGATCATCGATCTGCACCCCCAGGTATTTTAAAACTCGCTTCGAAGTTATCAAGTGCTCTCCGATGGTGATTTCTGCACGTTGCACCGCCCTGCGGTTGCTGACAATCAACATTTCCGTCTTGTGGTGGGCTATCTGCAGTTTCACACTTTGCATCCACCTTCCGATCATGTCTATCGATTCGGTCGCGAGCATTTCGACCCGTTCCAAGGATTCTCCGGTCACGAGAATAACAATGTCATCCGCGAAGCCAATGATCTCCACACCTCTGGGCAGATTCAGTTTTAGTACGCCATCGTACATGCTGTTCCAGAGCGATGGACCCAGGATAGAGCCCTGCGGAACTCCAGCCGTATTTTTAATCTGCGCCTGGCCCGTGTTTGTCTCGTACACCGGCACGCGGTTCTCGAAGTAGCTTCTCAGTATTCTACACAGGTATTCAGGGACTCTCATCGTGTGGAGCGCAGTTGCGATGGCCTCCCAGCTGGCACTATTGAACGCGTTCTTAACGTCGATCGTTATCACTGCGCAGTATCGATTTCCTCTGAGCTTCTGTTTGGACGCTCTGTTTGCTCTTTCGACCACTATGCGAATGGCATCTACCGTGGATCTCCCTTTCCGAAATCCGAATTGACTATCGGACAGTGCACGAACACCCTCCGTGCATTCCGTCAGCCTATTGAGGATGATTCTCTCCAAAAGTTTCCCCAGAGTGTCCAACAGGCATATGGGTCTATACGATGCTGGATCACCCGGCGTCTTTCCTGGTTTGGGCAGTAATACTAGCTTTTGTACCTTCCATCGATCCGGAAAGTAGCATTCGTCTAGACACTTCTGCATTGCTGTCCTGAACATATCAGGGAATGCTAGGACTGCCGCTTTTAAAGCTACGTTGGGGATTCCATCTGGGCCAGGCGCTTTCTTCGTTTTGAGGCGTTTCATAGCAGCAACTAGCTCGTCGTTCGTCACCTCTCTGCGTTCGATGCTATCCTCATCCTCTCCATATGGCGTGGGTGGCCAGGTCGTTGGGTCGTGCTGCGGAAATAACCCTTCCACGATAGTTTTTAATTTTTCGGGACACATTTCGGAAGGTGTCGTTGGGCCCCTGAGCTTCGCAATCACCACTCGGTAAGCATTGCCCCATGGATTGACGTCCACGTCCCGACATAACTCCCTGAAGCAATTAGATTTGCTCCGCTTAATCGCCCGTTTAAGAGTGGATCTAGCCTCTCTAAATTCCACTCTCCGCTTTTCTCTGGTGTCTATGCTTGACCGTTGGAAGCGTCTTCTGGCGCTGAGGCAGTTGGCCCGAAGCACGCCAAGTGTCTCACTCCACCAGTAGGCTGGAGGTCGCTTATACCTGGGTTCCCTTTTTTTTGGCATTGTTATATCGCATGCTTTGGCTAGCGTTTCCGTCAGTTCATCCGCGTTCATGTTCAAGACGCCGCTCTCCACGCGTAGTGCTTCGATGAAAAGATCCTTGTCAAAGATTTTTGTCTTCCACCTGCGTTGGCATGTCCTAGTACTGCCACGGAGTGTCGTTGGCCAATGGTATAACGAATGGCTTGATGATCACTGTGGGTGTATCCTTCGCATACCCTCCATCTCATTTTTGTCATTAACGACGGACTGCAGAAAGTCAAGTCGATGATGGACTCTCGGCCATCTCGACGGAAGGTACTAGTGGTACCCTCGTTGCACAGGGTAATATCCAGCTTGGCCAGAGCTTCTAGTAAGCAAGTCCCTCTCGCGTTGGTGCATCTCCTTCCCCAATCTACTGCCCAAGCATTGAAATACCCTCCTATAACGACTGGTTTTCGTTCGGTGAGCTCCTCGGTGAGGACATCCAGCATATAGAGGAACTGGTCCATCGTCCATCTGGGAGGTGCGTAGCAACTGCAGATGAAAATTCCGTTGATCTTTGTGATCACGAAACCCTCGCGAGTCCTCGAGACTACCTCCTGAATGGGATATCGGCCCATGACCTGGATGGCGGCCATTCCCACTTTATCCGTCACCCAATTACCGTTACCGGGGGGAATGCGATACGGCTCCGCGATAATTGCGACATCACATTTTGTTTCTGTCGTTGACTGCCACAACAGTTGCTGTGCGGTGTCACAATGGTTGAGATTTATTTGGATTATCTCCATCACTGTTCGCTTGCCCTCGCCTGTTTGCACACAGGGCAATTAAAGCCTCCCGTCGTATGGTCATTACTGTACTCGCAGAGCATACACCTTGGCTTTCCCTTGCAGTCGCTGGCAAAGTGTCCCTCTATTCCGCATTTCCTGCACAGTTTGGATCTATCTGGCCCCAAGCAGCCTTTCGCCAGATGGCCGAAGTTTAAACACTTGAAACATCGCTCCAATTGCTTTGGAACAGGCGGAACGATTCTAAAACGACCCACAGCCCAGCAGACGTTTATACTCTCTAGCTTCAGCAACTTGTTCGCTGCGTCCGTTGGGAGACGAATCGTTGCGGTCTGCGTCCCGCGATACGCATTTCTTAATCGGATTTTCATCGGAACTTTGCCCACGATGTTTTCCTCCTCCAACTTCTGACGCAGGTCCATCTCGGTAGTGAACAGACTGAGGTTCCTGCATTCAATCGATGACTCGGAGGATAAGGCCCTTACGTTCGCTGCGTCATCGAGAGCCCTTTCGACAAGATCCTTAAATGCAGAGCTCCTGATTTCTGGGTCTCTCTTCAGCTCGAACAGCATTTCGCCATTCTGGGAGCGCCTAGACTTCACCACGCTGTCCTCCAGTTTCTTGAGGCCAGGGTCCTCTCGCATTTTTTTGAAGAGGTCAGCATATGATACGTCGCCCTTGGCTTCGACGATGAGTGCATCGCCTTTGCCTCTCGCCCGCCGAGGATTAGGCTTCTTGTCATTTGGCCCCTGTTTCTTTTCATCCTCTTTCTTCTTTTTTTTCACCGTTTTCTCTTTTCTCTCCCTCTCTTTTTGCTCGTTCACTAATTTTTTCTTGTTTCTTCTCGTAACCGTGCTCCAGTCGTTTCTTTTGCTATCGGTGCCGCTCTGGTCGTCGCTGTCACCCAGCTGTTCGCTGTCGCCCTGGGCGGCACTATCGCCTTGATCGTCGTTGTCGTGGTCGTCCTTGCGTTTTTTGAGCATTTCTTCTTCTGCTGGTGAATCTTTTTTTCTTTTTTCCGAACGGTTTCGAGGAATCTTTGGCGTCACCTGTCCAGCTGCAGCTGTCGCATGTTGTCCGTTTCCATGTCATATCCGTTTCCATGTCATACCAGTGTGTCGTAATCAGGATCTTACTGGCGTCGATTCTAATGTGCTCGGCACTCCTCTCGCTGCTCCTGTATACGGTATTTCCCCCGTGCATTCTCAATAGGCTTTACCGCGCCCTAACTCGAATTGTCACCCGATTAGTCGCTTTCTACGACAGGGACGGGGACCTCGACCCGAAGTGCTATTCTAGGCCGACAGCTCCACGGCTCTGTCGCGGATCAGTCACCGGTGACTGACAGTATAGCATATGATAATAAAGGTAACTATTCTAAGCATATAAGCTTATAAGCACTCCCTTTCGAACAAAAATACCTTAAACTACGATAAGAAACGATGGCCCTAATACGTTTCAAATTTTCCATAGAGTCGCTATAAAACCGTGGCACTCAACGTGTTAATCATACGGCTCACCGTTGACTGCACGATTCCGAGTTGTTTTCCGATGTTTTTCGATAAGAGAGTTGAGGATTTCTTGCACAAAATCCATTCGCGACGTTGCTTTCCAGGTGACGCCTTTTTTCCAAATTTCGAAAACTGACAGCGATAAAAATGCAGTGTGAACACTCTGAACTAATTCTACACAAATTTTCAAGAGATAATACCCAATGGGCAATTTTCTGTATGTAATTTGATGTGGGACACCCTTTACATCCAGATATGAGAATAATATTAACAAAAGAGAAGCCAATAAGCTTTTTAATTTTATTGTTTTCACGGACAAACATTTACTTATATTAAAGACATTACTCGAAAAAATATCGCCAAAAATTCATTTCAAGTCGGATTTTCTTCAACCTTTGAGGGAACAAACTGCAACGTGATCCAACTTCATTAGATCTCCTCTCCATAACCGAATGCCCGCACCTTGCCTTTGACACCACTCATATGATTTCAGGCAATGATAAGGTTCTTAATACTTCTACCCACTGTGTACGATACTCGGCCCTACTCGGTTTCTTAGTTAAATTGTGCCATTATCGTTCCAAACGGTCAGAAAGATACCTCGACTGAGCCAGGAAATTGTGGCACTCGTTTATGTAGTGGGTACGTGTACAGTGAAAGACCCAATCTTCTTAGAGCCGTGGAAGGCACATCAGGATCGACGCCAGTAAGATTCTGATTACGACATACTGGTATGACATGGAAAACGGACACGACACGGAAACGAATAACATGCGACGCTAAAGAATGACAGTCGTGCTATTCTGCTCCCTGAGTAAGTAAGGGCCTTCCTGAAATGGCGTATGGGCTAATAGTGCGTTTGCCCCCGACCCGGTAATAGCTTGGCAAGTCTTCGGGTACGTTTGATGCTCGTCTAGGCTAGGCTCAGACGTCACAGTCCTGACTTACGCTGATCCGGCTCTGAACACGGTCCCCATGAAAGACCGTGTCAACCCTGGCATGGCCTCACTGCTTGCATAGATAACCATGGGATCACCAAAAGCGACTATGTTCAAGGAGTGGAGATAGCGGCCCGGACTTGGGACCCAACCAAAATGGAGACAACCAACAAAAACAACGGAGAACGAAGAAATAGTACGATGGATGCAGGTGACCAAGTCAACGCGTTCACTGATAGTAGAAAGCTGCTGCGATCGCCATTATGCAAGCGAGTGGAAACACCAGATGTAATAAGCTAGTGTTACAGCTAGTGGCTGTAATGGAGGAATAACTGAGACTCAGCAAAGTCTCAGCACGATGGACTCGTCGAAAGAACGGAAACCGCCGAGAAAGCACTCTAGGAAGCGTTTCAGAGAGCACCAGCTGGACAGGTGACGCCAAAGATCTCTCTAAATCGTTCGGAAAAAAAGAAAAAGGATTCACCAGCAGAAGAGGAACTGCTCAAAAAACGCACGAAGTTTCCATCGTTTGCTACAAAGTACCAGCACCTAGTCTTGAGCTGGTCCATTCCCCTAGCAAAGAATGAATCTGACAAGCTGTTGGAATACTTCGTAAGGAAGTCCATGAACTCCTGCTTTGTTGATTTTTTGCTTGCAACAAACCAACACCAACTTCGGAAGAGTACATAAAGCAACTTCCATCTGCATCGGTGGTCATACCCTGGAACTGGTGTCGAGTTGAGAGATAGGAGTAGTCTGGGAATAATACCAAGGCCCAGAACAGCGAGAATGTGAGGAGTCATCTCCCTCGATGGGAGAGTGACTTCACTTTTTTTGTTTTCGTCCCGGTAGATGTGCCCGTCGTGAAGTACGGCTGGCTCATCTTGCCGCATGCAAAAATGACCTGCCAAACCAAAAACCTTTTGGTTAGTTTGTCCACCTTCCCCCATACTTCCTCAGGACTCAGGACCAGCAACGTGAACCTCCACCCCGGTAACTGCTCTGTGCCCACCTTAATGTAAGTCTTGTCTTCCATCACGACGCACCATGTTTTCGTCAGCCACTGTCGGTACAGCTTTCTGGCGACCGTGTTTCATTTATTGCACCGGTTTTTTAGACAAACCAGATAGAAACATCTGCCTTCATCACCGCATCGCGCGTCGGAGGGTTCGGTCGACGCTTAAACAGACCTGGCCTGGCCTTCACCCAGTCAGCTATCTTCGGTTTTCTGCCGCTGGGTCAATCCCAGGCGTTTTCCAATCCATCTCTGGGACCATGACATTTTTTTTGGTGGATTCTGTTTCGCTCCAACGCCATGTCAACCCCCACTTGACACATTGTGATGTAATTCTGCCAATGTAAATATTACACTCTTAGCTAGTTTCAATCAAAATTTCATAAATTTTAACCCACACACGAAAAAGTCTTACCGACTAATCAATGCGTCTCGTTTTTACGTTTATTTTCGGTTTCACGATTAACTCAAGCATTTACAACAGCTTCTGTTATCTACTTATTGGATCAAAGTGAATCGATTAAATGCTATCGGCCTTCGATACATTGTTCGATACATTGCCAAAATTATATATGTAGATTGTTCAAATGAGCTGTATTTTGCATGTATAAATTTGTAACTATAAATAAACATGTAAACGCTCACGCTAACACTCACAAGCATTAGAGAAATGTAAAAACCTAAACACAATTGAACTGCGTAGCTTTGTACATCAACTATATTCATTATTATCAGTTCGCTTTATACCTAGTGTAGAATTGGAACAAGCAATTTTGTAAATGATTGTTAGTTGCTTAGCTTATTTTGAGAACCACAAAACGCTTCCTATCTTTAGCTGCTGTGTTATTAATATGTGTTTCTTACCTTCACCGTTTCGCTTTTTCCAAAACCACAGACTCATCCAAGGATAGCAGCTTACAGAGCGACACCAGCATTGAATCTGAGGACAGTTTTGCATCTGTGATTTTCATTCCGAAACCAGACCAACACCAACAGCAGCAGCAGAATAACGGCGGAACGTGCGATAGTTTCGGTCCAGGAACATCCCGAATGCCTTCAGGACCGACATCTCCCCTAGTGATGCCTTGTCCTACACCCGCTCACTCGCCTGCTCCCCCACGCACAAAACTCAGCGCGAGCAATGAAAGTAGCAACGGCGTGAACACCGGAACCGAGCTGAGCCAATTTACCTTCGAAGAAACTTGGTTATTGCCTAAGGTTGAAGAAAATTCAACATTATCACCATCTGTACATAGCGCAACATACGATAACAAATCTACGCCTTCAAACGCTTCAGCTTGTACGCAAGGTTCCAAAACGAAACCAGCTTCCGGCAGCAGTATAATCGCAACTAGTAATACCATTTCCGACAAAGTTAAACCGATGACTGCAGCGAAACCAGTGGTTCAGAAAATTACCCGACAGCAAATCAAGGATTTGCCCCCGATTCCAAAGTTCCGTAAGAGCGGTAATTATCCAATTATTCGTCAACAGTCCTCCGCTAAAACAGCTACTCCTGTCGTGCCAAAATTGCTCTCCCTAGAGCTATTCAATCCGGAAACGGACGATCTGGACAGTGATTCTAGTGAGCCTTCGTCGCCTGATTCGATAGACAGCGTTATTAGTGCTTTGCGGCCATCGGTGTCGCCCCTGCCGGCACTTGTTCCGCAACCCAACCAATCGGGAGGAACCACCTCCATACCTCCACTGGTGGAGGCAGCTGCGGTGGTTGCACACAAGCTGGAAGACGCAGTCGAGCTGGTGATACGGGAAAGTGAAACCAAACACCCACTGCTCAATGGGCCCACGTCCACGAACTCACACGAAAGCACCAAAGACGTAGACGAACGCGATGACACCTCCTGTCGACAACATCTGGTAGACTTTGCCGAAAAACTGAGCGCTCAACTTTTGAAAGAACTGGACAGTGAAAACCAGCGCAATGAAAGCAGCTTCGAGGACGACGATGATATCTTCGGTGATGGTAGATTTCAGAAGAAGACGATTTCCCTCGCGGATGTGCAAATTACGGATCCATACTTGAAAAAGCTGAACGGCGATCTGAGAGATCTGAACCAACTACGGGCAGAACTGAGAGAACGACGGCTTATGCTCGCCAATCTAAGTCATTTGGGGTCCAGTGGTTTTTGCGGTAGCAACGATTCGCTTGGTCCAAGCTACGGTTCTTCGATGACGCCCATCATCCAGGAAGAAACAGACGACGACGAGGAGCTTAATGAGACTTCTGGCGAAAACGAACAGCACCACGATGTTGACAACTTCTACGAAATAAGGGCAGGCAAGAAGAGCATCAGCAAAAACGATGACTTTGTCATCATACCGGAACTGGACGAAGACGATGCAGAAATGACGAAAGATACAGCTTTATTGATACAGGAAGAAGATAGCTCGGAAGAGCATCTTCAAAACATTGATATAGAAACACTAGGTAGTAACATCAGTAACAATAATAGTACGAAGGATAGCCAGTTAAATAGCTGTAAACATAGTTTACCCCACAACACGATAAATCTAAGCTGTTCTCAGTTGGGCGAGGATAGAAGTGGAGACTCTCATCATAGCAAATGCGGGCGTCATTCTACCTGTAGTAGCAACAGACACAATCAGGGGGACACCGCTGAACAACAACAACCATCGGGCAGAGGAGACACAACCTGCGTAGAAGAAATTAGCACAACTTCCAACAGCAACAAAATAGCCAGTACAAACAAATCATCGATCGATTCGCATGCCAGTGTGGAATCTTGGGCCCACTCAAACAGTTCGGCCTCACTAGACAGTCCTTCGGTGGGTGGTGCGGCGACCCACCATCGCTACTACCATGTGTTCCGAGAGGGGGAACTGGACGCACTAATCAACCATCATGTGACCAGCCTGCACATAGTCTCGTCCTATTACGAACGGGCCTCTTGGTGTGTGGTAGCGGAAAAGGTGCAAGTTTGGACAATCTAACTATGTGCGACATGTACGAACACATTTATATGAGTCCGGGTTGGTTTTGTTCTTTTTTATTTACGAACGGAAATGTCGCCGAAATTCCACGGACTAAGCTGTTGCGACCTGAACGCAACACAACTTAAAGACTACAAGAATGTAGATGAAATTTGAAACCTGTTACATCCAGGTTGCGTTGAAGTTCTTGCAATTACGTTCGACGAGTTAGATGCTTTTTAAACCCCAAAACGTACAAGACTTCTTATATGTGAATTAATCTCAAGCAGCTAGAAATCAAATTGAACAATTAAACAATGAATTAAATGAAACATAAGAAAACAAGACAATTACGACTAAGCGAGAAAAAGGCTCTAAAACTGTATTGTTTATGTCTCTGTGATTCATATATTAAAGTGTAAAGTGGATAGCGGTAGGTGAGTAACTCGAGAGAAAAGGTTATTAAAACTTACAAACAACACATCCAATTATCTTTAATTTTACGAGAATAAGCAAACGAATATATGTTGTAAATATAATAAACTATCATTAGAATTCAATCGGGTAATTCTAAAAAAAATAGACTTGCTAGGAACTTTGTAGCATGTGTTTCTAAAATATTTCTAAGGCCATACATGGAAGCGACGACAGGAGAAATTATTTCTGATATTTATGACATCTCTTTTCGACAACCATAAGAACATGCAAACAACAAACTGAGCGAAAGTGATATGAAAATAATAAATACTATACAATAAGTATCCTAATCCATATTTTCAACATACGTTTACAGAACAATCCATTTGAGTTCATGCGAATTTAACACACTCAGACACACATTAGGGCCTGTTTCCTAGCCATGCTGCTTCCTTCGGTAGTTTTCAAGTATTATAATGTATCATATACCCGCTTTCTTTATTATGAACGAACCAATTGT
Organism: Toxorhynchites rutilus septentrionalis; assembly: GCF_029784135.1. NCBI lineage: Eukaryota > Metazoa > Arthropoda > Insecta > Diptera > Culicidae > Toxorhynchites > Toxorhynchites rutilus. The sequence continues at coordinate 212,325,040 of NC_073746.1, forward strand.
AAATAAATTCTTTACTATTAAAAAAAAACGAAAAAATCAGAAATTTTGTAACAACGTGACGATCCATTCATTTGGTTTACTTTATTATCTATAGCTATCTTTTCGGTCGCAATAGTTGTAATCCCTCTACTCAACTTAATAAAATACATATTAACATAAGGAAAAAAATACAAATACAAAACAGTAACAAATCAGTTGAAACAATTGCACACAACAACAAACAACAAAAAACGATGACAATGACAACAACAAACAATATAGTGATTAACTAGAACAATTAACAACAGAACAAAGAAATCATATCAGAACAATGATCAAAATTAGTTCCATTAAGTTTATGGATTTCATAATCTTCGAAATATATGTGATTGAAAACGAATATTCAACGTGTCAACTATTTCGATGTAACGATTTAACAACTTTTGCATGATCAATGTTTCTACCGGTGGGATTTCATTCCTCCAGCGCCGTCTTACTAATCCAAACAGGGAAACGAAGCTCCTCAAAAAGTATGCCTTCACGGCACCCCCTATGCGGTCGGAATTACCGAATCTAATTTCCCGTGTCCTTTGTCAATGCACAGTATTCCCCTACGTGTTTCTTGAACGAAAAATTTCAACAGCTCCGTCTTGCGGGACAATTGCTTACATAGGTGACAATGGTTACAATAAATATACAGAACTACAATTCCCGTATACATCACGTATACACTGTTTACTTCCTTATATGGGCTGTCATTGATTTTTGTTTCCTAAATGGGCGAAATGTATCCTATTTATTCACGTTCTGAACAAATACAACAAACAAACCGAGTTAATGGTGATATAAAGAATAGCGCAAAAACTTCTGATGGAAAACCAATACAATCTCTGCAAACTAAATATCACAAAAGCATGCAAGCAGAAGATCCATGTTCAAAACGTAATATATAATACCCCCCTCAAAAATACACAACACTATACATCAAAAGTCAAGAACAGTATATACTTTCTTTGTAACGAACAAATAGCAACAATACACTGCGAGCCTGGTGAAACGAAAAACAAACACGCATTGTAACACTTCATTCAGATGAATATAAATAATGTTAATAAAATCTAACAAATAAAAATATTATGAAAAAACGTCACCTTTTTTTTTTAATACATCAATACACAGCTTACAAAATGTATAATAGTCACTCAAATCAATTCAAACATCACGGGGGCAGATTTCGAACAAACTCAACGAGATACATTTATTTGGAATAAAACATTCCATTCCATAATCAGACATTGCCAACGCGCTGATCAGCCCTCCACTTCTGCTGTAGCTCAAACATGATTTGTTTTATTGCGCTGTTCACGTCATTCCAGATACTTTCGTGACGACACATTTCCTTCTTAATAATTCTAGCATCAAGGGTAGGCAGCACCTGGACAGACAAAAACGACGTGCTTCACTGTTACTTCCACATTCTGACATTCGGGACAAAGAGGCAACCTTGCGTGTGCAAACGTCATAGCCAATGACGCAGGCCGCTTCCAATGATATGATTCTACTACATGGGCTGGAAAGTCCCGGGATTTTTCAACAGATGGCGCCACTAAAAATGACCAAGATTCATTTCGAGAGGTTCATCTGTCACTAACTTGTGTGTGAAATTTCATGACATTTCGTTTATTTGTTCACAAACTACAGTTGTTTGAGTGTCACTACCTGAGCATTCGTATAGAAAATGGAAAAAGAGGATTTTTCTTTTATTATTTTGATCATACATTGTTTTTTGATGGGAAAATTCCTAAACAATCAATGCAGTGGTTGACGAAATGTTATTCCACTTCTGCTCCTTCGAGAACAACAGTTTATCGGTGGTTTAGTTTCAAATGGGGCGTACAAGAACGCAGATGCATCTCACTCTGGAAGGTCAAAAGAAACTACGAATCCAGAATTCTTAAATCAAGTGCATCGACTCGTTTTGAATGATGAAGTTACGCGAGTTAGATGAGACCGTAGGCATTTCAAAATAACGAGTGGGATACATTTCGCACGACATTTTGGACATAAAAAGCTATTGCTGACCGTCGACCGAAAACAGCGGCGCGTTGATGATTCAACAGCCGTTGTCTTTCGACGTTTTGTGACAATGGATGAAACGTGGATCCATTACCACACTCCTGAGTCCAATAGGCAGTCTGCAGAGTGGCACTGAGGCATATTTTGAAGATTTAGACGTTTCGTACTACAGAAAGGGAATCGAAATTTTGGAAACACGCAATGCCAAGTGTATTGCACTCGAAGGAAACTATGATGAGGAATAAATATAGTTTTGCCCAAAAACTATTGTTTTCAATAAAAATCCCGGCGGGGGTCTCCGTAGTTGCGCGTTCACTTGATAAGCGATCGATCGTGAGTCCAAAACTCAGGGTCCTCATTGACCATCTTTGTGTTGTTACAGAATAACTACGTCCACGCAACAATCATCAGCGATGGAGATCGATCCACGGTCGAAATAAGATCGATTCATCCATACAGCTGCTCTGCTCTGCAAGAAACATCGGGCTGCTGTTCTACTAATAACTAGCTGACCCGACAAACTTCGTCCCGCCCAAAATTTGTTTTTTGTTATCAATACCTTCAAACATTCACGTTTTCTTACTAAGCGCAAGTTCATGGTTCAATCGCAGAACTGTTCATTGATTGATCTTCTAATCGACCCGTTGAATTTACCTTTTACTAAAAAAAATCCTAGTACTTCTACCAAAACTCATCATTATAATATCAGATTATTTTCAGACACAATTCTCGTTCAAGATTTTTCAACCACTTGCAAATATCATGTTTCTCCGTTACATGGAATAAATGTTTGGTACAGAAAATATGATAGAATAAAGACAGCCCTGAATCGGACAATTCCTTCCTCGAGTTCTGCTCTTATCAACACATCCGGCGATCTTTTTTTTGTATAGATAGAAGAAGATATAGGAGTGCGTTTCATCACATTAAAATCCATTTCCAGTTTCGAACAAAGATCATTTTCGCTAGCGCAAACATCAAAACACATTATTATAAATTGTGCATTTATTTACCATAAATAAATAGTGTTATATATTAAAATAAAAACTTCATTTTGCACTAAACATCTGGTCCTTCGAACCGGATGGTCGTCGACCCAATTCCGACCACCCGGTGAAGCCGCTGCAAATGGCACTGACGCCATTCCTGCATTCTTTTGAATAGGATATTCAACGTGATATCGTCATTGCAATTTTGTCACCGACGCCATCCACCATTGGTCATTATTCGAACATTGCATTGCTAAATGCAATAGAAGGTAAGTGGCATTTCAATCGCCCTATGTTTTTATCGCTCGTCTACCGGATCCTTTATTGCTTGCATGTTTTCGTTGGCTCATTGGCAACTTTGTATTGCACATCCTGATCCTGCCTCGTGGCCTCGGTTCGCACACCCGGAGCGCCACGATTGATCAACCAATCAATGCACAGCGAGCAGCCATTCTACTGAACATTGAAGGAAGAAAGTAACCATTGTTTCACAAAACGCCACAACATTTTCGTCAAATATATTCTCCGCCACAAATTCGTGAGGTGAATAGAATATTTGAGAATTTTGAAATCTGCATCGCTTTCGCCTGCTGGAAAATCGACTGTCACGTGATTCTACGAACGCTCAGAAGTATCGAGACTTCATGGTCGAGTATCTACGGTCATATGACGGTCATATGACGCCACTCAGCGACTTCGGAGACGGGATTCATACCTTCCACATCACCCCGTTATACGAGAGAGCAGCAAAACCACTAAGCTGCGCGTCGTTTTCGATGCGTCCAGCAAAACGAGTTCGGGAATCTCACTAAACGATGCCCTGCTCGTCGGTCCGATTGTGCAGGATGATTTGCGCTCTATCATCATGCGTTCCCGCACACATCAAATCGTTATCATAGCGGACGCTGAAAAAATGTATCGCCAAGTACTACACTTCCCCGAAGACTATGCGTACCTGTGCATATTCTGGCGATTTTCTCCAGACGAACCACTTCAAACATATGTTCTCCGAACCGTCACGTATGGGACAGCATCGGCTCCTTATCTGGCTACTCAGGTCTTGAAGCAGTTAGCAAGCGACGAAGCGAGAAATTTCCCAGTAGCAGCGAAGGTCGTTGAAACGGATTTTTACGTGGACGACTTATTTTCAGGAACTGCTACCGTGACAGAGACAATCAAGCTACGGGGACAACTCGAAGGCATGCTTTCCAGTGGAGACTTCCAGCTGAGAAAGTGGGCATCCAATTTTGAGGCCGTTCTTGAGGGTATTCTGCCTGAGAACCACGCTCTTCAACACTCAATCGGTCTCGATCGTGACCAAATAATCAAAACCAGCATCCGATCGTTTTAAGTATAAAATCGAGCTTCTTCTGTCATCAAACGTCGTGCTCACGAAGCGTCAAACGCTGTCGTATATCGCTCAGCTCTTCGATCCATTAGGACTCGTCGGTCCAGTCGTCGTAACGACTAAAGCGTTCACACCAACGAAAATTCGCATCCGGATCGGCGGTCGTTTGGGACAATCGACACGACATGAAGACTTCAAGCATCCAATCCTGCTGCCGGGCTCTCATTATCTGTCAACACTGCTACTACTGTCATATCACCAGAAGCTTCTGCATGCTGCCGCGCAGCTGATGATCAACACAATTCGTATTCGTTACTGGCTCTTGGGCGGAAGAGGTACGTGTACAGACGGTACACAAATGCGTCATCTGCGTACGCGCTCGACCGAAGTTCATCGAGCAGTTTATGTCCGAGCTCCCGGCTGCTCGTGTAACTGCGTCTCGACCTTTCTCAAAAGTTGGCATAGACTTTTGGGGACCAATCTACATTCAACCACGGCATAGACGCGATGCACCCATCAAAACATACGTTGCCGTTTTCGTCTGTTTTACGACGAAGGCGGTACACCTCGAAATCGTTGCAAACTTGACTACCGCAAAATTTCTACAAGCCTTCCGACGATATGTATCCCGGCGTGGTTTATGCTCTGACGTCTACACAGACAGCGGGAAGAATTCTGTGGGCGCAGCCGGCGAGCTAAAACACCTTTTGCAAAGCGCGGAGCACAAAGGTCAAGTAGCTCGAGAGTGCACGGAAAACGGCATCCGTTGCTACTTTAACCCTCCCAAAGGCTCTCATTTTGGCGGACTGTGGGAGGCGGCAATAAAATCGGCGCAGAAGCATTTCACTCGGGTATTAGGCCCTCGAGTACTAGCGTACGACAACATGGAGACTCTCCTAGCGCAGATAGAATGCTGCTTAAACTCCCGTCCACTTACTCCTCTTAGCGACGACCCATCCGATCTTGCTCCACTTACCCCGGGGCATTTCCTTGTGGGTTGGGAATTGAAGGCAGTTCCAGATGTCAATCTCGACTCAGTCCCGTACAATCGGTTGACTCAAAGGCAGCAGACGCAGAAAATGTTTCAGAAAATATGGAATCTATGGCACCTGGAATATTTGGCTACGTTGCAGCCCAGAGCCAAGTGGTGCAACCCCCCGGTACACATAGAAAAGAATCGGCTTGTCATTATAAAAGAGGAGAATATTTCACTGATGCAATAGCCAACCGGCCGAATTAATGAATTGCACCCCGGCAAGAACGGCGTTATCCGGGTTGTGACGCTACAAACAGCTCGCGGGCTCATCATTCGTCCAATTGCGAAGCTGTGTCTTCTTCCTGTCTACTCATCCAATGTTCCTGTCTACAACGCCAACGACGGCAAAGCTGTCAACAACAATAAGCTGACAAAGTTACCAGAGAAATTGAAATTACACGGCCCAATATCCTTGGGTCCAAGGTAAGGACCTGTCCAATGCGTTACCAGTTTCCTTCGGATCTACCGGGTCTTAATTTTTTTACATGTAATCTTCAACCATCTAACCGAGGCGGACATCGACGGTGAAATCTACGACCTTCCCATGAGCAACAGCGGCAGAACCAAGCCCTGTAGAGCAGCGTCATACTTCAGCAGCAACGTCCAGAAATGGTTATTTCTGGGGGAGGCAGGATGTTTGCATATAAAATGCAGATAGACCGCATCGATCGAAGCAACTCGTCATCGACGACGACGACGACGACACACTCAAAAAGGCTTGCGTTCATCCCAAATGCGTGTGGTCAACTTCGCTGCAACACCGAATGGCTCGAGAGAGGGAGAGCGGATACACGAGCATGAGGCTACGAGAATGATCGAGGACGATCGGACTGGATGCTGGGCTGGACATCGCTGGACCTCTAATCTACCGACCAGTACACACTCTACACGTCACCGGGATCGGTCCGTCATTGAGACGATTAGTTTAAGCGTTAATTTTTTTTTCAATTCACATTGTTATAAATTGTGCATTTATGTACCATAATTAAATAGTGTTATATATTAAAACAAAAACTTCATTTTGCACTAAACACCACCATAGAATCATTTATTGCACCATAAAACCTCCACATGCAAAATTTGGTTCCATTTGCTTGATTAATTATCGAGTAATGCAGAAAATTGAGTTTCATTTGTATGACATTTATGTCATTTATTGCACCCTAAAACCTCCAAACCATGCCAAAATTCGTTTCATTTGCTTGATTAATTCTCGAGTAATGTAGCAATTTGTGTTTAATTTGTATGCAGCCCCCCGTTAGAGAGGGAAGAGAGGTCTCAAAGTATCACGAAAACCTTCCCCGGCCCCAAAAACCCCTACATACCAATTTTCATGTTAATCGGTTCAGTAGTTTCCGAGTCCATAAGAATCAGACAGATAGACAGACAGAAATCCATATATATATATATATATATATATATATATATATATATATATATCAACAACAATGATCATATCAACTTCGCTATCTGGTCTAACTGGACAATGGAAGAACAGAAGGAATTCTCTTACGCCTAAATGGCTACTGTGTTATGTAATGTACCATATGCAATGGTATAGAAGAAATACTATTACGCCGAAAAAACGGCAGCTGTGTAATATACTAATTATAGATATGATAACCATGTGACATGTACACGATTAAAATTCGGCTCTTTTGTTACAGCTAAAATGCTAATGAGCCTGAAATAAACAAATGGGACAAAAAAAATCCCGAGACTTTTCAGCCCATGTCAGATTTAGATTTAGTACACAATCGTACATGTCGTTCCAAATCGATAAGCCTAGGATGGAGTACTACGGAACCAGATCAGCACCCGGCTCTTAGAGTAGCTTCTCAAGATTCTGCACAGACAGTCTGGGGTTCCACACTTCTCTATTGCGGTCCTGTAATTAAAAACTACCTACCTACTTGCTTAGGGTCAGGCGATTTCTTCATTTTCAGCCTTTTTAAAACTGCTATCAGCTCACCATTAGCATTATCGATTCCAGCCAGTGGTTGATCAGGTCATTGATACGTGCTGTGTCCGGAAACGGTTTGACCAGTGACTATTTTTACAAAAGCCAGTTAAAATTCAAAAATAAAAAACCGTTAACGTAACGAAAACTATTTCTTTTCACAAATCCTGCAGAAGGATTCACCTTGTCCGTGTACGCGAACGCGCCCACAAAATTAGACCTCGAGAATATTTCCTATAACAATCTGTTGCTGTGTATGAACTAGTGCATTGCAAAAGTTTTCAACAATCTATGTTTAGCTTCGAACCTGTACCAGATTCTTCTCTCAGCCTGTAGAAGGCCTAGATTGATTGGAAACATGAAATCATTGAGAAACTCTATCGCTGGTCGCAAACCCGGAAATGAACAGCGTCAAAATTTAGCCTCAAGTAAGTCGGTTGAGTAACTTCGATTCCAAGGGATCCCTGGCAAGGGATGAATGGCCGAGGGGATTTTTTTATTTTATTTATTTTATTTTATTTTATTTAATCCATCTGACATCAAATTGTCTTAATGGACCTAGCCAAGTCAGTATCAAATACACGCATTGCGAGTGTCAACTTATTCTGAAATAATCATTTAATCTAATCCGAAGCGCATTGCTAGCGAGATTAAAGTCGAAGATGTGAAAAATCTTATTGAATGTAGCAGACATAAACTCCATCGGATCATGCTGGCCATACAAACTATTCCGGAAATCGAGCCTAAGGAAATCACGATGACGTAGGGTGCGTTCTGGAGCATACATGTTTAGATTAGCTAGCAAGAAAGGGGAGTCAATCTCGTTCCTCAGCAGCTTCGCAACAAACATGGCTTGTGCTGCAGATCGCCTGTTTTCCAGAGTATCAATTCGCAGCAGATTACAGCGTTCCTCGTAAGGAGGCAATTCCCTTGGATTCCGCCATGGAAGATTCCTCAAAGCACGACGTACGAACTTTCTTTGTACAGATTCAATGCGCGCTCCAAATGCTGGGGAAAGGGCACCATACAACAGAAGCAAATTCCAGGATAGAACGAACCAGCGCACAGTATAGAGATTTCAAGCTAAGCGGATCCTTAAATCCATTGGTTACCTTCAGAACAAAACCGAGCTGCTTGTTTGCCCTGGAGATGATGTCGTTGTAGTGGTAGATGAAAGTGAACTCCTTGTCAAGCATTACACCCAAGTCGCGCACTTGTTGAACCCGCTCGATGGCTTTGCCGGATAACATGTAGGAGAAATTGATGGGATTCCGCTTTCTGGTGAACGATATAACTTGGCATTTCTCGACGCTTAACGTCATACAATTTCGTACACACCACGTCTCAAAAATGTTCAGCAAGCTTTGAAGATGATGACAATCATTTATGTCTTCGACAATAACGTAGACCTTAGAATCATCAGCATAGAAGAGTCTCGTTTCACGTGGCAGGATGAAGGACACGTCGTTTATAAATAATGCGAATAGTAAGGGGCCTAAATTGCTCCCCTGAGGCACTCCAGATATGTTTGTGAACGACTCGGACTCATGTGACCCTATTATCACACACAAAGCTCGATTCTTCAGGTAGGACTCGAATCACTCGTCAAAACCAAGGGCTACGCCACATTTCGCTAGTTTTTCGAGAAGGATTTGATGATCAACCCGGTCAAAAGCTGCCTTCAAGTCCAAGTAGACGGCATCCACTTGGTTACCAGCATCCATGGCGCGAATACAACGCGATGAGAACTCAACTAGATTGGTGTTCACGGATCTCTGTGGGTAGAAACCATGCTGATTCGTTGAGATGTACTGCTTGCAACTAGCAAAAAGCGATTCATTTATAATGATCTCAAACAGCTTCGAGCAGGCGCAAAGAGAAGTAATGCCGCGATAATTTTTAGCATCTCGTTTATCTCCTTTCTTGTGGATGGGGAATAGGTACGATTTTTTCCAGCTCGAGGGAAACACACGTTGCTGCAGTGATCGATTAAAAAGTTTCGTCAGCGGAGAGGCCAGTGCAGAACTGCATTTTTTCAACACTGCAGGTGAAATTCCATCCGGGCCTGGGGCATACGAGAATTTAAGCCTTTGAATTGCTTTGACTACATCCTGTTCAGATATTTCGAACATTTCAACGCTATATACATCCCGGGGAGCATCCTGGACAGATAATCTCACCTGTTCAGGTTGAGCTGTATAACTGTTGAAGGCGCGTTTGAACTGTCGTGCAAATAGTTCGCATTTTCCACTGATCAAGTCAGCAGAAAGTTCGTCAAGATACATTGATGTCGGGAGACCGTTTTCATTTCGCTTTGAGTTGACGAACGACCAGAACCGTTTTGGATTCACCTGTAGGCTCTCCTCAATACGAATCTTGTATCTGGCATACAAAAATCCATTGTATCTCCTGTACTCATTACTGGTCCGATTGAACTGCAGCTTCGAGTGTTGAGATCGTTGACTGCAGTAGGAACGTAGAGCAGCAGATCGACGACGTTTCAGCAAGCGTAAACGGTTGTTTGACCATGGCGGTTTACACGGAGGAGACTTCAAAGGAACGTGTGCTGTAATCGCCTGAAGTACAGCGTTGGAGAAGAATCCAACTGCTCTATCGGTATCTTGAATCGTGTCCAGAGTATTCCAGTCGACCACGAGTAATGCTGCACATAAATGCTCAAAATTGGCCCGTTTGAAATCGAAACCAGGATCGTTACGTTCTGTTTCGTATGTTACAGCCGTTGGATATGCAACGATTAGGTCGAGTGGTTGATGACGAGGATCAATCCTAGAGAGCGATTCAACGGATTCGCTAATCTGGTAACCAGGTAGCACGATGTCGTTTACGAGGACAAGATCAAGAGTCCTGTTCTCTGCATTCTCCAAGCTGTTAACTTGGGACAAGCCGTGGAAGCAGAAACCATCCAGAAATGAGCAGCTGGCAGCACACGGTCGAGAGCGATCCAGATCAACTGATGCGTAGCCATCCTCGTTAACAGCCCAGTGCATATCACAGAGATTATAATCACTAAACTGTAGTGCAATGTCGTTAGGAGAGAGATTCGAATGGATTGCGCCAATTGAATCGATGTGTTTACGAATAGCAGAGATGTCATTCTTTCTACTTGGTGGAAAATAGAGAACTCCAATACTAACGATTCTATCCATGGATTCAATCCTGATCCAGAGCGGTTCAAGCGTAACGTCGACCGGTGTTGGATCTATATAGGAGCTGTATCTAGACGAAACAGCAATCAATACTCCACCACCCGTTGATTTGCGGCTGTTTTGAGCATTGCGATCCGTTCTGTAAACAGAGTAGCCGTTCCCGAAGAGTTGCGACGAATAGATGCAATCATCTAACCAGGTCTCAGTGAGCACAACCATGTCGTAATCAGCATCGCTGATAGCCAGGAAAAAAGCATCGATTTTGGTACGTAATCCACGGACGTTCTGGTAATAGATGCGTAGGCTACTGAAAGGTACAGAAGCATCAGGGGAGTAACCGTTGATTTGTGTGTCATACTTGCCGTATGGAGCAAGCTGGAAAATCCCTTCGCCAGACCCTCTAGCAGGACCGGGACGACTGGTGAGCGCAGGCTGGATGGTCACGACTGCAGAGGGCGGCTCGGGAATTTCCAAAATGCTCGATGGCGTGCGTCCCGGTTGAGAAGCCATGTCCAAAGGGCGAGAGGTGGATTTACTTTAAATTTACTTTAAATGATACTCTGTCGCTAGCGGAACCTATGGGGGCTTGGGGACTTACTGTGTTACAGCAGGGCTCAGACACAGTGGTCCGTTATTTCGCTAGTGGCTCATGGAATGCATATGAGTAAACAGATACGAAAAATCAGACAGAAGAACGGAAGGGGCGAGCGAAAACAGAACGTTAATGGTGGAAAAAATTAAAGCAAGTCAGATGCCTCTTCAGATTCTGCCAGCACCTCAAATAGTTTAACGCCCGCTGGATATGACTCAGTGGGGGTTTTGATTGAACCGCTGAGGGCAAATCAGGGGCCCAATCAGCAACTAGCAACTAAGTGCTAGCAAGGCTTCCTTCCTTGCTAGCATTGGACATCAACATGTATTTGCGTAAAGTACCATTTAATTGAACAAGTAACATATAATTTATTCGAATTCACATTTGTTTCCTAACTCCTGCTATCCGATTCCTTTCCATTTGAATTCTAGTTTATTTTCAAGTCGGAGGTAAATAGAAATCAAGTCGGAGGTAAATAGGGCCTTGGCAACGTTCCTGCGTGAAGCTAATGAGTCCAGTCCAATCAATTTGCAGCGATCCTCGTATCTAGGTAGGTTTATTGGATCATTCCACGGTAAATTGCGCAAGGCGAAACGAACGAATTTTCGCTGTATCGAATCAATTCGCTGAACATTATTCTGGTAATACGGTGACCAAACCACGCATGTATATTCAAGGATCGAGCGTACCAATGAGCAATAGAGAGCCTTAATGCAGTGTACGTCCTTGAAGTCCTTTGTGACGCGGAAGAGAAAACCAAGAGTTTTAGACGCTTTAGATACGATGTAGGATATATGGTCTCGAAAGGTTAATTTACAATCCAACATAATCCCGAGGTCTTTGATTGTGTTGCAGCTTATATCCGAAGCTTTCTAAGGTAAGTGTGTGCTTATTCGAGCTTTTGTTACCCCGGGGTCTTTTATTCGTCTATTGAGCGCATTGTATGGCGACGTCGACAATAACGCTCGGCAATTGCAGTTCACCTTTTAATGGTTATCTCGGACCCGAACTTTCCTCGCCGTCCTGCTGCTGATGACCGGCTCTACGGGTGATTTTGCTGTTCGTGCTGCGGATGTTGAATACGAGCTCTTTGAGCGGCGAAATATATTGGCATATAAAGTGGCTTTTCCGAATTGCCTGCGGGAGAACGGGTAACTGTGCAAGTGGAAATTAGCACTGTGATCGATGATTTTTGTAATGTCTATATCACCTGTGACTCGAACACACACACGCACAACACGCTACCTTTGGTTTACTACTTTACAGTTTTACTATGACCTATCGGAAAGAAAACTATTAACAACATGAACGTAACTTATGCTGCTTTAAATTTAAACTACCTTTAGAATTAGTGATTTAGCATTTTGCTGCTGTTGTTCGTTCACCCAATCGACGTATGCCCGACGCATTCCATGGTCACCACGCTCTAATTTTTGTACCAGTTGGACTTTATATGGATGTAGGTGCAAGTCCAAATGCAAAATTCGCCACAATGATGTGTTTGACAAGCCCAATTGCTGAGCACGCCGTTGAATCGAAACATTCGGGTCATCCTCCACACTGGCAGCAACAGCAGCAATATTTTCTGCCGAACGCACATTACGATGATGCACAGGTTTCACAATATCCGCTACGGATCCAGTTTGTTCGAATTTACGCACTACATTAGCGATTGTGTGCTCTGTAGGCCGTCCATGACGACCAAAATCCATCCGCTCGAAAAACATTTGCCGGTTTTTTATCATTTTTATAGTATAATTTAACAAAATTAACACGTTGTGCAATGCTAAAACGATCCATATTGTAAAATGGCAGACATTCAACTAACGATATGACGCTTTGGTTGACAGCTATGTCAAACGGTTGTCAGCGCAGGGCTGTATACTTTCGGAAGCCCGAAATGGAAAACCCTGTAATATCAATCAAAATATGTGTCGTGTATATTTGAAATCGCATAAAATGTAAAAACTCGATTTTATATACCATTATCAAATTAAGTCGCAATTCGGTATAACAAACATCAATTTTATGATGTACATTGTCGTAAAATATATTTAATCCGCATCATATGCGTATATTACGCTGATGCAGTTTGTGTGTCGTATAAGCGTATAATTTAAATCGATTCAGTATTGTAGCAAATCGTGTTGCATGCTGAAGAAAATCATGAAACAATAAATAATATTAGATCCTAATAAAGAACATATTACATCATATTAAAATGTCAATGAAATTCTGATGCACTCGAAAGTTTCAACCGCTGTTGAATTAATTTTCAGATAGCCGCGCGAGATAGCTGGTGGATGATAATCCAGACGACCGGAGTTCGAACCCACATCGGAGCAGTTTTCACCAAACATCAATCTGTGGCATTTTAAACATTCATATTCCACTCCCAACACAAGTCAATCAAACAATTATTATTTCTACGAACATAAATAGTCATATATAAAAATGGCGATTCGTGAGATTGTAATAAACATTTCACGAAAATATTTTGCGCCATTGGTTTTTTTCTATGTCTGTAATAAATCGTATAGGAGTATGGCGAAAGTCGTATTTGGTGCTTTGACAATTCATGAATATATTCATATTAGATCGCAATTCAATTCCAACATAATCGCTATTATAGCCGGTCAAAGTTGCATTTTTTTTTTTTATCCAAAATATATATTTTATTAAGGCTCATATGGCGTCAGCCTAACGGGGCCGGGAGTTCAATATTTTGACAATGTTTGCTTAGACTATGTTAGTAATATGTAACCGATTACTCGCGGTTGACTCGAGGTTGGTATTACAAGTGTTCTCATAATTGGTATGTCGCAGTCTTCGATGCTCTGTACGTGTGCCCGACACGGGATACTTCCTATTGGGATGCAGCTGACCATTAATCAGCAACGCCCCCCTAGTCTGTACCCCATATCTAGCGTGGTGCGTCTTTCTCGACTCGATGAATCCAGGATAGAATGGTCACTAGCCGGTGCAATCATCAGCTCGTGTAGAGTTGTCATGAGCGGTACAACCTTTAGCTCTTGTTGAATAATCAGTGGACTGCACAACCTTCGGCCCGTGCATCTGTAAAGAGTGTGTGTATGTATTACCGCGACTAAGTAAAAGTTTATCGATCGGATAGGAGGGATATGAAACGGGGACATAACGAAGGAAACATCATTAAACGTTGACATCGGCGTTTCTGAGGAACAGGTATAGATGAAGCAGAAGATCAGGATCCCGGCTACCTAAGATATCCCGGACGGGGATATCCGATTGTCTGCCTTGTGCTCTCAGTGCTCTAGAGAGCTGAGAGCGAGCAGCATGGAACCGGATACACGACCAGACAACATGCTCGATGTCGTGGTAGCCATCGCCACAATCACAAAGATTGTTTGCTGCGAGCCCAATGCGATAGAGATGCGCGTTTAGGTTGTAGTGATTGGACATAAGCCGAGATATCACGCGAATGAAATCACGACCTACATTCAATCCCTTGAACCATGCACTCGTCGAGACCTTAGGGATAATCGTGTGTAACCAACGACCGAACTCATCACCACTCCACATGCGCTGCCAACTTACGAGCGTATACTGACGAGGAATGTGGAAAAATTCATTATAAGCAATTTGCCTTTCAAAAAGTGTGCCTTCTAAAGCGCCCACCTTAGCTAGCGAGTCCGCTTTCTCATTCCCCGGAATCGAGCAATGAGAGGGATCCCATGCTAAGGTAATCTTGAAAAAATTTTCGACCAAAACACACAATAGTTGTCTTATTCTTGTTAGGAAATAAGATGAGCGTTTATCAACTTTCATTGAGCGGATTGCCTCTATTGAGCTGAGACTGTCTGAAAAAATAAAATAGTGGTCGATGGGCAATGTTTCAATGATCCCTAATGCGTAATATATCGCACCCAGTTCAGCGACATACACGGAACAAGGATCTTTGAGTTTGAAAGAGGCACTGGAATTTTCATTGAAGATGCCGAAGCCAGTGGACCCGTTTATGAATGAACCGTCAGTAAAGAACATTTTATCAGATCTAACTTTCCCATAGTCTGCCGAAAATATCGGAGCGTAGGTGATCTGGGATTCCATCCAAACAAATTCGGTAAGCATTTGCCATGTATGTATATGGCCTCCACTTTTGCATGCATATGCCAGTTAGGCGCATCAAATGCCAACCAAATTTTAGGGCATATGATGTTATATATATACGCTTGTTATGCGATTTAATATTTGCTGGGTTACTACCCTCTTTCTTCTGTTTATTCAATTATGCAGAAGAAGACAAAAAATCATCATGTATACAGTTTAAACACAAATCTAAACAGTTAAGATCTACATAAATATCTTGGGGAGTTCGTGTAGCTGCTGTAGTGAATTGATCTTATTGGGTTCTAAGGAAATGGAAAGGAAAATGGGCATGTGCATTCGAGGAAATGAAGCGGGTTTCTTAGGAAGACATATATGGGGAGCAACATTTAAGATCGCAACTACTCAAGCTGTTATGATCTGATATACGTGAGTATACCCTTTCGATCTTTTCTTTCTCCCGTGGCCGAGTGGTTAGCGTCACACCTAACATGCCGGAGGTTCGGATTCGATTCCCGTTCTGGTCAGAGGAATTTTTCGTCAAAGAAATTTCCTCCGAGTGGTGGTCATGCGTATTCTAGAACTTGCCACTCAGAATGCATTCAAGGCGTATTATTTGGAATAGAAATCTCAACTAAGTACCAATAAAAAGACGCAAGCAATACTACGTTGAGACGGCGAAGTTCTTCTAGGAACATTAGGGCCATTTAAGAAGAAGAAGAAGAAAAACATCACATAAGCATCTGTCGAAGATTTTAATGCCACATTGTGCACCAGTGGCGGCACAACGAAACAAACAATACGCTGCAGAAATCATATCAGTATTATTTCTTCTTTGACTAAATGAATCAACTCTAGCATGCATTTAATAAACAAATCTGAACCCTATCGTCTCGCCACTCGCCATACATCTTTTCTAAATAGCGAACCACGAGACTATCTGTCTTGTTTCAGACTACCAAAGATTCAATAGCTGCGATTATTAATTATTTGCTCTACTGTAGATTTCTAGATTATAAGGCACAGCTCTATTTTCCTGGCAGCACTGATCCATTACGTAACATTTATCAAACGAATTGTAATGTTTTCTACGTCCATTGACAGTCCTTGCAGCACTTTGCAACCCCGTGTTTTCAAGAATAATTTTGTATGTTAAAATTTTGCGTAATCAATGCGTATTAGAAGGTAGGAGACATACAAAAAATCGTTCTGTTGACCGTGCTATAGACTGTTTGATAAAAACGAAAGCGTCCAGTGTGGTTACTAGATTTTCAAAGACAACATGGGGAACGTGCTTGCTGCTTCCAAACCGATCGCTGCCGGTGGACTCCCACCTCTGCCCGCCGAGCCACTCCCTGCAGCGGTAAGTTTGGAGCCGGAAAAACCACTGGACAATCCTGGCACGATGGAAGAATTGCACAAGAAGTGTAAAGATGTTATGCCAGCCAATTTCGAGGGAGCAAAGCTTATGATCAACAAAGGCCTGAGTAATCATTTCCAGGTATCACACACGATTAACCTCAACTCTTCCAATACAAGCGGGTATCGATTTGGAGCAACTTACGTGGGCACAAAGCAAATATCCCCAAACGAGGCTTTTCCCGTAATATTGGGTGATATCGATCCAGCTGGCAACTTGAATGCCAATATCATTCATCAATTGGCACCGAATGTGCGTTGTAAATTCGCTTCTCAGATTCAGAACAACAAAGTTACTGCCGCACAACTATCGACGGATGTGAAAGGTCCAGACTACACCGCTTCATTTACTGTTGGCAATCCAAATATTATTAACGAGTCCGGTGTTCTTGTCGCGCACTATTTACAGTCGGTAAGTGGGAAAACTTTGCATTTTCATGCACAAATGCTTCAATTCAAGTGAATTTTACAGGTCACAAACCGCTTAGCTCTAGGAGGCGAACTAGCCTATCAGTATGGTTCTCAGGTGCCCGGTGGCCAAATTGCAATTATATCCGCAGCCGCTCGGTACACATCCGGATTGTCATCATGGTCTGGAACGATTGGACTAGCTGGGGTACATCTGTGCTACTACCAGAAAGCCAGCGATCAACTTCAATTGGGTGTCGAAGTTGAAACTAATTTCCGAATGCAAGAAGCGGTGGCTACACTCGGCTATCAAATTGATCTACCCAAATCTGAGCTGGTGTTCCGTGGAATGGTCGACACCAACTGGTCAGTGGCAGCCGTCCTGGAGAAGAAACTTCAACCACTGCCATTCACATTTGCACTAAGTGGCATTTTGAATCATACCAAAAATCAGTTCCGGCTGGGCTGTGGATTGATCATTGGTTAAGGATATGCGCTGAGAATTTCTAAGACGAAGTTCATGACATAACTGCTCGATGTGTGCATAGTGTTTTCCCATTGAGTGATATTGATAGAGGACTCTTGTTTCCAGCGAAAACGAGCAACACAACAAAGTTAGTCTGTTAGAAATATAAAAATAAAAACTGAACGAAATATATATCAATAGCTAAATCAGTATGACAGAGATCTATAACATTAATAAAAAGTTATATGCTTGGACTACTGAAGAGATTTGCTTTATTCTAAGTCAGTTGTATTTGCTCAGAACGGTCGAAGCGTTTATGTTGTTCCTAGTAATCAGTCACGAAAACTAAAGTGTTGCCCTGCATTCCCTCGTGAAGCAATAAACAGTTTCCACACTCGCATTCCCAGGAATTAAAACCAAAGAAAGAATCTCCCTGAAATCACACCATCAGTCATAAAAAAATTATTAAAAGAAAGAGTTAATGAAAAGTGTTTTAACTGAATTGAATAGAAGGAATAATACTTACTAACGTTTATTTCTCACAAATGATTGTTCATATAGGGCCTTATTACAGAAATCGAGTCGATAAGATTTTATTTCGTTAGCTCTAGCTTTTCGAATTTTTTTGGTTTTGCTCGCGTCCCTGATATATTCCTTTGTAAAACGTTTCAGAAACGCTTAAATTTTTTTTGCAATTTGCCGCAAACGAAATTCGAGTTCGGTAAGAGATTATCTCGATTTACAAAATACGAATTTTTATTTCCATTTTTGGAAGAATGTCGGGAGCAAGAATTGAACTCGTGATCTCTGCGTGAGAGGTATGGATGTTACCACTACGCTAGATCGCCTCCACAAGTCAGATTCGGTTATTACACCCAAAATATATAATGTGGGGCACATTTTATCAATATAACAGTTTAACCAAAAAAATGCTTTGAAGTTGATGGAGTTAGGGGGTCTCTCAAACAAACGAGAAATCAGCGGTATATTTAGCGGTTTTGAAGAGATAGAATTAAATTTTATGTATTTTTAATGTTCATAATGTTCATACCAAGTAAGAATCGGGCTGTTTATAAGTTATGTTCTGCGTTAAGCTTCCTATATTCGCGCATAGGTCTGACAGACCGATAATCAATGAGGTGGCTGAATTAAATGACTATTAGAACTGAATGAAGTTAAAGAAAAAATATTTTCTGGAATTTTTTCATTCAATTATACTCCGACTCTAGAAGCGTAAATGTCGAGATGTGCGGACGTGGAGGTAAACGGTCTTCGAGGAGGCGATCTGGCGTAGCCTCTGGCCATACCTCTCACGCAGAGATCACGAGTTCAATTCTCACTCCCCACATTCTTCCAAAAATGGAAGTAAGAGTGACGAACTAGCCGGAATGTGTGGAAAGTCACTATAATAGAGGAAAAGAACGGGCTTCGCCCCAAGACGTCAGAACGGTAAAACAATTGCAATTCCGGGACCTACTATCCTACTATCTGACGGTGAATGGGATCGGTTTCCCCATAGTGTTCCGTCATCGACTGAATAAGATTGCAGTTACTTTTGGTAAACCCGTGGCCGAGTGGTTAGCGTCTCACATTATCATGCCGGGTGTTCGGGTTCGATCCCCGTTCTGGCCGAGGGATGTTTCGTCAAAGAAATTTCCTTCGACTTTCACTGTGGTCACGCATATTCTAGAGCTCGCCCCTCGGAATACATTCAAAGCGTGTTATTTGGCTTAAGAAATCTGAACTAAGTATTAATAAATGACGCTAGTTGATGCATATGTTGAGACGGAAAAAGTTCCACAGGGAACGTTAACGCCATTCAAGAAGTATTCTTGGTAAAGAGAGACCGAGTAGGTCATAAATTGTTATAAGTATCCTGAGAATTTCTCTTTCTGTGGTACAACGTCTTCCATCAAGAAGTGCTTCGTCGAATCTTGTCCAGCAGATTTTATATTTAAAAACATCATCGCCACATGCCCAGGATTTTCTGGCTCGCTAGTTCAACTGTAATGTTTGTGTTCTTCCCCACGGGATTTTCTCGCCACAGGAATCGTTGACAGTGCTGGTTCACAAGTATGACTCCTACCTGATGAAACATCTCGCGAATGTCGGCACAGAGACCAATCTGGTGTTCTCGGAATTGGTACAGAATGCCCACTAGTGAAGCCAACTGGTCCGGTCCAGTGAAAAGTGCTGAGTTTAGAGACGTTCCATACATTTGGACTGCAGCATCCAATACTATCCTTATTTTTCCTGGTTTGTTCACGTTGTATACTGGAAAAAATGGGTAAGGCGTCGTGCACAAATTACGTAACGCGATAAGGGGGGGGGGGGGGAGGTGGGTCGAGGCTGCGTTACTTTCTGTGTATTAGAGATAGGAAATTGCGTTACGTACGGGGAGAGGGTCTCCAAATTCCGGATTTTTAGCGTTACGTAATTTGTGCACGACGCCTAAGTACCACACGCGTTCATGCTTCTTCGCAAGCTCAACCTGAGACAATTTTCGTATGTAGATCTTTGGTTCGTGCCCCTCGATTTTTTATTTCATGGTGTTTGCCATTTCTTCATCTTTTTCCATTTCTTCATCTTTTTCCATGCGCTTCTCCAAGCACCTCTAGCGCCGAACAACAATTTCTTTATTATCTGGAAGATGAAATTTATCTGAGCGCCACAACAGTCCCGTTTCATAGCGGTGTTCATTGAAGTGTGTGCGAGATTCAAGCAGAAGCATTGCCCGTTCATCATTTTTCGACAGTTATGGCTGATTTTGATTGAGTACGAAACTGTCGATGCATCTTTAACCATCTGATTTGGATTTATCGCGTTCCGTTCACTGCAGGTACATATGTGATACGTATGGCTGATAGTAACGGGGGTAAATAAAAAATGAGAATTTTTTCAATACCTTTCAGTAACTCAAATAAAGAGCGTAAAATTTTCTTTATCCAAGAAAATTGTTCTTTGGGCTCCCTAGAAACAGTAGGCGTGTTTGGTTTTGCTAGTTTGAATTTAGTCAAAGCAAAGATGGCATCGAAACAGCACGTGCTCCGCGAACGCATTGTACGGTTCTACGAAACGCATTTCCAGCAAGGAAAAAAGTTCACGGTGGCACATTTCAAGGAAGAAAATGTACCTGTCAGTACGGTATATCGTATCCTGGGTTCCCTGAACGTAGAGCGGAAGGTCGGAAGTGGTCGTCCGGTGACGATAATGACGAAGCAGAGGAAGACATCGTTAAAGAAGCTGTTTGACAACAAGGACGCAACCAGCCTGCGTGACGCCGGTCGGAAATATGGCTGCTCCCACGTATTGATCCATCGGACCCTCAAGATGGAAGGAATCGTCTGCAGGAAGAAGACGAGGTCGCCGGAGTACACGGAGGAGCAGATTGAGACGGTTAAATCACAGTGTCGGTGGATGACCAAAAAATACCGCGGGACGTCTTTCGTTCTGGACGACGAAAGCTATTTTCCGGTGTCCAAAACGCATATTGCAGGAAATGATAATTACTACTCCAGCGACAAGTCATTCACACCGCCTGAAGTGAAATACAAGTTCAAGCACAAGTTTGAAAAAAAGGTTATGTTGTACATCGCCATTTCCGACCGGGGCATTTCAAAGCCTTGGTTTAAGCCGAGCGGTCTGGCAATAAACTAACAAATCTATCGAGAAGAGTGCCTCGATAAAATCCTGCTGCCGTTCCTGAACGAGCATCACGCGGATGGGAAGTACGTCTTCTGGCCGGACAAGGCGTCTTCCTTCTTCTTTCTTCTTTCTTTGTTTTTAAGAGGCTTTAAACTTTGAAGTTCATTCGCCTCTAAAAAGGCGTCTTCCCATTACGCCAAGAAGACGCTGGCGTATCTTGAGAAGAAAAAGATACCGTTCGTGCCGAAAGATCGTAACCCAACAAACTTGCCCCAGTGCCGCCCAATAGAGGATTTCTTTGGCTCACTCAGTGCCCTAGTGTATAAAAACAATTGGAAGGCCAAGGACACGAAGCAACTGACTACAAGAATCCAGAATTGTATCCGGAAAATGGACGTAAGTGCCGTACAACGTTCTTGTGAGAGCATCGCGACAAAGTTGCGTCGAACAGCAGACCACGGCCCTTACTCAAACATTCACTGACCTTTTTTTGAAGAAAATACATTATGATATTAATTAAAAATACTGAAATCGATGAAAAAAAAAAATCTATATGTGATTGAAGAAATTCTCATTTTTTATTTAACAACCGTTATTTGGGGAATTTAGCTTCACCCAGCCTCCGTATACGGTCCAACCGAGGTTAGTCTCCACTGCGATCGGCTCATCAACTTTGCCCTCTCGACTCTGTCGCTCTAGCATGAGATTAGCGTAGCGTAAGCCAATTAATGCTTGGGCGAACATTTGAGTACGAGTCAATCAAAAGTATAAGTAACCGTACTTCGATCTTAGATGTTGTATATCTAAAGTTTAGGAAGGTAACTTGGTCCATTTTTGCACAGGAATCTATTTCCACGGAGGAAGAAATGAGTCAGTTATAGACGTCTGCACATTGTCTAGTTGGCGACGGATGCTAGCAGTGATTGGACATGTCCATCGATTATTACGGGGCCTTTATTGAGTGTTGAGCTACGAAATGCTGAAGAATAGCAGTATCGGCAAGCGCAACGAGATGTATATCATGAAGAAATCGCAATGTTGGAGACTACAAAAGCGATAGTCAAACAGGTTCAGAAGACGAGTTCTCTGTACAAATAGATGACGTCGATGTCATGCGAATGAGAGGCACAACCACTGTATGTTCTTATCTGCATAGTGATGCAAAAAATTCAGTGATTTTACCATCAAATAATCCAGTTACATCACTATTTCAAGTATATTATCATGAAAAAATGAAGAAATATATGCATCGCAACGAAATCGTGGTCAATGAAGTGAAAAATTTTCGGCTGTTTTCGGCTCAAGACAGTCATTCGCTTCGCAGAAACTGCCAATGGAGTAAAAATCGGGATGTCCTTCCTCAATCGCCGGAAATGGCAGATCTCACTGCGGCTAGACAGGTTTCAATAATATAGAGAGTGGCCATCTTACCCCGGGTGACCGTCTTCCCCTACCCACAATCGAAATTGAAATTGACTGAAGAGAAAGGAAGAAGTAAAAAAGTCATTTTCATCTTTCAGCTTCGAAATTGTCAAGCCCTGGCCGTACATATTGAGGTGACTAAAGTGCGATTCACATACGACATCCACGTCACGTTCACGTCCCGTCACGTCACTTTACGTCAGTTATTCTATCATGCAATCCTTATGAAAACATTCACATACACCGGCAACGTAACGACCCGTCAGCATTCGTTCAGGATTTGCAGAAAAGAATAATTGACGGAGAGGGACGGTTCGTTGGATTTTTGTCTGAGCTTTGTGCCTCGGCTTTTGTTTTGATTTTGGTTGTATTTTTTATGCCAACATATCTCTTAGTTCCAAAGTTCGGAGTCAAAATCTTTCGCGACTAGCTGAGGTAAATAGTATATATATTATTATTGTTGAATCTCGGGTCGGGACTACGGGATGTAAGCATTTAAATTATATAATTGAATGATTTTCATTTAATTTTTCTAAGATTAGAACTGATTCTAGGCATGCCGATTCGAAAGAGGGTATTGCAATCTACAATCGTTGTAGGTGGCGACACCATGAATAACATTAAATAAATCATTCGTTTGACATTTGACGCGACGGTGCTGGTGCAAACATTGACTGCATGTGTGAATTGGTGGAGACGATGACGGAACGTAGACGTTTTTTTCTTCTCTATGAATCACACGTAACTCGTTGACAACAACTAGGCGCCTAGAAGTATATCCTAAGCAAGGCGCGTAGAAGTATATCCTAGGGTGAGCCAACTTGCTAAAACCACTCTTCAGCCATCTTGGAAGTCTACTGTGTTTTGTTTGAAAACAATACGCTAGTGCCGAAACTCGCTTGTGATCAGTCTGTCTCTTTCACGCTACAAGCAAATAATTCGCCTTCTGCTTTCTTCCGTACTGTTTTCATATACCGCTCCCCTAAACAACTTAGTGACGAAACGGCCTCACCTAGTACCATAGACCCGTCTTGGACAACAAGTCTAGAGCAACATGTCAAAAAGGTCTTTCTTCTTTGATCGATTCTCTTCATCTACATTCTCTTTCATTAATACCAGTATTTCCTAATGTATTCAACGATAAGAAGTTTAAGAGGTATTCTCGTTTATCAAACTACGTAGCAAAATTGGAGCAAAATCTGTCTGAAAGGCCGTGGTTATCGTAAGAGAAAGTCGCTGAAGAGAATCGACCAAAGAAGATAGGCCCTTTTGACATGTTGCTCTAGAATTTTCTGCATAATGACTTCTTCTTCTTTTTCTTCAATGGCACTAACGTTCCTAGAGGAACTTCGCCGTCTCAACGTAGTATTACTTGCGTCATTTTTATTAGTACTTAGTTGAGATTTCTATGCCAAATAACACGCCTTGAATGCATTCTGAGTGGCAAGCTCTAGAATACGCGTGATCACATTGCAAGTCGGAGGAAATTTCTTTGACGAAAAATTCCCCCGACCAGAACGGGAATCGAACCCGAACACCCGGCATGTTAGTTATGACGCTAACCACTCGGCCACGGGAGCACCAATGACGGGAGCATAATGACTTCATCAAACTCAAAACTTCATCGCACGGAATGGTACACCTGTAAGCTACTATAGCGACTGCGGAACTAATTTTGCGAGTGCTTAACGTATGCTACAGAAGCTTAATCAGAATTCTGATAACATAAGTTAGCACTAGAGTTCGTAACTTCTTCTACAGCTTGGCACTTTTTCGCCCCACACGGGAGGCAGTTGGGAACGCCTCATAGAATCGATCAAACATAATTTGTCGGCAGTTCTATCCCGAAGGCGGCCAACTGATGAGGAGCTGAGGAACGCATTGACGAAAATAGAAGGTGTACTTAATTCGCGACCTCTGACTCAGGTGCCCATTGAGGACGAGGCAACGCCTGCATTAACACCCAACCATTTTCGTTGGGCTCATCCGATGGATCCAAACCGTTGACGCCGATAGAGATGGACACGGCGGCACTACGACGCGGCTGGCCAATTTCCCAATGGTTGGCTAATTTATTTTGGAAACAGTGGGTTAGAGTCTATCTTCCCGACATCACACGTGAACGAAGTGGCACAAAAGGGTGGCACCTCTCAAGGTGGGTGGCATAGCAGTCATCGTGGACCATGAGCACCCCAGGAACTGCTGGCCTAAAGGGCGAATCATTGGTGTAGTACCCAGCGGAGGATAAACTTGCAAAGCAATAGTACAAACGAGTAGTGGAATCTACGAGCGGCCTACTGTAAAGCAAGCGTTGTTGGACGTCCGGCGCGAGGCGGAGTAAGCTAGACCATTAGACGTGGTTAGCGTACCATGAGGGAGTGTCACGTTTCTTGGACGATGTGCACGTATCATCCACAACACATTGGTCCATGCAACAATTAGAGCTGGTGAACAAATAGCAACAATTATCCTTTCACTTAAAATAAGAAGATTAAGGTGGTCCTTTTGAGCCGTCCGAAAATCTGATCTCGTGGAGGCGGTACTTTTCTGCTCGCCCGAGCCCGCCCCGGCACGCAAGTTGTTCCTAGTACCGTTCTTGACCATTTCTCGACCAAACCAGGATTGTTTTGCCACCGGGGGGAGTTTGGAATGTGCCACCCAGGATCGTGTTGCTAAGGGAAGTCAGGTGGGTCTCCCCCCTACAGCTGGTGTTGATGATGACAGGAGGTCGAAGACAGTTCGTAGTGCCTTGTTATAGATCGGTGCTAGAGTTTTTGTCTCCAGTCAAACGTAAGTTCGAGACTATATGGGATGCTGCTGATGATAGCTTTGACCACCCGTAGCCGGATCTTTCTGTTGTCGCTTCGGTGCGGTTTGAAAATTGTTTTCAACGGGTTCAACCGGGTGGCACAGCTTATCTTAACTTTCCCAAAATGGCGGAAGAAGCCAAGTTTGTGGTCAACCAAAACTTCAAGAATCTTCAGCGTTTTTCGGCGAAGGATGTTGTTTTTGTATATCTGGACCCTGGAGTTGGGACCCTGATGTCTATTGCTGCATATCACCATATGGCCGCTCTTCTGCGCTTAAAATCTAAATCCTCCCATGGGTGCCCACCGGCCGGTGGCATTGGTAGCAACCTGTATCCTAATGCGTGAAATCCCAACCTTTGGTATGGGTATTACTAGGCTGTGTCTCCAACCCTGGGGGTATTCGTGTGTACTCCACAGATCGTTAAAGGTTCTGAGAAGAACGAACTATCCGATCAGGGACTGCTGTCTCGGCATCTTATAGTCGATACCGCCAGGGTCATTTGAATCGCTTTTTAGGGAACGGAAAGTTCCTCGATGTTAAAGTTCCGGTTGAAAGGACGACTCACGGGGACCACAAAGTTGCTAACCGAAGTGATATCCGTTCCCTGTCGACTCAAATTCGGAGATGAAAGACAATCCCGCGAAATATGCCCCGAGCGTGTTCGATGATTAGATGGGGACAAAAAAATAGTCGTTTCATTTCCAAGGATTTATTTTTGTTCCTCATTTGCCTTATAGATACTAACGTTACATTTTTTTTGGTTACATCTTTCATTCCTGGAATCTACGTCGTCCACATGTTGTCACAGCAAGACTACGATTGATTAACTCGAACAGTACAGTGGATACGGTTAGAACTCGCCATTGGGTTCATATCTAATCGCTTCAATGCTTCAAAGCTGAACCGGAACTCACGCAATCCTTCCAAGTACAAAACAGCGTTACGAGAATATCAACCTTAAGTACACCATTTTTTTAACTATTGGACTATACCGTTCTATTATTTTCATCCATACTGTTTCTGGTTCGGAAATAAAAGATGACCTTAGGTAACAAGAAGACAGCCTTTCTAAGTCTTTTGTTTGTTTAATTTTTTTTGTAGTTGCACAACTTTCGGAAATAGAATAGTCTCTCGTAGGACTTCGCTGCAGAGAAGTTTTCATGAGCACGCGCGCCCATATTCTGAGACTTTTTTTTTTCTTTCGCGAGAAATTGTCTTCTCATTATATTTTTTTCTTGTTACTTCTTGTTACACATTCTTTTTTTCTGTAAGTCCTCTTTTTTATTTAATTTCAAGTGCCACCCTATTCGTAATATAAGTAATTAATAATTCTAATATAAATTTTACGATTCTGCGCTACCTCAGGATTTCTATTCAGATGTCTTGTCTGCTATGTCAAATAGAATTAGGTTCGAATCGTAATGTGGTAGGATACGTTTTTTGTTTGTTTCCATGCTGAACACCGTATTCTACCCAATGGTAAAAATAAGTATTTATTCTAAACACTTATGATTTCAACTAATTTGTGTACATGTATTATTAGTGGAACCAAAGAGTCGAAACGCTATCACTATTGATCAACTATTTCTACGTCGTCAAAATTAAACGAAGATCGATGAAACAAATGTGTTGTCATTTGAGGAAGCTTTGCGAACGTCGTATCGTTAAGAAAGCCGTTTCAAAAAAAATCAAGCAACTGAAACGGATTAGCAGTCAGCAATAAATTTTCAAGTACACATTTAGTCCTATAAGGATTATTCAAAAATTCTAACATGTCACGCGCTCTGTGACTTCTCACGAATTATCTCAATACGTTAACATTCAATGCAACAACAGTTTTTGTTTTTTTATATAGTTAAGTCCATTTTGGCAAGTGACAAATTTACGGTTTAATTAAGCCACGCTGCCGCGGTCTAAAAAAATCTCATCGGCAGCAATTTCAAAATACACGTATCGAAAAGTAGTATCAATCAAAATGGCATTGTCGAACCGCACTTCGAATGGAAAGATTTAATAAGAGAATGGAGAATACAAAAACAGTACAGAAAAAATATGAAACCTATAACGTATTTATGAAACATTACAAAATTGACAGTGTCTTGGTAGACTCAGTCGTTATGAAGTTCAGTACTCATTTGAATTGGTTGATAGCTCTGTTCAACAATTTTTATTTTTCTATCCTGTCGTTATTACCTTTTTAGGATATTTAAAACATAATCATTGTTTCATCTATTTCCGCAATGATTCAATCACAATTACAATTTTCCAAACACAATTTGAACGGAGCAAAATAATTATTCGAATCTACAAACAATTGTTTCAATTTCATGCGGCACAAATGATAAAAAATCAGATTAGTCTCGATCAACGATGTATAATAAAGATTTCCTCCTAGCATTGATGCCGTTTTTCTCCGTCTGTAAACCAACTAACTTTATCCTTTGTAAACATTTCGCAAAACTTTTATCTTAAGTAAGAAGACCTACTAATTTCTGGTTTTCAACTGTTTAGAGCACCATTGCACACAGTGCGTACATAAAACCAGCACTGAGCAGCGCAGCCACCGGCACCGTAACGACCCACGCGTAGACAATATTCCGAAACAGACCCCAATCGACCGCTTTCTGCTGTCCCGTCGCATAGTGATGGTGTTCGTGGGGGTTGCGCAGCTTCATTGCTTTCTCCTCGTCCGGCGTGAGCTTCTTCGGGGCGCTGGCCTGACCTACGAACACAACCGAGCCGACCTTACAGTGGGTGGTGGAAATTGGTAGACCAATTTTGGACGCAAGGAGCACCGTGAAGGCAGCTCCGATTTCGATGGTGAATCCACTAAAAAAGAATAACAAATTATAGAGTTATGTTCATTACACAAGTGCTGAGATGAAATTTGTGTGTATTCTATGTTAAATGGGTATACATTTATAAACAAGCTTCTAACGTCAGATGACACCACTCGCGTTTGCGTTATCGGTTATCAACGAGATACACCATTCATATATATTGTTATTATTGTTATCAGGATCTCTATTTGACACGAATGATATTAATGAACATGTCTTATTTGTCTTGAAAAATCTTGTCGAAACGCAATAATGGAAGTCGGAATCCAGAAGCTATTTCGTTGCTAAAACCGTCGTTGAACAGTCGTAAAGCTAAAACGGACCCAGTTTAGATAGCAGGGCTAAAAATAAAATAAACCATATATCAAATTTGTAGCAGTAGCACAACGCGCATTTGAAAAACAAAATAATGCCAGCAGGAGGAAACCACATGTTTCGTTTCCTTCCCTTCAACTGTTCTTCAATTGATCTAGTTAGCTAAGCGCGCCAGAGATAGTAGAATGTAAATTGCCAGCAACAGGAAGTAGAATGTAAATTGCCAGCAACCGGACATTTGATGCTACCTGCAACGTGATCGTTTCCGTCCTCCCCATTGCAGAGCAAGCACGTCGGTTGCTTTGTGCAGTCTCTAGCAATGTGACCGTCCTCGCCGCACTTCCTGCACAGTTTGGATCTGTCAGGACCGCTACGATTCCTCGCTTGGTGACCGTAGACCATGCATTCGAAACATCTCTCCATTTGCTTGGTCACCCGGGGGATAATTTTCAACGGGCCCACGGACCACCCCACTTCACTTTGCCCACTTTCCACCATTTTGTTCACCGCGTCTCTATAGAGTCGAATCGAGGCCGTTTGTGTCCCACCGTACGCCTTTCTTAGCCGGATTAACATCTGCACATCAGTTCCGCACCTCTCGTACCGCACTTTGCAGTTCTTCCACCGTCGGGATCTCATCCAGATACCGGCCTCCGAACATCGACTCCTGGAAGAGAGCTCTCACTTTCGCTTCCTCGCCTAACGACTTCATTACGAGTTGTTTGAACGCAGATCTCTTAAGCGCTGGATCTTACTTAAGCTCAAAAAGCATCTCGCCTTTCTAGGTGCGCCCCGTTTTCATCACATTCTTGCGCGATGCCTGCAACTCCGGATCGGCTCTCAATTTCCTTAGGATCGCTGCGTACGTCACCCATTTTTACACTTCAACGACCAGTGCTATAGGCCATTCCAACATCAACACGGAGCTGAGAAACAAGTTCTCGAGT
Source organism: Toxorhynchites rutilus septentrionalis (assembly GCF_029784135.1). Classification (NCBI taxonomy): domain Eukaryota; kingdom Metazoa; phylum Arthropoda; class Insecta; order Diptera; family Culicidae; genus Toxorhynchites; species Toxorhynchites rutilus. The sequence continues at coordinate 212,354,546 of NC_073746.1, forward strand.
CGATTGAAACTTGTTCTGAAGACTTTTATGAATGCGGGAAACAAGATACGTGCGATCCCTGTTATCGCGATTTCCTCTCAATGGGCATGGGAGTGTGTGACACGCAAAGGGGGCTTGGTATTGTCGACATATCCGCACTGTGTGTTGCCCAAGTACGACAAATACGTCAACCAAAATGCCCTACACCGGGCTATCTGCGCGGGTGACAGAGGATACAGTGTTCTACATTTGGTGCAAGCGGGGTATTAGCTCAACTACAATCCTCAGACAATGGAGGCGAAGATTGTAGCTTGGAAGCAAAGGTGCATCGTGCCCACCCCTAACAACTAGAGCGACCACACGTCAACAAGACCGCATCTATTCTGTGACTAACGCATGGTGAACTCTCTTCAGTAATACACTGCGTTTCACAACTATAGAACCACTCATTTTTTCTGAGTTTCCAGAGATATAAAAGAAGTTGGTTGAATTGAAGTATATAGTGTAGGATATAATAGCTATCTTCATTTAAAAGACTGGCCATTTGAATTTTATTATTGTGTTCAGGCGCGAAACATTAAAAAAAAACAGAAATTCCAGTGTTTCATAACTATAGAACCAGATGGAAAAACTCTCAATCCTTAACAAAATTAACGTCAATTTCAGATGAATTACAATAAGTTTCTAAATCGTAGGTCATCTTCAGTTCTCAATCAGTTCAAATAACCCATTCGGGGTGGCTTCGACCAAGTTGCGCCATGTTGTAGTGTGTATCTCGCTCTACGCAGAGGATACTGTTCGTTTAAGCTCTTTAAATCATTCTTACTGCTTGTAAGCTGCATCTTCTATTCTTACGATCATTCCTCATAAGTTCTTGATAGAGTTTTGATCTGTTAAACAAGCTGACCAATCCAGAATCTGAGAACTATTGAATAAGGGTTGGTTGCCTATTGAATAAGGGCTTCGGATTCTGGATTGGTCAACTTCAGCTTCAGAATCATTTACTGCTGTTTTTACATCAAAAACAATGTGATAATTGGGTAATTTGGCATCAATTCATAAAATCCGGAAAGTCAAGGCATAGTTCATTGAATAGGGACTTCTGGCTTCAGGATTGGTCAGCTTGTTTACCAGAACAAAACTTTATCAAGAACTTATGAGAAGGGCCGGACATAAAAAAATTAAATTTTATTCGCAACGAGCGCAAATAAAAAGAACTAAGCCGGCGGGAAGAAACCAAATTGTTTCCCTTCTTTTTATTTGTATAGCTTCAGATGATCGGCGCATAATTATGACGCATGCGAAAGTAGGATCGGGGAATTGAAATAAAACGCTTAGCGTGAGTGCGCTAGGCGAAGAATCAGAAATAATGTTTTTTTGCCGGCAATTAGTTTGCGTAGGCCTCGATCTTAATCGCATGAGTGCGAAGGTCAGAGGAATAGGGAATAAACAAAAGAATATTTTTGGATCGTGTTACTCATAATAGTGCAACACAGATAAGGCGCCAGGCGAAGGAGTAAATATTTATTGATGGCAATTAGCCAAGCTTAGGTTTGCTCCCTATCGCATGGAATGTGCGAAGGACCAAAGAAGGAAAAGAGGTACATAAGCTGAAATATTTATTTACGATCCTACGCGGATGACGTAGAGATAAAAACAGAAAATACGGATTAAACATCGTCGCCTGCAATCAGTAAATAGTTAAGTCCCTTCTTTATTGAACCCCTCTAGCGAAGGGCGAAGGACCGCACAAAACAAGCGGGTAGAATTTAGGCAGACGCAGACGCGGTCTCGGTTATCTGAGCAGGAAAGGAAGATTTTTTCTCTCCCTTACAGTTTTAGGCTGTGTAAGAACCTCTGGGTATATATACTCGGGATTCTTGCCTAGCAAACCACAACTTAAAGATGTAGAACCCTAGGTTGATCAATCGAAACGTAGTTTTATATTATAATGTAAACCAAATTAAGAAAAAAAATTAGTGAAAAAAACCTAGCAAACCAGTTCAATTCGTAAGTACAATTTTGGTAGCAAGGCTGAAACACTCAGTTCAAATTTATATAAAGATTGTAGAAAGTAAACACTCAAGTTTTCGTCAAAAAACCGCAATCACCAAACCACAAAGACGCCGAAACTCCTAATAAGGAAGGAGTTCCACCTGTGGTAAGAAACAACAAATTCCAAATCCGAAAACTGACACTACTTCACTCGGACGGACCATTCTGGAGTCGTCTGATTCTGAAGGATTGGTGGAAGCCCTAGTCGGGATTTGTTGATGCGTTAGGGGCTTAGTCCATAAGAGAATCGAAAACATCAAACTCTAGGGGAAATAGGTCCCTAAATTAACATTGGTGGCTCGAGAGAGGAGTCATCAAATCACAAGCTTACATAAAGCCATGGAATTAGTTACCCTGGTGCACATCCATTGACAACTGGCACTCCAATGTGGTCTATTGGAAGACACCGTGCATAACTACTGATTAGGGTGGCAATAGATGTATGGAAAAAAATTCATCATCGATTTCAAAAACGACCATGTACATTTTGTTCATTGGCCCAAAAAATGATCTGTGCAAAGTCTGAGCTCAATCGGAGATTATTGAGGGATGCCTCAAAGCGCTCAAAGTTTTGATTTTTTCATCCTTGAAGAACTTCCAAGGGGGGCGAGCGAAGGAAATTTGGAAAAACGATTTTTTTTTTCGATGCCAAATGACATAAAAATGCATAAAAGATCTGGTGATCTCAAAAAAATTTTTTGGCCGAAAATCGACGAAGTCCCTAAGACTTAGCCTAAAGGAAATGAAGGTATGGAAAAAATATCGAATTTAAAGAACCGACCATGTACATTTTGTTTATTGGCCCAAAAAAATGACCTGTGCAAAATTTCAGCTCAATCGGAAATGATCTAGGGGGGCCTCAAAGCACTCAAAGTTTGTATTTTTTTTTGAGGCAATAAACAAAATGTGCATGGTCGGTTTTTGAAATTTGACATGACCATTTTCGCTGCCACCCTACTACTGATCCTAGAAAATTACCGTTTCAAGCTGTACTAGAAACGCGTTGTTCTGACCGATCTCTCGATCCACCAAAACTGCCCAGATTTAAGACAAGTCACTATCATCGATGTCACTATTCCGTTGAACCAAACGCTGAGAACAAGGACCTGGGAGGGGGTTGTTTTGAGGCTAAGGAAGGTCCCCAGAATTGTTCCAATTTTTTCTGGAACTGGAATTATCCCGATGACGCCTCTGAAAGCGCTAAAGGTGTTGAAAATGGAGAAGGAATGGCTCGGCATTTAAAAGTCGTTCATCCGTCGATCCACCTGCGCTATCTTATATATAAAATTCTCGTGTCACGATGTTCGTAGTCAAACTCCTTCGAAACGGCTCGACCGATTTTAATGATATTATACTCAAAAAACTTGGTAGGCATGAGAATAGGTCGTAAACTATATATGATACCGCTAGGATACCTATTATTTTATATTTGATACCAATTAGGGTGATCCCATACAAATAAAATCTGAATAACTTTGTTTTCGTATTTTTTTTGCATAAATTTGGCTTGAAAAAAAAACTTATAACCATGTATAACCAATTTTCACCCTTATCTTCTTTTTTTATCGCGATATATGTATTTTTATATAAACGATACCAAATAATTGATTCGTAGTTCGTTTTTTAACGGGACGAATTTATTTACGTTGTTTAATGCCAGATGGCACTTCGATCTCTTCATCAAATTTCACCCTACACATGCGCAAGTAACCTCAATTCGACTAAAACTAGGAATATCGCCGGCGAGCACAATGAATTATTGAAATTATTCTAATCACACCCATGCTCGGAATGCAAAATAACAGTCACGCTATTGTCGTCAATCCTGATAAAAAACCGACTGAAGAGCACGTGTGTAGATCTAATGCGCCAGTTACTTTAATTATTAGGAACATAATTACCCATTTTGAATTCATATTTTAATATTATGTGGTTGGAGGAGACGAAACAAACAAAAGAGTGCCCTTGATGGATTCTTATGTGTGTCGTTTGATGGATTGGCGCAGTCAGGACAACGTCATTCTAGGATGTCTTGAGCTGTGTCAATAATCCATGATCAACATATTCGCAATGGTAGAGAGCGAACGACTGCGATTCCTCAATCAACAGAAGCGGTTCGAGGAATTAAAGCGAGACGCTATCATGAGTAACACCTACACAGCTTTCGTTCAAACGACAGCACGTGTGTTCAAACGAAAGAAATGCAGTCTTTAATGGGCTCTATTACAAAATTACACGTATTTCGTCCAACATGTTGCTGGATGTATACAAGATTTATAGAAGAATCGTTAAGTTCGGACTGTTTTCTAAGTATTTAAACAACATCGAGTAATGATTTTCATCCAAATTTAAGCAATTTAAAATTATTTTCGTGTCTGCTAATCTGGTACAGATTAAATTGCTCCACGAATACGGATTACTTATTTTGAAGTTTATTTTGCGCCGAGGCAAATTTGCTACAGTTCATAGCACGAATGATCAGATTTCTGAATGCAAAAGACGAATCCTGAGCACACATGTATTGCAATACATTAGTTATTTTTTATTCAATAGTCATAATATTCACTAGAAATAATTTATATGGCAGAACATCGTTTGCCGGGTCAGCTAGTCTATATATATAAAATGGATTTCTGTCTGTCTGTCAGTCTGTCTGATTCTTATGGACTCGGAAACTACTGAACCGATCGACATGAAAATTGGTATGTAGAGGTTTTTGGGGCCGGGGAGGATTTTCGTGATAGTTTGAGACCCCTCCCCCTTTCTAAGGGGGGGCTGCCATACAAATTAAACACAAATTTCTGCATTACTCGAGAAATGAACAAGCAAATGGAACGAAATTTAGCATGTAGGGGTTTTTGGGGCCGGGGAGTTTGGGACCCCTCCCCCCTCTATAAGGAGGGGCTGACATACAAATGAAACACAAACTTCTGCATTACTCGAGAATTAATCAAGCAGATGAAATAAAATTAGGCATGTGAAGGTTTTAGGGTGCAATAAATGTTTTAAGGGTGGTTAGATACTCCTCCCACCTCTCTTAGAGGGGACTGCCATACAAATGAAACACATATTTCTGAATTACTCAAGAATTAATCAAGCAAATGCAACCAAATTTGGCACTTGGAGGTTTTAGGCTGCAATAAATGTTTCTATGGTGGTTAGACACTCCAGACCCCTCTTTAAGGGTGGGCTGCCATACAAATTAAACATAAATTTCTGCATTACTCGCGAATTAATCAAGCGAATGAAACGAAATTTGGCATGTAGAGGTTTTAGGGTGCAATAAATGATTTTATGGTGGTTAGACACTCCACCCCCTTCTCAAAGAAGGGGCTGCCATACAAATGAAACCCAAATTTCTGCATTACTCGAGAATTAATCAAGCAAACGAAACCAAATTAAGTATATGGAGGTTTTAGGGCGCAATAAATGTTTTCACGGTGGTTAGACACCCCACCCCCTCTCTAAGGGGAGGCTGCCATACAAATGAAACACAAATTTCTGCATAACTCGAAAACTAATCAAGCAAATGGAGCCAAATTTTGCATGTGAAGATTTTAGGGGCACGAAATATTTCTATGGTGAATAAACACTCCTTCCCCCTCTCTAAGGGGAGAAGAGGGCTCTGTCTTTGTTCTATCATATTTTCTGTATCAAACATTTATTCCATGTAACGGAGAAACATGTTATTTGCAAGTTTTTGAAAAATCTTGAACGAGAATTGTGTGTAAAAATAATCTGATATTATAATGATGAGTTTTGGTAGACGTACTAGGAATTTTTTAGTAAAAGGTAAATTCAATGGGATCGGTTAGAAGATCAATCAATGAACAGTTCTGCGATTGGACTCATTAACTTGCGCTTAATAAGAAAACGTGAATGCTTGATGGTATTGATAACAAAAAACCAATTTTGGGCGGGACGAAGTTTGCTGGGTCAGCTAATGATAATTAAATTTTCTGAAAAGCATTTTTGTGGTAGTGATTCCTCGAAAAAGCATTTTCGAACCTATCGATTATGTCCAACTTATGTTGGAGCGTGCACTTCAGTGGATGTTCAGTTGTTCCGAACTTTGATTTCCTTGCTTTGAACTCATTTCCGACAGTGAACTAGAAGTGAAGCAAAGCACTTGTGATAAACTTGTAATAACTTTGGAGCATCTCAATACATTTTTTGATACTAAACGAATACTATGGGCTTTGAATTGGAGCCACACTACACCAAAATCAGATTCAGTTCGTTTATTCGCCATAGCAGACGCTGTAGAAGGCGTAGTATTGTTAACTATCGCAATAGAGAATGGTAAGTATGAGTAAACCGGAGCGGTGATGTGTTTTTATTGAAAAAGATCGTTAAAATAAAATGTTGCAATAAAAAACAAAATTCCCATGTGGTTTTGAAGGGACCTGTGAAAATGTCATTATAGAAATCTGTCTCTATAAAAATTGTCGCTATAGAGAGCTTCGATTTCGACTTTAGTTCTCCTGAAGATGAAAGAAGGATAATCGACCAAATTCGGTTTCTATCACTGTAGCTCACGGACCAACATTGGTTCTACCCAGTTTCTAAAGTTGGCAATATACTGATAATTTAACTATATGGAGAAGAATATCCTTAAAACGAAAACTAATCAAATCTACCATAATTTTGTTCCCTACTACTACATTAAATACTCACGACTGCATGATAATGGTAAATTCTTCTAATTACACTGAATTCTTTTTTTACGCGACTGATACGTGCGCGCAGGAAATAAAATCGCTATAGAAAGCATCGCGTAATTTCGAGCAAATCGCGTAAATATAAATCGCATAATTTCGAGAGAATCACGTGAAAAGGATTGCTCCATCACAGGCGCGCGCTCGTCACAACAACTCTTGCAAGCGCTCACGCGCAAAATCAAATCACGCAGAAAAAATCACGTAAAAAATAATCCAGAGTATTGTGAATTGTAAAACAAACTTACGTCGAGGGAGTGATTTTTGTCAGATCGTTGCCTATCGTTTCGATCACGCGGCGGCCCCAAAGCCACAATCCAACGGAGATGCCGACGCCGCCATACAACAGAATCGCCAGCGGAGTTTCAGACTTTTGTAATACCGAGCCCTCGCGATAGATCATGAACAGGGCAATCAACGGTCCAATAGCATTGCTAAAAAGAGAGAATATAAATATTGATCTAGTTTTTCTAGGAATATTGGTGCCTCTCCGATTCGTACCTCACATCATTGCCACCGTGGGCGAAACTTCCGAAAGTTGCCGTCAGCACCTGCAGGAAGGAAAACAGCACCGAGACGTCCTCGTTCTCCTCGGTCACTCGACTGTGCGGACCCTCCTCGGACTCTTCCTTACCACCAATCAAAGGAACTTTACTCGAGTTTGGTGACAGCGTCGTACTAATCAACGAATGGTCCAATCCCGCGGCGTTTTCAATTTTTCCGATATTTTTCTTCAAATCATTTCCAGTGCTATTGAGGATAATATTGGGCGGGGCCAATGTATAGTCGGCGATGGGTAGGGTACTATCACTCTTCGGGCTTGTAGGCGATTTTCCATTCTGGGCTCCTGTCGATTGATCTCTGCGGTCAAAGAAAGAAAATGAAATTTGTCACGATTTTCTTGTAACACACCACTTACTTCACTCCATTGCTCAACGTGGCTGAATCTGGCGATTTCGGTGAAACATTATTGCTATTGCGACGATCGAAGTATGAGTTCAAACCGATGCGACCATTTCCATTCATCGATGATTGATATTCGTCAATGTAGTTGAGACTCGTTATCGTCAGATCGGTATTGTCCAGGCTCGTTTTGTTGGCAGCCAGCAGGTTTTCCGCTTTCTGCACAATCTTCGGATCGATCTTGTAGGGATTGGCGTTTCTTTTGATCCCGTTAGGTGACAGGTCAATCGAGAGTTTCTTTATGAGTCCATTGTGCTGATGTTGGGATGATAATGAAACCAGTTCAGTCGTTTCGGTGATAGCCGGAAGGGTCTTCCCGTCACCAACCAGCGAGAGGGGACGTTTTGGACGGCGTGGGCTTCCGTTCGAGGACGAATCGCAGTCTGAGTCACCGACAGTAAACTCTGTCCGTGTCGTTTTGTCTTGATTGGCGATCTTCTTCTTCTGACAAGGGACGACAAACAGCTGAACCAATAATGCAACCAGAAGACCTATCGAAATACTAGCAACGAATGCAATCCAGGTTGGGATGTTATCCATGTAAAGTACTGAAATATATTTGCACATTATAACATTTATATTAGAGAGACTACCAGCAAAATGTTGATTTCCCAAAAAAATACCCTATGCAAAATTTTAGCTCAATCGGACTATAATTACTAGTGTCGCAAAAACGTCAAAATTTGAGATTTACGAAAACCGAAAAATCACCCTAGTACATACATAAAATTGGGGTTTTCAAAAAAAGAATAGTTTAGTACCATATATCTGTCTAACTTGCATCCCGCTCTTTTGATGCAGTTTGTCAGAACGAGCGTACAATTCACGGTTCTTCGCAAATAGGCCGATGCTCTCAAATTAACCACGGTTCATAGAAGATCCCCGGTTCATAAAAGAACCAGTGGTATCTGAATGAACGCTTTAAATAGAACGGAGATTCACTGCGAGAAACACTAACAAGAAAAGGCTTTTTGGCGAGAAGCGATCGCAACAAAATGGCGGCCAACAAATTTCCTCAAAATCTATTTGAAAGATTTCGCGCCAACTTGTCTGTGGGATTCGCATGACCCTCTCAGATCTTAATGAAACTTTCTGGGCGAGAAGACCTTACCTAATTAACACTCCTATACTCGCGCATTGGTCTGTCAGACCGAGAAATCAATCATTCGTTCATTTCTCAGAAAATATCAACACGACGACTTTGCGATTCTCTCTAGCTTCGTTATTCGTCGTTTGTCATCGTTTAGCGTATCGCATGTGTTGGTACCAAAGGGACGTGTGCCACTTTTTTAACACTTTCGGTCTGACACACCGACGCGAGTATAGCAGTAACTTTTTTGAACAAGTGCTTTTTTTCATATTCTAGAATATTGTTGAATGAAATGTATAAATTAATGTTAGTGGCATGACATATTTATTGAATATAACGCATAAGATTATTTTATTTATTTTTTATTTTATTTCCTTTGTCTTCGAAAAAAAATCGTACAGACTGTTATTAATTTAAATTCCTTATCCTATTTTTGAAAACGTCCTTGCTTATATTATAGTCAAAATAGTCGGAAAAATCGTTGAATGCTCGTAAACTCGCACTGAGTGGGTTTGTTCGGGCTCGGGCAATTATACGGTGGACTGTATTTGGTATGTATGGAATTCCATAGACCTTTGTCGAATGTAGGTGTCCACACAGAATTACCACGGGTGGGGTTCTTGTGTGGATCTACAATCTTGGTCGGAAATGAATGACACTGTTCGGACTTGTTTCAAATTTATTTATTTGTTGTTGTCTTTACAAAGGTTGGAATAAAACTGAATTCTTACGGCTGTACTAACTCGCTTATATAGCTGTCGCAACCTATTCGATATGCTACCATCGGTTAATGAGGAAAGCAATGTTGCCACGTTTGCGCTACAAATGTTACCGAGGAACCTTACTGCTAAAACCTTACAATGTATATTTTAATTCTTCCGTTTAGAACGGAACAGGGTTGTTGTGCCCGTAGTTCGTCCTGTGGAGGGGGATATTGATCGCATTATGATTGTGAAGCAAACGAGATGGAGCGTTCAAGTTAACTTGCTGGAGCAGAGCGGAACAATCAGTTCTGTTTGTCATTATGTCAAATATGAACATCCGTTGCAATTTCATTCGTCTGGATGAAAGGCTTTCAAGGTCAATCAGGAGACACCGTGATCTGTAGGGAGGTAGGTTAGCTGGGTCCAGCCATGGCAACTGTCGAAGGGCGAAGCGAATAAAGTGCTTTTGGATCCGCTCAATATTGACGATCTGGGCCATGTGATACGGCGCCCAAACTGGAGTTGCATATTCTAAAATACTGCGGACAAGAGCACAAAATAATGATTTCAACGCGTAAACGTCAGTGATGAACGATGCGTGTCGACGAATAAATCCTAGGACAGAATATGCCTTGGAAACTATAGTTGTGACATGTTCGTTGAACCGCAATTTGGAATCGAATATTACTCCAAGATCGCGGATGGCGTTTACACGTTCAAGAGTTATCGTTCCGATCTTATAAGCGTGTCCCAGACTAGCGTGACTCCGAGTAAACGAGATCACCTTACATTTGCTGATGTTCAAGCACATTCCATTCTCTTCACACCATTCGAGTAGCTCGTCGATATCATTTTGCATGGCAATACAGTCCAGATCTGATGCAATGACCCTGAAGATTTTCAGGTCATCAGCAAAGAGTAATTTATCTGTTGACAATCGATGACCTAGGTCGTTGATGAAAAGAATGAAAACTAGGGGTCCAAGCACGCTTCCTTGTGGAACTCCGGAAGGGATGTCAAATATAGTAGAGCAATCTGCGCCAATCTGGACATAACCTTTGCGGTCCGATAAGTAGGATTTCAGCCAACTGGTTATCCAATCTGGGAATCCTATGTGCTTCAGTTTAGCTATGGCAAAAGTGTGAGGTACCGTGTCAAAAGCCTTTGAGAAGTCCACATAGACTGAATCTACCTGGCGCCGATTCTCCATCGCATGGAATAATTTGTTCACGTAGCACATCAGATTTGTAGTTGTCGACCGGCGTTCAACGAAACCATGCTGATTTTCGGACACAATCGGTTTAGCGGCATTGTATAGGTAGTGGTGAACAAGTGTTTCAAGCACTTTGCCTAAGCAGCAGAGTATGGAAATACCTCGGTAGTTCACTATACGATCCAGGCTGCCGGCTTTGTGGATGGGTACCATTCTGGCAGTTCTCCACAAGGTTGGGAAGACACCATCAGAGATAGAACGATTGAAAATCCGTGTTATTGGCACCACCAACTCACGCCTACAGGCCTTAATGATGGATGGAGGTAACCCGTCTACTCCAGCACCTTTAGAAGCATCAAGTTTATTGAGGGCTTGGAGGACTTCTGTAGTCGAAAATTGTCTGGCAGGGAGATGAACATCGAACGAAGGCACGTGTTGAAAATTCTCTAAGAGTGGTATTTGTGTAGACGTGCAAATTTCGCAACAATAGCACATCCTCTTAACCAACTTCTCAAGAAAAACTCGAACTTTATTTGGACATACAATTGTCAAAGAGCGTTTGACACTTTACGAAATCTATTAATGTCCCCAAAGTTACTACAGTACCCAGATTTTTCAAAAGAATTTATATTAACGACTGATGCTTCAAATATAGGATGCGGAGCAGTACTATCACAGGAAACAATCAAAGGAAATTTACCGATAGCTTTTGCGAGCAAGACATTCACCCCGGGTGAAAAGAATAAACCAGTTATCTTAAAGGAACTAACGGCGATACACTGGGCCATAAACTATTTTAACCCTTATCTGTATGGGAAAAAGTTTATAGTTCGAACAGATTATAGACCATTGGTTTATCTGTTTGGAATGAAAAATCCTAATTCTAAGCTAACAAGAATACGTCTTGACTTAGAAGAATACGAGTATACAATTGAATACATAACAGGAAAGTCAAATATAGGTCCTGATGCGTTGTCACGAATAGTAACAACAAGTAACTAACTAAAACAAATAATTGTGCTGAAAGTAAATACGAGATCAATGGCTCGAAAACTACAAATTAATCCAAATAACGAGAATATGGAACAAAAGCATGTATCTAGAGAAACTGATCACCTCTCTACCTATATGACGAATAATCCATCTGAAACGAATAAACTACTTAAAATTGAAACCATTGTAGACAGAAACGAATTGAAATTTATAGTAAAAAAGAATGATAAAATTGTGGCACAAGTGAATCAACAAGTGGTGAATGGAAGTCAAACCTTAGGGTTTGCTCTTTTAAAATTGGAAGAATTAATGACGAAAATGAATCAACGCAAAATAGCGATATCAAGCAATGATGAAATATTAAAAAAAAATGTCTATGGAAAATTTTAAAAATATTGCAAATACACAAGTGTATTCAATACAAATAATTATATACAAATCACCAATATTTGTAACAAAATTATCGGAATTCAAAAAATATTATACGACTATCATAATACCCCTACGGGAGGACATATAGGTCAGCATAGACTGTACCTTCAAATAAGAGAAAAGTATAAGTGGAATAATATGAAAAAATCAATCGCTGAATTTGTAAAAGCTTGTGAACCATGTAAACGAAATAAAGTAGTAAAACACACTAAGGAAAAACAGATCGTAACTACTACTCCATCAGCTCAATTTGAAATTACATCTATAGATACAATAGGTCCACTACCTAAAAGTAATAATAACAATAGGTACGCGGTTAGTATTCAATGTGATTTAACAAAATATATTGTTCTAAGTCCGGTACCAACAAAAGAAGCGAGTGTTATTGCTAAAGCACTTGTTAATGAATTCATACTTACCTATGGAACCTTTTTAGTCTTACGTTCAGACCAGGGAACAGAATATAATAATGAAATCTTTGAACAAATATGTTAAATGTTGAAAATAAAACAAAAATTCAGTACTGCTTATCACCCACAAACAATTGGTTCTTTGGAAAGAAATCATAGGTGTTTAAACGAATACCTAAGATCTTTTGTTAATGAACACCAATCTGATTGGGATGATTGGTTAAAATTTTATGCATTTAATTATAACACTACACCACATTCAGAACATGGATTCACTCCACATGAGTTAATATTTGGAAATAAAGCAAGGTTACCTCAAGAAATTTTCGAGTTCGGAGTAGACAATTTTGAGCAATACAGTAAAGAGTTGAAATTCAAATTACAAAAATCAAATGAAATCACAAGGAATAAATTAATCGAGCAAAAGATACAAAGAACTATAGCAGCAGAAAACAACATCAACCCAATTTAATTAAAAGTAAATGAATCAGTCTATTTAAAAGCAGAAAATAGAAGAAAATTGGATCCATTTTACGAAGGACCCTATCTAGTAGAGGAATTGTTAGATCCAAATTGTAAAATAAAAAATCCGAAAACAAGTCAATCAATGATAGTTCACAAAAATAGACTTATCAAAATTCAACAAGATAAAAATCAAAATTAAATTTATATCAATACATATATAAAATCTCTGGAAAAATAAAACTAAGAAAACTTCATATTTTTTTTGTAAACCTTTGAAATTTAAAGATCATATTTAGCGCAAGAAATGTAATATCTAAATCGTAAAAAAAAATGAAAATACAAATACATTTATAACTACCAGCATCAAAAATGTGTAACACTAAGAGAAGCCAAGGAATAGTAATTTCAAATTTTGACTATCATGAATGATTTCATTTTTATTACATCATTCTCCCGAAGAGGGATGGTGTAGTATGATTCCATATCCCATTTTTAAATCCCATTTCAAATCCCATTAATTATCTTTTTCCCCACACAAGGAGTTAATTGTTTCTCAACAAATGATACTCATGACTCATGTGCAAGAACTTCAATATTCATCATTCTCACGAAACACTCCTCAAGCACAATTGCACAATTTCGTTAAATTCTTTTCCCCCGCATTCACACATAAAAACTAGCAGCATGCGCTAGCGATATGAATGCATTCTTACATCATGTCGCGCGCTGCTGAAGGCAATAAACCAAAACAAACCCAATTCTATTCTAATGAATTACGTGACCATATATGAAGTCGTCGTGACACTTTTCGATTTCCCATGAAATCGATATGCGCGCTTACGAGCGCAGTAAGCATTTTCTTTTCTTGACCCCATTCACATCGAACACTGCATTCGATTGATTGGTCTTTCCCCTTTGTTTAACATGGCTCCTCCCAGTGGAAAATAGAAAATAACTCTACACAATCGTTTGGAAGTTTAGCTTAAGACTTTTGTAATTAGTTGTAAGTGAGTTCTGTAGTTGCACTCCATGCGATAGGTCGCATGGAGATTGGATACAAATAAAGATATAACGTATATGGTAACAAATACTTTTTATATAATAACACTTTTAAAGAATTTGGCAAATAAGTTTACTGCTTCGCATGATGTACTGGCTGTAGATTCGCAACACTCGACGTTGGATGGTATTCGGTTTTTTTGTGCTCTGATGAAACTCCAAAATGGCTTCGGATCTTGCTTCAGTTTGGTCTGTAGTCTATCAACGTATGCTTTGTAAGTTGAAGCTAGGAGTTCATTGTAGCTGCTTTCGTTACGACGCAGAATGCGCCTGTTTTCGTCAGTCCTGTCGTTGAAAAAAATGTTGCGGGCTTTTCGAAGGCTATTTCGTGATTGACGCAACTCATTGGTCCACCAAGGTTTCCTGTGATGGATGTTGACTGGACGACGACGAAGGGAAACTATTGCTTCGAAGATGGTATTCAGTGTCTCATAAAACAGGGCTAAGATTTCGTCAACTGATAAGCAGTTTTGTAGATCCTAATCCTAGTTAACTGACGAGATTTTTTCCTTTAGAAGCTGGACGTCGCATCGTCTGAAGTCGAAATCCAGAACATCGACATTAGAACTAGTGAGCATTGGTGCGTTATACTGTGTGTCAAGTCGTAAAATAAATGGCTCATGGTGGACATCTAATTTGAGTAGCGGGATTGGGGGTATTACTACTTCAACGAGATCTGTTGCATTCACGAACGCAAGGTCAAGGATTCTTCCGTTGGAATTCATTACCGCATTTACTTGTGTCAACCCATTAGTGAAAATTGTTTCAGTAAGCGCTATTTCTTGGTCTGTTGATGAGTTAGAGGGGAGATAGCCATTAATATCTTCATCGAAATACCACCTTAGATTAGGAAGATTATAGTCGCCTAGAGTCATAACGATGTCGTCATCAGACATCATGTTACAGATTCTTTGAACAGCATCGCAATGATCGGAATATAAAACTGGACTAGAATTTGGTCGTGGATATATGCCAATAATGTAAATCGAACGATGCGCATGAGGGATACGTACGATAACCTGCTCAAGCTCAAGCTGATCACATCTCGGAAGCGAAATTATTCGACACTGGTAACTGGGCTTAATGGCAATTAATACTCCCCCACCTCTTGAGAATTGGCTCGAACTGATACTGCGATCACATCTGAAGATGAAGTAGTCCGACGATAGCTCGGGATTGGTGATGTCTGAACGTAGCCAAGTCTCTGTCAGCACGAGAACATCATAATCACAACTTGAGAGTAGTAATCTTAACTCGGTTGTTTTCGTCCGCAAACCTCTGACGTTTTGGTAGTATACGGTAAGAAAACGGTCGATGGATTAATTATATCTATTCTTATTTGATTTCAGTCCCTTTTGTAACTGGATTTGCGCGTGCCCGTGAATTTTTTTTTATTAAACCGATTATTTTTACAGGCTCAGTTACATAAGTTTAATGAAGCCAAACTCTTAAGTATATTTCAACTAGCATATATCAACATGTTGTTTCCTTAAATCTATGGTTAATGAAATAGGAAACCGATTACTCGCGGTCGACTCGAGTTTAGAAGGGTGACACATTTTCATTAGGAAAAGGATGGGATGTAAGGAGATGTGTGTTTACACTCGCACTCACATTCACATTCACATTCTCATTCACAC
Source organism: Toxorhynchites rutilus septentrionalis (assembly GCF_029784135.1). Classification (NCBI taxonomy): domain Eukaryota; kingdom Metazoa; phylum Arthropoda; class Insecta; order Diptera; family Culicidae; genus Toxorhynchites; species Toxorhynchites rutilus. The sequence continues at coordinate 212,370,267 of NC_073746.1, forward strand.
TGACACTTCACACTCAATTCTTAAAACTATCCTTACATTTAATATGTGTTTACAATTTAACTTATTCTAATGTTAGTAGGAAGGGAACCGGTAGCTCGCGAAGGACGAAAAGGAGGGGAAAAGGATGTATGAACAATCACACTCGAAGATCGATAGCTTTAAGGAAAACATATATTTGGGACATGTAATCAAGGTCTAACCGAGCCAACACATCTCTCACCGGCACATTGGACTGCTTTCCTCCAGCCCGAAGGGAGTTTTCTAAATTCGATCTGGCGACAAGATACAACTCGCACGACCAAACAACGTGTTCGATGTCGTGGTAACCATGGCCACAACCGCAGAGATTGCTGTCGGCAAGATTAAAACGAAAAAGCAGCGCGTCTAACGAACAGTGATTGGACATGAGTCGGGAGAAGGTGCGAATAAAGTTCCGACTCAAGTCCAGACTTTTGAACCACGGATTGAGGCTAACCTTAGGGATAATTGAGTGGAGCCACCGGTCCAATTCATCTTCGTTCCATTTGCGTTGCCAGTTAACGATGATATTTTTACGAACTAAAGAATAAAATTCATTGAAGGCGATTTGACGCTGATAAATTTCGCCTTCAATTGCACCTACCTTTGCTAATGAGTCAGCCCTCTCATTACCCGGAATTGAGCAATGTGAAGGGACCCAGACAAAGGTAATGACATAACAGCGTCTGGATAAAGCACTAAAAATTTCTCGTATTCTCTCAAGGAAGTACGGCGAGTACTTTTCCGGCCTCACTGAACGGATAGCTTCGACAGAGCTCAGACTATCCGTTACAATGTAATAGTGTTCAACAGGTCGTGAGGCGACGCTGTCCAGCGCCCAGTGTATTGCTGCCAATTCAGCAATATACACTGAGCAAGGATACTGAAGACTGTGTGAGGTGCTAAAAAAATTGTTGAACACTCCAAATCCTGTGGACTCATTCATAGAGGACCCATCAGTAAAGTACATATTATCACAATTGACACGCCCATACTTTGCTTCGAAAATCGTAGGAACGATCCCCGATCGATGATAATCTGGAATTCCATGGATATCCTGCTTCATGGACAGATCAAAATGCACAGAGGAATTGATGTAGTCAGGAAAACAAACACGGTTGGGAATATACGAAGAAGGATCAACCTGCATGGAGACGAATTCATGATATGAGCTCATGAATCCAGAATGAAAATTTAGCTCGATCAGCTGCTCAAAATTTCCGATCACCAATGGGTTCATAACCTTACACCGGATGAGGAACCGAAGAGATAATAAATTGAAGCGATCTTTTAGTGGGAGTACGCCTGCCAAAACCTCGAGGCTCATGGTATGCGTTGAGGGCATACATCCCAACGCAATACGGAGACAAAGATACTGAATTCGCTCAAGTTTAATGAGGTGTGTTTTGGCAGCTGATTGAAAACAGAAACTGCCATACTCCATCACTGAGAGAATAGTTGTTCGATACAACATTATAAGATCTTCGGGGTGGGCTCCCCACCAGGTGCCGGTAATTGTACGGAGAAAGTTTATTCTTTGTTGACATTTTTTACTCAGATACCTAATATGGGCCCCCCAAGTACATTTGGAGTCGAACCAGACCCCAAGATATTTGAATGACATAGCATGAGTGATCGGTTTACCCAAAAGTTGAAGCTTTGGTTTTGCTGGTCTATGCTTCCTAGAAAAAAACACCATCTCTGTTTTCTCCGTGGAGAATTCGATCCCTAGCCCAATGGCCCAGGTTGAAAAATTGTTCAAAGTATCTTGTAAGGGTCCTTGCAGGTCGGATTCGTTTGATCCTACGACAGACACCACTCCATCATCTGCAAGTTGTCTTAGGCTGCAATTTTATGTAAGGCAATTGTCGATGTCGCTTACATAGAAGTTGTACAAAAGGGGGCTTAAACATGAGCCCTGGGGGAGTCCCGTGTAGGAGACCCGACTTACTGTCGAATCCCCGTGAGAAAAATTCAAATGTTTCTCACAAAGCAAGTTATATAACATATTATTCAATAGAGGCGCAGACCCCGAGAGTGTAATTTGTCTGACAGGACCTCTATTGAAACTGAATCAAAGGCCCCCTTTATGTCCAAGAATACTGAAGCCATTTGTTTTTTTTCGGCGTAAGCCATTTGAATTTCTGAAGAAAGCAACGCAAGACAATCATTCGTCCCCTTGCCCCTGCGGAACCCATATTGTGTATCTGAGAGTAGGCCATTCGTTTCAACCCAACGATCAAGGCGAAACAAGATCATTTTCTCCAACAATTTCCGTATACAAGACAGCATTGCTATTGGGCGGTACGAATTGAAATCGGACGCGGGTTTTCCGGGTTTTTGAATAGCTAAAACTCGTACTTGTCTCCAATCATCTGGAACAATATTATGTTCCAGAAACCGATTGAATAAATTCAACAAGCGATCTTTCGCCACATCAGGGAGGTTTTCAACAAGTTGAACTTAATTCGATCCGATCCCGGAGCAGAATTGTTACATGAAAGGAGAGCAAGAGAGAATTCTACCATCGAAAACTCATAATCAAGATCGCACCTATCTTGTGGTATATTTCGAACAATTTTTTGCACGGGAGCGGAATCGGGACAAACCTGTCGTGCAAAATTAAAAATCCATCGATGTGAATATTCTTCGCTTTCATTCGTTGAAGAGCGATTTCTCATGTTTCGAGCCACTTTCCATAATTTTTTCATTGACGTTTCTCGTGACAAACCTCCCACGAAATTTCGCCAAAAAGCACGTTTTTTCCCTTTGATCAAATTTTTGAACTGATTCTCAAGGGCTAAATACGTTTGAAAATTTTCAGGAGTTCCACGTTTCCGAAAAGCTTTAAATGCATTCGATTTTTCTATATAAAGCTTGGAACATTGGCTATCCCACCATAGATTGGGAGGCCTTCGGGAAATGGTGGAACCTGGAATGGGTTTCGTTTGAGCGCGAACTGCGCTGTCATAGATCAAACGAGAAAGGAAGTTATACTCCTCCAATGGAGGTAAACCATCTCTGGAATTGATGGCTAGAGCAATCGCGTCCGCATACTTTTTCCAGTCAATGTGTCTTGTGAGGTCATATGCCATGTTTATAGATTCAGAAGAATTCGACCCAATGGTGATGGAAATTTTGATTGGCAAGTGATCACTACCGTTGGGGTCCTGGATTACATTCCACTTGCAATCTAACGATAGTGAATTCGAGCAAAGCGAGAGGTCAAGAGCACTTGGGTTAGCAGGAGGTTTAGGAACACGTGTTGTTTCCCCAGTATTCAAAACGGTCATATTGAAGCTGTTACAAAGGTCATATATCAACGATGAACGATAGTCGTCGTACTGTTCCCCCCAGGCAGTTCCGTGAGAGTTGAAGTCTCCCAAGATCAATCGTGGCTCAGGAAGAAGTGAGAACATGTCAACAAGTTGCTTGTGGCTAACCGCAGCTCTCGGAGGCCAATACAAGCTGACAATACAGAGGTCTTTTCCTCTGATGTTTGCATGACAAGCAACAGCTTCAATCCCTCCAATAGGTGGAAGGTCAATTCGAAAAAATGAGTGGCACTTATTGATCCCCAATAGCACCCATCCGTATCTGTCATCACGGTCCAAGCGTATAATATTGAAATCATGGAAAGAGAGATCATCTCGCGAAGAAAGCCAAGTTTCGGACAGAGCAAAAACATCACAATAGAATTTATGAATTAAAAATTTGAATGTATCCAATTTAGGGATGAGACTACGACAATTCCACTGTAAAACAGTGATATCTCCGACCTCTCTATTTAAATTAGACATCAACAGAGATAATCATTGCAAGGAGGGGCCATGTTTGCATCAATTGTTGCAAAATTGTCTTTAATACTGGAAGCATTGAGATGACAATGGTTCTGATGGAGTCGGAAACATTAAAACACTTGAAGATTTGATCCAGAAGGTCAGACAACTTTATAAATCCCGATTGGGAAGTTGAACTGGACGAAAAAATAGGGACAGTTGGGGTTTTGATGTCCCCTCGAGTGCTGGGTCGTTCGAAGGTGAACTATTCCCACGGAAGCCACGAGGAACCTGATTTTGCTTGTCCGCGGCACTCGATTTTTTAGGCAAGCTAACAGGGGGTATCACCGGGGGGACTTGTTCTTGAACTTTGGGAGTGGTCACATTCTTGCGCAGGGGATTCCCTTTGGAAATAAACGGTGTGTCCCCGCTAGCTGTGTCCGCTTCCATTTCATCAACTGGCAACGAGGAAAAAGTATTGTGTGATGAGATTGGTTGTAGTTGTTGTTGGGTCAGTGGAGAAGCGCCCTTTAAAATTTCCGCAAATGTGCGCTTCGAGCGTTCCTTTAAAGAGCGCTTCTGTTTCTCCCAGCGACTCTTATAAGTTTCACAAGCTGAGAGCGCGTGTGGAGTTCCCCCGCAATATGGACATTTATGCTCAGTCGCACTGCAGGATTCCCCCACATGTTGCTCTCTGCAAGTTGCACAGCGCTCCTTGTTGGCACAATAATCTGAAGTGTGACCAACTGACTTGCATTTGTTGCAAGTCATGGGCTTTGGCACAAAGAGTCGCACCGGCAGTCTCAATTTGTCCACCATAACGTAGTCAGGGAGAGCGGAACCAGCAAAAGTTACTCGAAACGAGTCGGACGGCGTGAATTTAGTTTCTCCCCCTTTCTGGGAGACTTTGCCTAATTGGCGGCAGTCCAAGATCTCGACTTCCATCGAGGGGAGCTTCTTGAACTTTCCATTTCCTTTTTTAATAAATTCACACGTCAGACCCGTTTCTGTAATCACTCCCGCAATTTCTACGTTATGGCAGGGCACGTATGCGCGATATTCTAAAATGAACCGCTTGTCGACAACAATAGCGTTAGCTTGCTTCCGATCAGCCACGACAACACGCAGTTTGTTCGGGCGAACCTTGGAAATTTCGACCACGGAGGAATAATTTTTTGTCAAATCTTTCATGATCTGAATGACATTCAGAGATTTTCCTTTAGGTTTAGGTCAGAAGAAAACAACCCATGGGCCAGTTCCAGTTGCATTTTCTGGATAAACCTTGACACGGGGTGGAGACACAACAGGAGAGGAAAGCGGGGTCGATTGTTGAGCGGAAGCGGAAACAGCAGGGTTGGGTGGGAGCGAGAGGTTGAGCGAGAACGGGAGCGAGAGGAGGAACGGGAGCAGGAGATTGAGGGGGTGCAGAGGAGAGGTTTGCAAATTTTCTTGAGGGGGGCTTGTTTAGGTTGGTTAATTCCTCCCCCGAAAAGACTTCTTCTGAAGGGGGAACGCGTTTAAGCGACTTCCCACCTCCCGTAGATGTGGAGGGACAGACAGTGGATTCAATCTCCATGTCAACGGGTTCTCCGCATTCTGCCATATAAAGTGGCAGATGTACAGTTTTTCAGTGATTTCTCAATCTTTTTTTTCTGATTATTTCTTAAACTAAAAACCTTAATCTAATAAAAAATATACTTATATCGCTCACCCGTGCGGTTGAATTAGAACGGTTCCCAGCGAACCGCGTGTCGATCGTACAGCACAGCTGCAACGGTGTATGGCTCCACAGTGCGATGATGATTTCGATGACGATGATATGGCGATAAACACGCCAGCACACAGCGCCCGCGATGCAGGTCTTCTTCCTTCCGCTTTGTTTGCTTCACACTATTGCAGTCCAAAAATCCCGTTTGGGTGAAACAATTATTTCACCAGCAGCGAAAGTAACGGTATCACAACAGTATCACAAGATAACGGTATCACCAGACGGGAGAAAATACACCCGGCGGCCTCGACTTCACGAAGACGAATGTGGTAACTGGATTGAACGGATCCATATATTAACTATTCGTCGTTAGATTCATACGTTCAAAAGCAAAATATAAATGTTTTGACTTTCGTATAGTTTTTCGCTAAATATAATCGTCATACATATACACCCTTGTGAAAGAATTTCACTTGCGTAAGAATTGTAAATAGTAAACTATAAACTAATCGGTAGCTTATAGTAATTTTCAACAGTTACAGTTTCGGGGATATTTTTTTATATTGGACAATATCGACAAGAACACAAGAAAAAGAAAGGGAAGTTCCTAGAAATTCTGTTATATCATCTTTTTATGTCCCATCTAAAAAAAGGCATTAATTATTAGTTTACGAACAAAACAGAGACAAAGAATATTAGAAATATACAAACTTTATATTCCAGAACCTTTATCATCTGGTAATTATCTAGAAGGTCGTTATACATACTTCTCTTCGATAAAAGACCTAAAAACACGCAACAACTGCATGAAATGTAAACAATATGTTTGTTTCGAGCATGCAGTTATACTATGTTCTGATTCTTACTCCAATGAAACCACAACCGATTAATACGTTTTTATGTTATTTTATAGCTCTTTATACTTCCCTGAATTATATTCAGTTGCTTACTTTTAATTAATAACAGTGAAAAATTCGAATTTCGTTATTTGTGTTGGAGTATCAAAAATTACTCTGTTTTGAGGAGGCTGAATTAGATGACTATTAAAACATAACAAAGACAAAGAAAACATATTTTTTGGAGTTTTTTCATTCAATCATACCCTCTTCATCAAATAAATGCCAATAAAGCCTGAAAAATACACAATGGCAACATTACAGAGAAGTTCAAGTTTCGGTCTGTGACACCGTGCGCGAGTATACGTGTTATGACTTTGCACGCGAGTACAGGAGGGTTAAGGCCCTTTCCATATCTTAGTCTAGATAAATTTTCGGAAAACTAAGTATGCCAAGTTGCTTAATTAGGGTAAGGTCTTCACGCCCAGAAAGTTTCATTAAGTTCTGAGAGGGTCATGCCAATCCCATAGACGAGTTGGCGCGAAGTCCGTCATAGGGTATTTTATCGTGCAAATCGACATTTTGCAGGAAGTCCCGTTCAAAAATTCGAGATAACCATTTTGATTGGCACACTAAAATATATATTTTCTTAGCTCTACTGTGAGACTCACGTTTTGGTCCATCATGCACGATACTGAACACGTTCACTGCGAGTGTGACACCGTAAAACAATGGTAGAGACAGCAGGCCAGCTTTGAGGGGATTCCTTGCGTTCAAGATGAATCTGCGGATCAGCCAGAAAAGCGAAACACTCATCATGCCGCTGAGCACCGGTGAAATAAACCACGAGCCCACGATTGTCCCAAGCGTATTCCACTTGAGGCCTTGCATTCCACGAGCGACCAAACTGAAGCCGATAGTCGAACCCACAATGCTATGGGTACCGGAAATGGGCAGCTTCAAGAATGTCGCCACCAGGAGCCACAGTGCTGAACTAGCCAACGCTGACAAACAACCCAACATGAGCTCCGTCTCGGTGCCTTTGTACATTTCAACGTCTAGAATGCCTTTCCGCATCGTGTCCGATACTTTGTATCCTGCAGAGATAAATCAGATGTATTAAATACAGTCACAGAGAACCCAATCTGATTGACCAACCTATCAGAACAGCTCCCGACACTTCGCAGAAGGTCGCCAGCCAGCAAGCTTGTCGTATCGTCAACACTCCGGATCCAACGCTTGTACCGAACGAATTAGCAACGTCATTCGCACCGATGCCAAATGCCAATATGAAGGCAATTACAAAGCCCAGTATCACGAGCCACAAAACCTCAGGCATTAATGCTTCCATTTTTTCTTTTTTTTTTTTTTTGATGGAGTTTACTTAGCAAACAGAGGAAGGAATGGGTTGTGGTGGTGGGTGAAATAAGTGGAGTCTTAGCGAGATTTTCCGAATGTAGAAATAAATAATTGCTTGGTACAGACTATCAGAAAAAAAAGAGGTTAACGTTAAGTAAAAGTCACAGCGGCTCTACTATGTAAACGCTTCTAACTTTCTCTAAGGGGGTTCCAACTAACTTTCTAGATGGTTAATACTACGCATATTAGCAAACTCAAATGTTTAGAATTATGAAATAATTCAGCAGCGCGAAAATGATGAATGCTTTCCCAAAATTGCTATTAAAATTATCAATTTCTTATATTAACCCTTACGAGTGTACTTCTAATGAGAATTAAATAAAAAAGTTGGTTTTGCAAAAAAAAGGAATCTAACAATTAAGTAAAACCTGTGTAATGTAACCGACGATATTGTACCTAAAACGATAAAATTAGTAAACTCTAGAGATGACCTCCTCGAACACAGGGAAGGACAGAGGCTCTACTAACTAGCGTTTTAATTTCACAATATCGGGTAAGCAGAGTTTGGTAAAAACAGCCATCATTTTATGTGTGGTTTAGGTTGGATAAAGCAAGATGTCGGGCGAGCCGCTTCTTCTCTATTTGAAGATTCAGTACCGGTGAATGCCGGAAGGTGTTGAAAAAGTTGCGAGTGTTGTTGTTTGGAACCACACGGGCCTGGAGAGATGCCCCAGGTGATGGTAAATGTAGGATTAGAGTCACCACCCAAAAACAGAGAATCGATAATCGATAAAACTCCACGCAAAAGGAAGCAAACGGAATCAAAAGTGCGTGTACACTTCGGGATTTTTTTTAAATCAAATGGAAGTTAGGTTGTGGCATCAAATCTCCAGACGAAATCAAACACGGTGTATTGTAGATGTTGAGTGTGTGTGTGTGTGTAGCTTGCTTTACAAATGCTGTGCAGATTGATTGACTCGAACCGGTCAAAGAGGTTGCTCCATGTATTGTATCCGGGGTGAGATCAGGAAACGTGTGTTGGTGGCGGTTTTGTTCATATCTGTAATGGTAGAATAAATGTAAAACTTTAATTAAAATGGTTTGCCACATAACAATCATGATTGTAGTGTAATGTTGAACTAAAGGAGAGTTCCCATCGCGGATAACCGTCGTTCGAAAAACTTCCAACGTTTTATACCTTAGAATGTAATTTCACGGAGAGTCACTCTGAAATTACCCACGAATAGACATATAACCGGCTGTAGGGTGGAGTCGTTTAGTCGGAATCAACATTTTTCAGGAAGTCCCTTTCGTAAATTTGGGATGACCATTTTCATTAGCTCTTTAGCTCTGATACACATGGAAAAAATAATAATTATAAATAATAAAATAATTATTTGCCAAACAAGTTTTATTAATTTTACTCCGCGATAATATCGTAACAAAATGATACAAATGGGAAGTTTGCTGTGATAGGAAACGGCTCCCCACACTGTCAAACTTCCGCCCCCAAAAGTTTCGCTTCGATCTCACGACATTCCGTAGACTTAAATTGTACCAATAGCAACTGTAACAGTCCGGGCCATCCAATTGAATTTTTTTCGCCGGAAAATACAACATTTCTCCATTCTAGTTTCTATTCCATGTATTGCCGGGCGAAAATGAGATGGTTCTGCTTATGGATGGTGGTCAGTTTCGGCTTCCCTTGAGGTTTCTTCCACATTATGTTTGGTGACACGTTCAAGATGCGCGCAATATGCCTCTTTGTTACTGGAACAACCGATTCTGCCTTCATGTATGAGCAGGACATCGTTTCTTGGTTGCCTCGTGTCTTATTCGACCTTTAAGACGCAAAGTAACTTTGGTGTTCCCATTTGTTGGTCGTTCTATCCCATATTTCAGGCACTATTTAAAGAAATTCCGTACCATTTTCTCAGATCGACCAATTTTTGTTACGATCGCGCGATTAGAAAACTTTTGTTCACTGAATATCTTTATTATTTTCCGCCCCTCTTCCGTCAATACAATACCTTTCGCCATTCCTTTAAATTCTACGTAGATCACTAATATGACCAACTTCTTACGTTTCACATCTAATATTAACCTTGTAAATTGAACATTCCCAAGTATTTTTTCAAAAAAGACAGATAAAGGCTTGGTGATTATAAACCTGATTTTTATGCCCTGCGGCTAAACGTATGCTCGGGAAAAAACCGACGTTTGAATGTTCATATCCACCGACGCCGCCTTGTGCGTGTGTGATTGTGACGCTCGTCCTTTCAATAAAATTGACTTAAATATACTACAACTACAGTAAATAAGTATCCCGATAAAAAGAACATTCCTTGTTGTTTTGTGAGTGTTTCAAGTTTTTTTTCCAAATGCGGCTAAACGAATGTCTATCACTGTATTACGTATGCTTAAGTATTAATTCAAGTATTCATTTTAATTTAGAAATTTCTACGTATATAAATCTACTGCGGATAATCGAAACTAATTGTATGGAACAACCCCTATTCCAGCCTCCTCCTCTACCTAGCCACGTTCAATTTTGTTCAAATGATCAAATTTATAAAGCATATTAACAAATTGTTTAAAATTTCTGATCTAAAAATTAAAAAAAATCAAAAATCGGATAATCGAATTCCGGGTAATCGAGTCTCCGGATAATCGAGTCCGACCTGTATTGTAATTTGTGTACCCTCCCCAATAGAAAAATAAATTTCAAGTCGAGAAGCGAATGAAATGAGAATGTTTAAAGCTTCACACTCAATCATTAACGATTCATGCAAACCGGAGACACTTTAGCACCCGCATACATTTGTGCAAACCGGAATGTTTGTCCGTAACACGGACTACAAAAGCGGGAACCGTGGCGTTATCGTCACTTACGATCATCTGGTTTGGCGAGTAATCGAGACAACATCAGTTGCCGGCGAGCGTCGAGCGAAAACAAAAACTGCCCTTCATAAAGCATGAGCAAAGTTTAACGCTTGCATTAAAAAATGGAAAATTTTCGAATGGTGCTAAAACAAAATACAAAAGATAATTTATTGGAACAAGGTTCCCATAAAACACAATTTTATTGACCATGTTACTTCCGACAGTTGGCCGGAACTTTCGCCATTGTTGTTCGGAAACATACTTGTTGGCATGATTTACAGTTCTTTCCTAGCTTTATTTATTAGTTTCTCCTCCGTTTTCGTTTTAGCCACAAAATTGTTGGAGTAGATCCCCCGCTTCAGGTTTGCCCAGAAATTCTCGATGGGACGAAACGGGGGACGTTCGGAGGGTCGGCGGACTTCGAGAAAAAACATCTATTTTCAAGCGGTTCATCTCCCCCAGCGACTTCTTCGCGTAATGAGCGAAACCCAGGTCCGGCCAAAACACCGTTTTCTGCTTTAGCTTCAGCTGCAGAAATGTAAGGATACAATTGATACCGAAACGGGCTTAACCGGCGGACTCAAAGTACTTGACGATGTCCACTTTCTTCGCAACGGGATAGAGATTCCAGTACGTTTGTTACGGACCCAGCTTAGATAGCAGGGCCGGACATAGAATAATTAAATATCTAAATTGAAGCGCAACGGGCGCCTTTGAAATCAATAAAAAAGAATCAATGTAAACAAAATAATGCCAGCATGAGGGAACCACATGTTTATTCCTTTCCTTCATTTTTTTTTATATAGCTTCCAAGATAAGCACGCCAGAGATTTATGACTCAACAAGCCCCAAGCAAGAATTGGGCAGAAGAAATAGGACGCTAAACGCACGCGATAATCGGCGCATAATTATGACGCAAACAAATTAAGCGTCAGGACAATAAATCATAGGTCAGCGCAAGTGCACATGGTAAAGATAGCGCATTGGGTGAAAGAATAGAAGTAGAAATTTTATTGCACTTGGACCTTTTTCGTGAGAAGCACGCAAGGCGAAAGCGCCGTATGAGCTACCCGAGAGGTGATAAAAATATATGTTTAGGTCTCGCCCCTTATCATCCCTTATTTTCGTTTACCCTTAATACCAAGCATCTAGGGAACTTTGAATCCCTAGATTTTATTTGGTGGCTCTAAAGAGGGCTGAGTCAACAAAGATTGCCAACATCTAGCGAATTTAGATTCCTTAGATTACAACGTGCAAACAACGGAGCGTAGTTGCTTCACTGTTTTGCCGTAGCTTCCGCAGTTCAACTGTTCAACGCAAAGTAACTTTGCGTTGCTAAATTTTAGTTGAAAAGTGGTCTCATCACCAGGTATCGAGCTGAATGCATAAAAAATTGGTAGCAATAATCCATTTTTGTAATGCAAGCAGTTATCCGAAATGGTTTTTTCCAAGGCTAGGGGGGAATGAACTATAAAGTGTATAGTCTCTATAATACAAAAACCGAAACCGAAACTGACGATGCAAGAAAACGGCAAGGACTTTAATATCTGAGTGAGAGAATGTATTAGATGTACCGGTAAGTTTTACAACAGATGGCGTAATTTGATTATTATTCCAGTGAATCAAATTTTTCAGACATTCGTTGGAAAGCTACTGTGATTGCGCGTCTTTTTCAGTATATGTCAAAAAGTTGAAGCGTAAACAACATAATTTTTGCCACTTCGAGAGTGTTTTTGCGGGAAGTGTTCATCACTTCAATATGAAGAAAAAAAAAGCTGCGGAAAGTCATCGCATTTTGATGGAAGTTTATGGTGACTATGTTCCAACTGAGTGAACGTGTCAGACGTGGTTTGCACGGTTTAAAAGTGGTAATTTTGACTTGGAAGACGAAGAACGTTCCGGACCGCCAAAAAAGTTTGAAGATGAAGAATTGGAGACTTTACTCGATAAAGATCCGTTACAACCGCAACAAGAACTTACAGATACACTTGAAGTAGCTCAGCAAACCATATCCGATCGTTTAAAAGGAATGCGAATGATCCGAAAGATAGGACATTGGGTGCCGTATGAATTGAAGCCACGAGACGTCGAACGCCGTTTTTCCACGTGCGAACAACTGCTCCAACGACATAAAAGGGTTTTTTTGCATCGAATAGTTACTGGCGATGAAAAGTGAGTTATGCTGGTTATGCTGTCTATTTGGTGGGACCAGCTGGGTGTGGTGTACTATGAGCTTCTAACCGAATGAAACCATTAAGGGGGACCCATACCGACTACAATTGATGCGTTTGAGCCGTACACTGAAGAAAAAACGACCACAATACGAGCAAAGACACGATAAAGTTATTTTGCAGCACGACAATGTTCAGCCGCATATCACGAAACCGGTAAAAACATACTTGGAAACGCTGAAATGGGAGGTCCTATTTCACCCGTCGTATTCTCCAGACATTGCTTCGTCCGATTACTACCTTTTTCGATCGATGCAACATAACCTGGTTGACTAGCACTTCTCCAATTTTGATGAAGTGGAAAATTGGATCGATTCGTGGTTAACCGACAAACCGGCCGATTATTTCCGCAAAGGGAACTATGAATTGTCAGAAAGATGGGAAAAACTTTCCAATTTTTTAGTTTCTTGATAGAGGAATAGTGCTATCCTTGGGACAGAGGAGTGGACTGTTCAGCCGAAAGGCGTCGTGCACAAATTACGTAACGCGAGAAGAAGGGGAGGGAGGAGGGGTCGAAGTTGCATTACTTAATGTGGACAAGAGATAGGAAATTGCTTTACGAAGGGGGGGAGGGTATCCAAGATCCGTATTTTTAACGTTACGTAATTTGTGCACGACGCCAAATATGAAGTAATTTTAGAGTTCGAGCTCGAGTTTGTTCAAGCAAATTCTTTCCATTTCTTGAAGATGTGATCGTCGACTCTTGAGCAAAGCGATTGAACGAGAAGCCTGCCTCAATTTGCTGCAGGTTTTCCAAGCTGGTTCAGTATTGTTACATGCTGTTGGAAATCTTCCACTACAGCACGTAGCCCTACATCAGATTTTCATTGCACCTTCGAGTGGACCATCAAAAACTGTAGGTCCTTCTTTTTTAATATGTAGATACTTGAATACCGATGCAGCAGAGCTCCCCAAGCACTTCATAATTATTCGCCGTAATTGTTAAGAGCTCAATCAACTTGAGAGCGCTGCCTCGCAAGGCGAACCATAATATCTGCATTTGTTTTATGCAGGAGATCTCTGACGATGCGTAAAGCAGCGAGAAAAAGAAATCCTGGAATTTCAGCCATTCATTCAGGACTTCATTCGCCTTCAAACCGTGGTAGTTCGATGAGAGGGAGGATATGAGAAATGAAGATTTGTATTTTATTATAATCAGGAACTCTCCAACTTTGGGATACTGCCGGGTCCATTGGATGGGTTAGGGATTGTAAGGTAAATATTGGGTTGGGGAAAAAGAAATGTCGTATATTGTCAATATATGGCAACACTTAAACATATCTTGTGTTGTACTTATCGCATCGGGTCATACTATACGGTTATTTAAAGACGACGATCTGTGCTACAAGTGTCGTATTGACAGTGTTGTGATTGTCCTTTTCAGTCTCAAGTTATAGCGCGTCAAAGATGTAGTCCACCAAGCAAGAAATTTGCCATATTTTATGTTTTTACTACCTGCGAGGTAAAACTGCAACGAAGGCGGCCGAAAAAAATCGTGTACTTTATGGACCCGATACTGTAACGATTCGCACAGCACAGCGTTGGTTTGATAGATTTCGTTCTGGTGTAGTGGCTGTCGAAGATACACCCCATACTGGTAGGCCAATCGTCGTGGAAACCGATAAAATCGTTGAAGTCATCCACTATGAGCTGCTCAACTATGGCCAGACCCTCAACTCGGTTCTCTACTGTGAGCAGCTTGGCCATTTGAAGCAGGCGATTGACCAGAAGCGGCCAGAAGTGATCAATAGGAATGGTGTTGTTTTCCACCAGGACAACGCTCGGCCTCACACATCTTTGATGGCCCGCCAGAAGCTACGGGAGCTCGGATGGGATGTCCTATTGCACCCACCGTGTAGTCCGGACCTGGTTCCAAGTGATTATCATCTCTTCCGGTCCATGCAAAACGCTCTTGGTGATACTAAGTTGGCCTCAAAAGAGACTTGCGAAAATTGACTGTCTGAGTTTTTTGCAAATAAGGAGGGGGGATTTTTAAGTTGCCTTCTAAATGACAACAAGTTTGCGAACGAAACGGCGCATATTTGACTTAAATTGGATAATTTTAAGTATGTTAAATAAAGCGTCGAATTTTGATCAGAAATACATTTCTTTTTCCCCAACCCTATATATTGAATGCGAAACCGGTAGATGGAAGTAATTTTTAGTTCCAACGGCAAACAGCCTGGAATCTCGTAGGCTTGAGAATAGCAACGGTAACGATTGGAGAATACACCAGCATCAACAGCAACAGTACCAATATGGGAACGCAGATTCTAGATACACGCCAGGAAAACGGATGGAAATCTAAATTGGTCAAAAGAAGATACAGAAAGTATCTCTCATGAAAGTTTTATGAGTGTGACAGATACTCACCCGAAGCATGTGTTCAACAGAACTTGTACTTTTTGAGCAGATCTTTAATACAAGCAAAAGTAAAAGTCTTATCACGACACCAAACTTATCAATGGTTATTGGTTTAATTGGCACCTCTAGAATCGTAAAATACCATGCCAAGCCAATATTCTATCATAAAATGGTCAACCAAGCGCTACATCTTAGAATATAATATACATTAACAACTAACTCAATGAAGGTAAGCCTTTTTGGGCAAAGTTGCAATTTCTGATGCAAAAAAATAGAAAGCGATAAATCCTATTAGCTGTCTCCACACACGTGTTTATTCTACAAACATGGTAATCAAATGATTTTAAATCATCATTTCAATTTAACACAACCAACCGACAGACACGTGCTGATAAATGAAAAATGGAAAAATGGATGGATGAAAAAGAGACTCTCATGCATGTTTCCGTGCACACTAATAATGAGATAAATGGCTGTAGCTGTAAGTATACATACGGTGAGTTAATGGGAAGTACGGGGAGACTATATAATCAGCATCCAAAAGTTCTGTCCTAGAGCGCCATATATAACTGACGTAGAGAAAAAAAAACATCACACGTTATGACTGCTCCCATTATAACTGGGGGGAAGAACAACGCGAAGGATTCGCACTTTCACGAACTTGACCTTCGTCAACATCAAAACACACACGAATACAACGAACAGAAGAAACCGCTCAGTGCGAAATAAAACCACTCAGAATTGGCAAACGGTTTACCCTTTATTACAGGAAAAACAAAACTGACACGAAGGAAAAACCGTCTATGATCCAGTATTGAAGGAACGGATCTCACGACGATTTTAAGAGTGTTTCTTTAGTTGTCCGTGCAATGGTCGAAATGGAGCGTATCTGCAAAGCCGAACCAACGCGTTTATGCGATTCGATCCGTTTTCTCGAGTAGCAGAGGAACTGTATTTCATTTTCGGACGTAAAACAAATAAAAATTGATATACCCCACCACTCTTGTTCTTCCATCGCTACCAAAATATATACACTTCCATGGAATCGCAGTAAATGACATCATTCGCAAAAGGGAAAAATCGAGCAGCTAAAAATGCTAAATATGAACTTAGATCTATGCCAAAACAAAAATCTGCATCTACGATAAATCCACGTGCCGCGCCCAAACGCAGGCAGGCAAGCGGTTTTGATGAGAAACTGTCACGATACCAAACAAAGATAGGGCTTGTTTACATTCGGTGTCCATTCTCGTGTGTGTTAAATGTTTGGTTTTACTGAAAGGTTGACATAGTTGGAAACAATTCCTGGAAACCATATGCTGGTAGTCAAAACATATAGCACTGGACGACGATACGTAAGTGTTTAACCCTCCTATACTCGCGTGCAAAATCATAAGACGTATACTCGCGCACGGTGTCCCAGACCGAAAATTGAACTTCTCTGTAATGTTTCCATTGTGTATTTTTCAGGCTTCATTGGCATTTATTTGAAGAAGAGGGTATGATTAAATAAAAAAAACTCCAAAAAATATGTTTTCTTCATCTTTATTATGTTTTAATAGTCATCTAATTCAGCCTCCTCAAAACAGAGTAATTTTTGATACTCCAACACAAATAACGAAATTCGAATTGTTCACTGTTATTAATTAAAAGTAAGCAACTGAATATAATTCATGGAAGTATAAAGAGCTATAAAACATTTTATGCAGTTGTTGCGTATTTTTCGGGTCTTTTATCAAAGAGAAGGATGTATAACGACTTTCTAGACAATTACCAGATGATAAAGGTTCTGGAATATAAAGTTTGCATATTTCTAATATTCTTTGTCTCTGTATTCCTGGAAAAAAAATTAATGCCTTTTTTAGATGACATAAAAGGATTTCTAGGAACTTCCTTTTCTTCTTCTTGTTTTCTTGACGATATTGCCCATTATAAAAAAATATCCACGAAACTGTAACTGTTAAAAATTACCATAAGCCACCGATTAGTTTATAGTTTACTGTTTACAATTATTCCACAAGTGAAATTCTTTCACAAGTGTGTATATGTATGACCATTATGTTTAGCGAATAACTATACGAAAGTCAAACATTTATATTTTGTTTTTGAACGTATGAATCTAACCACGAATATATCGACGAATGGTTATTATATGGATCCGTTCAATCCAGTTACAAAAGGGACTGAAATCAAATAAGAATAGTCCGGTAATGATCTTATGCATTATATGCAATAAATATTCCACGCCACTAACATTTCATTCAACAATATTCTAGAATACGAAAAAAGGCACTTGTCCAAAAAAGTTACTCCTATACTCGCGTCGGTGTGTCAGACCGAAAGTGTTAAAAAAGTGGCACACGTCCCCTTTGTACCAACACATGCGATACGCCAAACGATGACGAACGACGAACAACGAAGCTAGAAAGAATCGAAAAGTCGTAGTGTTGATATTTTCTGAGAAATGAACGAATTACTGATTTCTCGGTCTGACAGACCAATGCGCGAGTATACGAGTGTTAACCATCACTTTTCTTCAAATTTGTCAAATCACCGGTAAGTTTTCTCATTTTGACTCCATAAATATTGATGTTAAAAAAGGGAGAAAGATGAACATGTTGTTTTGAAAACAATTTGATGATTTCCTCCGTCTTTTTCTTAACAGGTGCCCACTAACTACGTTCGCAAAAGCAACCGGAAGTCATGGACGAATCAACGGATGGAAGAGGCTGTGAAAGCTGTGATGGAAGGGTTCCCCGTAAAAACTGTTGCGTTGAATTACTGTATTCGACGAACAACACTAATAAGGCACCTCAAAAATCCCAATGAGCGGGATTCAAAAAGGAATTCCAATCTTTCATTCCGCATGCCGGAAGCTACCTCTGCGGCACGTGCTAGAGGGTGTAATAAGATCTTTGTTGCAGCGTTTTACGACTTATTGGAAGATATACTGAGAAATCCGAAAATCACGGCAAATCGAATTTTCAACGCGGATGAAAAAAAAAACTCACAGTGCAGACCAGTGTCTGCACTGTGAGTATTTTTTATAATTTTGAATAAAATTGTTGTTCATGAAAGTATAATTTTAATTTGAGGTCTCCCCAAAACAACGTAAGGTTGGAGCTCAAAAAGGAAAAAAGCAGGTAGGAGGAATTACGTCTGCTGAGCGTGGACAAACGGTAACCGCACTGATGTGCATGTCAGCATCTCCCACCTTTACTCATTTTCCCGCGTTTGAAAATGCACGAAGCACAAGAATTTGGTTCCATATGGAGCACCTTTCTTTAGGTGCTCCATACGGAACCAAATTCTTGTGCAATGCATCAGGATATATGGACCATGATATATATACAGTGACTGGTTCGACCATTTTGTAGAGAATGTGCGTCCATCCGAAGATAATCCAGCCTTACTTATTATCGACGGACATTCCTCCCACACGAAAAACCTAGCATTTATCGAAAAAGCTAGAAGTAACTTCGTCACTGTCCTGGTCTTACCAACTCACTGTAGCAATAAATTACAGTCACTTGACGTAACTTTTATGGTACCTTTTAAGTCATATTACGCAGCGGAAGTGGAAAGATTTCTTAAACTGCACCCGGGACGGGTAGTCGATCAATACGAAATAACTAAGCTCATGACACCTGCTTCCATGAAAACTGCTACCATAAACGTAGCAATTAATGGATTCTCCAAAACAGGCATCTGACTCTTCAATCGCCATCAATTTGATGATGATGCCTTTGCCACAGTGACAGAAAAACTAGATGATTTGGTCCCTGATTGTGGCAATAAATCGAATGGCGGTGGCTCTTCTTGTGATGACAAATGAGTGCAAGTGGATCTCAAAGACTTCATGGCGTAATTAAAATCAAGAAGCAACTCAAGGCCGTTGTTTCGAGTGGCACCGTCAGCTAAATCGCCGCTACCAAAAATGATTACCCCACGAGTTAATAAAAGAAAAAGTAATGGAGAGAAAGCAACAGATATAACAACTGATCTGTATTCTGACTGTCTGAAGAAGGTAAAGGCTTCGAAGGACATCCAGGCTATCAAAAAGCAGCATAAGACTCGAATGCGAAAAACTAAAGAAAAACCATCGTGCAGAGCCAACACGTCATCAGACAGTCTATGTGAGATGTGTGGGGATCAGTTTTCAAATTCAGATGCCGGGACCGGATGGCAACTTTGCCTTTGCCTGTGTCTGAACTGGTTTCATTCGGGATGCCTAACTGTTGCAAGAACAATCTGTCATAACCATTTACCAGCGAAGGTTATCTTTTGATTCTATGTTATTCACATTGGTTTTATCTTTAAGTTCTTTTTAAATAAACAAAGAATTAAAGTAAAATGTGCAAAACGGCATGATGATTATTTAAATATCTATAAACATCTACATAACACGTGAAAATTGTATGTTTTCGCATTACAAAATTTATTGAGTTTCAAAATATAAATTTTCAGTTAGTGTCCATCTCTCCCACCCCAGGTGTCCATCTTTCCTCCCAAGTGGCCGTCTTTCACGACTCGATCTTATTTTTTTCAAAGATTCCGTACACATTAATTTTGAAAAATTTCTGCCTGAAATACAATTTTTATCATAAAAAGAAACTTGGGCTATCGATTCGTGGAGAGATAGCTATATATTTTTTGTGAAATTCACGGAAAAAATCAACTTTTACTAAAGGTGTCCGTCTTTACCACCTTTCCCCTACAAATTTTCTACTAGAATCATTCTCACCTCCCATCAGATGTGTGTAATATGGCGTGCATCACATGATTTCTAATAACAACAATTCCGACACACAGAAGAAAGCACAGCGTATTTAATACACACACACAACGACGAGCAACCGAGAAGGCAACGTGTATTAACGTAAAGCAGGAAAAAAAGGAAAAAGTGCACCCGTGGCCGAGTGGTTAGCGTCTCACATTATCATGCCGGGTGTTCGGGTTCGATTCCCGTTCTGGGCGGGGGATTTTTCGTCAAAGAAATTTCTTTCGACTTTCACTGTGGTCACGCGTATTCTAGAGCTTGCCCCTCGGAATACATTCAAGGCGTGTTATTTGGCTTAAGAAATCTCAACTAAGTATTAATAAATGACGCTAGTTAATGCATACGTTGAGACGGCAAAAGTTCCACAGGGAACGTTAACGCCATTCAAGAAGAAGAAGGAAAAAAAGGAAATCGATCAGTAAACGGCGAGGATTTGAATTATTTTCTTGGGGAAACTTTTTTTATGCGGTCCCTATACACCACATGAAAAAAGTTCTTTTCAAATTGTGTAGCGAACAGGGCCCGAAATCTTCGAAGATGAAAAATGAAAATCAACTCTCCTCTCAGTAGCTTCGTTTCGACCAGGACTACAACATAATTTGAATTGACTAAAGCCTGTCCACGTTAAATTTCGGACACTTTTCTTTCAGTGTAGTTTATGAAATATTTCACTTACATGACAGTTGGAACCCTCCTCTTTATTTCGATGTCCAACATGTTACATTCTTCTTTAGTTTGGTAAAATGGCGTCGAATCAAGTGGAAGTACGCAAACGCGCGAACGGCAGCAAAATCCAACACTGTCGGTACGCGATCTCGCCAAAAAGCTAAATCTGCCGAAGAGCACCATGTTTAGTGTGTGCAAATCGTTTGACCAGCGCTTAACTGTGGATCGGAAGGTTGGAAGCGCAACAAATCGAAAAGTATGCTCCCGACAGATGGACCGAAAGGTGGTTGTTGAAGGCGTACAAAGTGAAAAAGGTGCCCAATCGTGATGATAAGCAAAATTTCACTGCAAAAAGCCGTGCTAAGGTGCTCTACACCCAGTTTTTGCAAAAATGTTTTTGCAAGAATGCCGTAGCCGAGTGTTTCCGGACCAAGAAGCAGTCTAAATTCCCCAAAAAGATATAAGTCTATTTTCTGAAATAAACAAGCCGTTTTGTTTTATTACGTGAATTTTTGTTTTGCTGGCCTCATTTTGGTGTCCGAATTTTAACGTGGACAGCGCTTTAGAAAATGAATTGACGACCGTTGAGAGCGAGGATCACTGATGAACTATTCTAGTAAATGATTATTCTAATTGACGTGACTAATGACTACAAATCAGTTTCTTCATTCAACTGACTTCAATCCACATTTCTACCCCCCTAGGATCGAAATTGTTACCCGCGTACGCAATCCTAATTTTACGTCCATACAAAGTGGAACGAAAAGTTGATTTCTAATGAAAAAAGGAGTTACACCATTAATGGACGGTTTGTTGTCTACCCACCGTGAGTTCAAACCAACGAACTTAAATCAGGTATGCTATAAACTTACTCGCGTTAGTATTAGTAAATAGTGAGCGAAAAAGCGTGCAATTTGGGAGGAATTCTAAACAAGAGTTTGAACTTGTGAAAAAACATACAGAAAAACGGGTTTGTATAAAAAAAATTCACAAAATTGTCAGTGGTCTTGAACACAACACTGCACGCTATTTCATATATGTGAATAATTTTAGTGTACAATACGAACAAATCTAGCCTACCTGTAGTATATATTTTTTTTCTGTATTATAGTGACTTTCAACGCTTCTGGCTTGTTCGTCACATTTACCTTCCATTTTGGAAGAATGTCGGGAGTGAGAATTGAACTCGTGATCTGGAGCGTGAGAAGTATGGATGTTACCTCCACGCCAGATCGGCTCCTACCTGTAGTATATGTCAAACCTAGGGATTGCATTACCGTGCCAAAATTTCAATAACCGGTCATTCGGTAATGAACATTTCATTACCGGTAAAACCGTTAAAAACATACTTTAAAATAAACCATTTCCTGCAGAAACGGCTTTTGTTTATAATGATTAGTTTACAAAAAAAAAACATTTTGAATTTTTTTGCTGGTTCAAGTAATACTTAAGGACACAGAGAATGTTATTTGTGTCGTAGATCGGATCTCATTAACAAAGTTTCCAGAAGAGAAAAAAACGCCCGTTTAAAGTCCAATTATGTTTGGTAGAAGAGTATCTAATACCATTGTCATGTGTTTACCTCTGATGCCCTCTATACGAAAACTCTTGTCCGAGGGTTTTCATCAATCCGTTTATAGACGTTGAGCTTGGGCTAGACGTTGATACCTTTGACTGTTGCAATCGTCGTGAAAGTTTGATGCTCCTTAATGCTCAACTGTTCAGCAGGATTCCCATCGTCCAGCGGTTTTTTTCCTCCTGTTGTTCAGCTACTCAATCAATATCCATCATCGTTAAAGTTGATCAAGTCAGGAACAATTTCAAATGCCTGCTTGATCAATGCCGCAACGTTTGATAGAAAACATAATTGTGTCACGACCACGAGCAGAATGATAATTCATATACGGGAACAAATCTGCATAAACGAAACGTCCTTCTGCAATCCTTAAATCAGGGGTTTAAGCAGCTACTTCGAAACTTTGAATGGTTACTCCGATAGCTGTTCTAGCATAAAGTGCAATCTGACGTCAGCTTCAAAAAGGGTGCATTTCTTCCGCAATAGGAGTTCAACAGCGACCAGAACTGGTTCGAGGGCATCAACCAATTTCTTTATCGCTGTCAGTTCTTCATGGCTGAAACTTGTCTTGTGTTTCGTTTTCAGATCTAGCAGCGATTTTTGAACTGAATTTCAGAGGTCGTAGAATCGGTGCAACACTGCCAGTTGTGTTTTTCGATATTAATTGTTTCTCAAGCAATATTTCAAAGCGGCATAAAGGCATATATAATTTATGGTGTAGAAATAAAAATTACCGAAATTACCGGTTATTGATTGTAATTTTACTGTTTGACGCTAACCACTTGGCCACGGGAGCACAATTTCGTCATAGTCCCCTGATTATCGTCAGTTGAATATGACTATGCCGAGCCCTGGTAGCGAGCACTATTTTTTAAAGCTACTAGTGAAATCTTGTTCGTTTTCTTGTTGTGCGGTTCCTATCCATCGCACGAAAAAACAGGAAGTGGGTTATATCTGTGCTATAACCGCAAGGTTGACGTAAGACTATCGTTGATTTAGTGGTCTTTTGTTTGAAGTTGAATCTGAATCCGTTCCGAATGAATGAAGAAATGAATATTTGGGGGACTTCGAAAACGAGAGCATTACATTGGAGGCACAAGGTTAGCATACAATATTGGATACGAAAATATTATACTGATGGGGAAGAATAATCTTTAGAAGGTTCGCTGTTAATTGCACAAACCAAATGTATTTGGTCGCAGTATTATATGGATGGAAAACATTAAAATATACTCCTTCGCTTGAATGTAATTTTCAATTCCAAGTTCCCCAGATTATTTTCATCTTTCCAGATTCTTCTCGATGCTGGATAACAAACCAAACGAAAAGAGTTGCGCGCGTGTATGTGTGTGATGTGGATGCTCCGATGCCTCAAGCGGAACCGTTTTTCGATGCTGGTACTTTCTTGGTCGCTTTTTAGTGGCATCACTCTCCTCCTGATGGATGCCCTTCTGGCCTAAGGTGTACAAACAGTTTCTTGGTGACACCGTTCATCAGCGCTTTCATGATGAACTTCACCACCAGCTTCACCACAACAGCGACGACATGCTCCAATCGCTGTTCAATTATAACTGAGTGAATTTCCGAGTGGCGCTTTTATATACCGATTGGTGATTTCAATACCCTGTTTTGAAAGCAATTTTAAGACTATTGAAACATGTTTTTGGATCGTAAAGTAACAAGTATATAACGCGTAGATATTTTATCTTTCGAAGGAAGTGTATATCATACCATTTCGTTCAGTTGTTTAGGAACTATTATCGCTCAAAATCTCGTTCTCCAGCGTAACGCTTTCGTTTTCGAAACCTTGATTTTACACCCCGGTATAGAAATGAAAGACGTAGTCCTACGCAAATGAGTACAAAAGTACCCGCTGATTGCATCTAATTTGCAATGATAGTATCCCCAGGCTCCATGGTTTTGAAGTATGTTTAGGGAAACATTCCAATTTGTTAAAGCGGAAACGAGTTCAAAAATACCCGCTGCTTGCATCTATTTTACCATGCTGATTTTCCCCAGGCTCCATGATTTTGAAGTTTATGTTAGGAAAACATTCCCATTTGCAAAAGCGCAAACGAGTACAAAAGTACCCGCTGATTGCATCTTATTTGCAATGCCAGTTTTCCCAGTTTTCTCATGGTTTTGAAGTCTGTGTTAGTGAAACATTCCTTTTTGCAAAAAACGCAAACGAGTACAAAAGTTCCCGCTGCTTGCTTCTAATTTGCAATACCAGTTTCCCCTGGCTCCATGGTTTTGAAGTCTGTGTTAAGGAAACATCCATTCATTCCAGCGATGGTAACTCAATCGTTACGCAATCATAACTGAGTGACACTCGCTTTTATGCCGATTGGTGTGATTTCAATAGCCTGTTTTGAAAGCAATTTTAAGGCAATTGAAACAAGTTTTGACTAAGGATTGCGTTTTTCATTTCTATACTGGGGTGTAAGTTCAAGGTTTCGAAAACGAAAGCGTTACGACCGAGAACGAGATTTTGAGCGTTAATAGCTCCTAAACAACTGAACGAAATGGTCATTCGAAAGATAAAATATCCACGTGTTATATGCCTGTTACTTTTTGATCCAATAACTTGTTTTAATAACCCTAAAATTGCTTTCAAAACAGGCTATTGAAATCGCACCAATCGGTATATAAGCGAGTGCCGCTCGGAAATCCACTCAGTTACGATTGCGCAACGATTGAGGTACGATCGCCGAAATGGATGGATGTTTCCCTAACACAGACTTCAAAACCATGAAGCCTGGGGAAAGATACAAACTACGAGTACTTTTGTTCTCGCTTGCATTTTTGCAAACCGGAATGTGTTTTCCCAATACAGATTCCGAAACCAAGAAGTTGGGAGAATCGGCATTGTAGATACATTCAAGTCGGCAATACTTTTATACCCCCAAACATTTTTACACTCCAGAATCCGTTTTGCTATCACGGTCTACAAAAACGGCTATCACGGTCTACAAAAACGGGTGTTGTACCCAATGAGGATCATCCGAGGTGGGATTATTGTTAATTGAAGAAATACCATTGATTACTAAGCCAACGGCAGTCCTACGTCAATCTTGCGATTATATCATAGGTATAACCCATCCATAGTTTTTGGATCAAAAAGTAACAAGCATAGAACGCGTAGACATTTTATCTTTCGAATGAAGTGTATATCATACCATTTCGTTCAGTTGTTTAGGAGCTATTAACACTCAAAATCTCGTTCTCCGGCGTAACGCTTGTTTTCGAAACTTTGAACTTACACACCAGCATAGAAATGAAAGACGTAGTCCTACGTCAAAAAGGTTTGACTGTAATAGGCGAATTGTTTTTGAAATATTAACTTTTCAAATGCTGACGTTGAAAATGAAATGTGTTAACGTGTGTGGATTGCCAATAAATGTAAAAATTGGCAATATGTGAAAATTAATAACCAACAAACACAAGTGATAGACAATGACTTCTTTTGAGTATTCTGATTCTTCTTTAGCACTATCTTTTCCTTTTGTTAATACTATTTTGGGATTGAATCGAAAGCATACAAAATTTGCCACAAATTTTGACGTCATAGCGATTTATCTCTGCCTGAGGACGCGAAATTAGCGAGGCGGAAGACAAATTTGGTAGGCAGATACAAATGAACGAAAATTGTAAACATGAAATTTGCCTTGGCCTAAATTCGATGTGTATCGAGAAAAAAATCGGAACAAATTTGCAACTGAGATTTTCATGATGTACAGATAAATATATTTTTTGAAACAATTTTAATTTATTCATAAATCTCATTAATCTGAGTTCAGAGCTAATAAATTACCCTCTTTCGGGGAGAAGCAGCATTTGAATTCGTATTTTGCAGAAAAAAAGCACACTTGCACTTATTTCGAAGCAGACACACGAGACAGCAAATAACTCACTCGTGCGATTCGTATGTATAGCCATACGTTCTCAGTAATCGTAATTCTTGAGTATTGTTTGTGTTTATTTTTATCCAACATGGTCTTCGAACCGAGAAACTAGAGCTCACGAGTGTATTCCCACATCCTACCGGCGGCGCCGCGGCTGGCTCCCGTGTCTAACCTTCAATCCACAGAAATTTTTCGCATCCACACTCAAGGTTTCCAAAGGAACGAACGAGCTGCTGGAGGATCAAACGCCGCCCTGTGTTGGGACAAGAGGACAACTTCCCGCGCTAATATACGTTGTTTCCGCGAAGGACACTCACCGTTTGCTTCCGCACAAACGTAGAGTTTGCTTTGGCTGTGTGATGTTTTGTTTGGTCAGACATTTATAGCACGAAACCGTCTCTCTATTTTCGGTCAACACACATTTCCCGTTTGAGGAGGCTCAAAGGCATCCCCATTCATTTGTCAACATTTTTGTGTCACGTTTTACAGATATACCTTCTGTACTGTGCTCTCTAGCGTCTCTACCGACGCTAGCTATATAACTCTCGTCACCGAAACGAAAATAACCATCGGAAAACGATTCATCATGTAAAGAATAAAACTGGCGCGGTGACTGTAGTGTGTATCTAATTGTTCAAAGTACATTTTCTCGCAAAGATATGAGCATCGAATTGAAGATAACACTTTTAAATACAATCTGCCATTTTAGTTTGTCGCAAATTTTATTTGATTTTCATAAACTGATATTCATCCAATGACTTTAATAAAAGGTAAAAAAATCAGCCAATTGTAGGAATGAGATGTCTCAGAGAATTGAGGATCTGGAGTACGGAGCTACAACATCCACTTTCATAAGATATCGTGGTGAGATAGAGGTACTTACAAGTTCAAAACTAAATTTTAAAAATCATACTCATTTGTCAACTACTGAACCAAAATCGCCGCGACTCTAATCTTTCTAATCATTTTCTTATACTATGATTACCTTCAATCGGTGCTTTCGTTGACCTATGACCATGAGGTTCGCTCTTTCTCAACACACTGGATAACCCTGTGCTTCATTCGAATCTTCGTTGAAAAATAACTGAGACAACAAACTCACGCGCGACTTGTTCAATGAAAATGTGTTTCAGTACTGTGATACACACCCCGCCACTATCGACGACAGCTGCAATAAAATTGTGTATGACGAATGGAAATAACGTCAACCAATTTCTAGCCATCTCCAGTTTATTTTCCACGATGACT
This sequence comes from Toxorhynchites rutilus septentrionalis, assembly GCF_029784135.1. Lineage (NCBI taxonomy): Eukaryota > Metazoa > Arthropoda > Insecta > Diptera > Culicidae > Toxorhynchites > Toxorhynchites rutilus. Next base: position 212,397,620 of record NC_073746.1, read on the forward strand.
GATTAAAGCATATAAATCTTATTAGGGCTCGAAAACAGCAACAAAGTTGACTTTGGGATTGAATGTTTCCGAAGTAAATCACCTCATCCTCTCCCTCTCTATTATTTCTGCGTTGTCAGTACGAGGAATTAGTGTGTGGAATGCAAATCACGACCAGATTCCGGAATCAATTGTCCACTCTCGGATCTCGGCTTCACCTTCAGCTGTTGATTGATTAGCAAGCAATGCCGCTCCAAGAACAGATATGGCTCAAGAATTAAAATGTAATAATATGCACACCTTCCGCTGCACAATTAGAGAGTGGCTTACCGTAAAGACTGATAAATTACTCGCCCACGTGTCGGTGTTTTATCGTGCAGAGCGAATCAAAATAAAGAGAAAATAAAATACAAATGAGAGGGCGTGTAAATCACCGCGTGGAACTGGTTCAATAGGAGAAAAAAAAGTGTCCGCCGCACTTTCGATGCTATCGCTGACAGAAAAACAATACAAAACGGGTATCATGAGTTGTTAGTTGAATTTCTTAGGAAATGGCATGCGGTTAATTCGGAGGCGCAGCACAACCGGTTGCATTTGTGTCTTACAATATTTTCTCTGGAATGTAACTACTGATAAAGTTGTTAAAACATACATTATGAACCCGCAACTCAGGCACAATAAATGACGGAATGTTTTCTTGTGTGAAATATTATTTACAAATGAAATGACACCTATTTCATGATAAAAAAATATATGGAATTTTAAATTGTGATTGCAACAGAATGGTAATATAAAAAACAATAAACCTTCAACAATAAAATTCCTGGGAAGACCTGTTCTGATGTCCATGACGAAGATTTACATAAACAACTGTATGGAGCAGTTCCACACAAAAGGGATAAAAAGATCAATTATGTTCCCACCTTCACTTCCTGCAACTCTCTTCGTCTCCACACAAAATGTTTTGTTTTTTAATTCCTTGTGATCAATTCAAATAGAGACTGTTGGAGAGATTTATCATTTGGTGGAAAAGGGCATGAGCAGCACGAGAACCTCTACAATAAGACTGAGTGAACACCTATTCCATTTAATCAACCAAACGATGCATTCCGAAATTCATATTTTCATGTTTCCATAATGTCTTATTTTTATATTATATATATATATATATATATATATATATATATATATATATATATATATATATATATATATATAATATAATATATATATATATAATATAATATATATATATATATATAATATAATATATATATATATATATATATATATATAATATAATATATATATATATATATATATATATATATATATATATAATATAATATATATATATATATATATATATATATATATAATATAATATATATATATATATATATATATATATATATATATATATATATATAATATAATATATATATATATATATATATATATATAATATAATATATATATATATATATATATATATATATAATATATATATATATATATATATATATATATATATATAATATAATATATATATATATATATATATATATATATAATATAATATATATATATAGTATATATATATATATAATATAATATATTATATTTTTATATTTTTATATTTCCATATTTTCTTGGCAGACTAATCTCACTTCTTAACTAGGCGAACCTAGTCAGAATTTTCACCTGTCCCCGGGCTTCTGAATGCCAAAGGGGGACTAGGCTCTGCGGAATGCACGTATCTGCATGCTCGTGCTGTTTTAGTCCTGACCGAGGAATTGTCGGACAATCGCGCAGGTGCTAAGGATGACCGACTTTTGGATGCCGGCCTATTCCTTCTCGATGTTTAACACCTTTAGCGCTTCCAGAAGTGTCTTCGGGATAATTCCAGTTCCAGAGAGAACGACTGGAACAATTCTTGGGACCTCCCTTAGCCCTCACAGTTCCTTGAGCTCCACGGCTAATGGTCGGTACTTGCAGATTTTGCGACCGTGGGTCTCCTCCAGATTCTGGTTCAGTGGAATAGCGACATCGATGATGGTGACTTTGCGGTCGCTCTTGTCGTAAACCATTATATCTGGGCGGTTGTGGTGGATCGAGAGGTCGGTCAGAACAGTGCGATCCCAGTACAGCTTGAAACGGTCATTTTCCAGGACAGGTGCAGGCAGGTACCGGTAGTTTGGTACGTTGTCTTCCAGCAGAGCACATTGGAGCGCCAGTTGTCGATGAACAATACGGGCCACGTTGTTGTGGCGCTCGGTGTAGGCTGCGTTGGCCAAAACGGGACAGCCTCCCATAATGTGCTCTATGTTTTCACCTGGTTGATGGCACATCCGGCAAATGTCATCAACGTCTTGATGCCAGACGTACCGCCTGCAGTTTCTCATCGGCATTATCCTGTCCTGGATGGCTATCATGTCGGCTTCTACTACTGAAGAGAGTTCACCACGCGTTAGCCACAGATTAGATGCGGCCTTGTCGACGTGTGGCCGGTCCAGTTGATGGGGGTGGGCACCATGCACTGCCTTCTGCTTCCAAGCTACAATCTTCTCCTCCACTGTCTGCAGATTGCAGTTTAGTTGGTACTTCGCTTGCGCCAAGTGCAGAGCGCTGTATCCTCTGTCAGCGGCGCAGACAGCCCGGTATAGCGCGTTTTGGTTGGCGCGTTCTGCGAAGTACTCGCGCAGTTGTCGTACCTGGGCAACACACAGTGCAGAAATGTCGACGATTCCAAGTCCCCCTTCTTTGCGTGGTAGTGAAACTCTCTCCAGTGCCGATTGAGGATGTTGCATTCCGGCCTCTTTGAATGCTTTCCTCATCCTCCTCTCAAGGTCCTCTAGGTCAGTTTTGCTCCATTTGACTACACCAAAACTGAAGGTCAGCAGGGGAACCGCGAATGTGTTGATCGCGCGTACCTTGTTCCCCGCGTTGAGGAAAGTCCTCAGGACACAGTTCACTCGACTCAAGAACTTGTCTCGCAGCTCCGTCTTGATGTCGGAGTGGCGAATCCCGGTGAGCTGTCGGAATCCAAGATATTTATAGGATTCGCCACGAACCATGTCTCTTATAAACTCGCCGTCATAGACCTCGTAGCCTCCGGATTCGGTAAGTTGTCCTTTCAGCAGGTGGACACAGCGACACTTGTCGAGGCCGAACTCCATACAGATGTCCCTGCTTATTTCTTCGACAACCCGGATAGCTACACCTAGACGCTGACGTGAATCAGTGTAGACCTTGAGATCGTCCATGTAAAAGGTATGGGTCACTTCTTCGTGGGCGCCGTCGCCATACCTTATTTTATAGCCATGACCGTTTCTATTGAGCGTCCTACTGAGGGGGTTCAGTGCCAGACAAAACCAAAGCGGGCTGAAAGAGTCGCCTTGGAATATCCCCCTCTTTATCTGCAACGTTCTAGACTGCAACACATTTTCCCCATCACTAAGGTGCAGAGACGTGCTCCACTGCCTCATGGCATGCTGCAGGAACCTAACGACGACGGGATCAATTTTGTAGAGCTCCAATACCCGGACGAGAAACGAGTGAGGTATGGAGTCATAAGCCTTCCTGTAATCGATATAGGCCATGCTTAGGTTCCGCTGGTAATAAACCGCCTGGCCGACTATGGCTGCGTCGATGATGGCCTGGTCTTTGCAGCCATGCGTATTTTTTCTGCATCCTTTCTGCTCTTCTGCGATGATATGGTGTTGTTCGCAGTGGGCAGAAACTTTGGCGGTTATGATGCTGCTTAATATCTTGTACAGACTCGATAGGCACGTTATCGGCCTGTACTTTGATGGGTTCAATGTGTTGCTGTCTTTCGGGAGGAGGAATGTGACGCCACGGGTGGCGAATTCAGGGAGGTTGTGTGGGTCACGTAGCACCTTGTTGAAGCACTCAGCTATCTTTGGATGTGCGACGGTCAGCTTCTTGTGCCAAAAGTTCTGGACACCATCGGGGCCCGGTGCTGCCCAGTTCCTCAGGTACCGCGAGGCTTCTCGGACATCGTTCTCTCCGACGATGATAGCTGGCATCTCTCCAATTTCACCACAACTCTCCTCCTCCCGTCTAAACCACATTTGTCCGTCGCGATGTTCTACTGGGGTCTCCCAAATACCAGCCCAGAAGTTCGTCACATCGCTAATATCTGGCAAACCTTCGCGGTAGTCGGGCTTCTCGTCGCTAATGTGGTCGTAGAACGCTTTCTCGTTATCTCTGAACATCCGATTTTGTTCCTGGCGCTTTGCAGAGTCAGAGTAACGTTTCAGCCGCTTTGTAAGGACGCTCAATTGCTGTACCAGTGTGTCGAGTTTTTCCGTCAGCTGGTGAGCTCCCAGCTGGCGAAGTTCAGTAGGCCGCACGATCACAGCAACTTGGCGACATAATTTCGTCGATCTGCTGCCTCTTTTGTACGCCATCAGTCTTCCAATTGCGGCGCGCTTGTTTAGGATCCGTTGCTCCAATCTCCTTCGCCATGGAGGCTCACGCCTTTCACGGAGAAGTTGGAGCAGTCCGCCTCTTGGCCTAATACGGTATCCTAAACTTTTGGCGGTCGCCACAGCAGCACAGTAAACTTTCAGTTGCAGCTCCTCCATGTTCTCAGCATCAACCAAGTGCAGCGGAAGAACGTGCTCGTTCATGAGCTTTACTGCACTTGTCAGCCTACGGGAATGCTGCAACTTCGGGATCCTGGGGCGCGACAATGGGAAATTTTTTTTAATATTTTTTTTTATTTTTACAGGTCCAGGTTTTTTTTTAATTTATTCTATTTAGATTTCTAGATTTTCTTTCTTTGATTTTCGTATTTTTGATTGTTATTTTTTTTGTTATTTTTGAATGATTTTTTGCTTATTTTCGGATTGCCAAACTTTCAAATATGAATAACTCGTTAACAAACATAAATATTATCAGTTTTTCAGATTTTCATTTCCATTTCATTTTCATATTTACCGATTTCAAATTTTCAGATTTTCATATTATATAAATTTCAAAACATCCAAATTTTCTTGTTTCTGAATTTATAGATTTTAAAATTTTTAGATTGTCAGATTCTCAGATATTAATATTAATATTTTGAATTTTTGTATTTCTGTATTTTTTTTTGCATATTTGTGTTCTTGTATTCTTGTATTCTTATATTCTTGTATTCTTGTATTCTTGTATTCTAGTATTCTTGCATTCTTGCATTCTTGTATTCTTGTATTCTTGTATTCTTGTATTCTTGTATTCTTGTATTCTTGTATTCTTGTATTCTTGTATTCTTGTATTCTTGTATTCTTGTATTCTTGTATTCTTGTATTCTTGTATTCTTGTATTCTTGTATTCTTGTATTCTTGCATTCTTGTATTCTTGCATTCTTGTATTCTTGCATTCTTGTATTCTTGCATTCTTGTATTTTTATATTCTTGTGTTCTTGTATCCCCATAACTTTATATTTTAATTTATATTTATATTTTTAAATGTCATTAATTTATCAATTGTTCAAATTTTTAAATTTCGTAATTTGTTTTTAAATTTTCAATTTTTCCTATATTTTTCAATTTTTGAATTGTCAATGTTTTAATGCCTTAATTTTTTTGATTTTAGATTTTTTTAAATTATAACCTTTAATGTTTCAGTTTTTAAATTTTATTTCACAATTGTGCGATTGTTCAATTTTTGAATTTATATTTTATAAATTTTCCATTTGTGACGTAATTGGTTTATTCGACAGGAAAACTGCACGTTACACATTCTCTTGTCCTTCGATTTTCCGACTTTCAATTTTTGAAATTTTTGAAAATAATTTTTTTTTTGTTTTTTGATTTGCCGATTTTTATTTTTTTGATTTTTTTTTAAATTAGTTTTTCAACTGCTCAACTTTCGATTTTTTTTTCTAAAATTTTCAATTTTTAATTTTTTTTGTCTTATTTTGCATAATCACTTATTTTGCATAATCACAATATTTATATTTATATAATGTTTTGCTTCTTTTATTTTTCGACCGTCGGTTTTTCGATTTTCGATTTTCGATTTTCGATTTTCGATTTTCTGATTTTTCTTTTCTCGGATCTTTGTATTGTTTTAATTTCATTTTTATGTTAAATTTTTCAACTTTTAGATTTTAAAATTCTATTTCAATTTTCGATTTTTCGATTTATAGATTATTATTATTTCTTCAGATTTATTTATAGATATTTATGATTTTTTCAATTTCTCAGTATTCCAATCTTTAATTTTTTTCCAATTTTTAATTTACGATTCTTTAATTTGTAGATTTTTTTTCATATTCAGATTTTCGGATTTTTCATTTTTAAAATTTTTTAATTTCTTTTTTTTATTTACAATTTCTTTTTATTTTAATGCTAACCGATTAGATTATTCGATTTCTCTATTTTTGGATTTTTGTATCTGTTAATTTGATTTTTATTATGTTAAATTTTTCAATTTTTGGATTTTAAAATTTCTCAAATTTTTACATTTTATTTTTTTTAATTTAATTTTTCTATTTGAATTTTTGATTTTTAGCTTTATAAATTAATATTTTAAATTTTTTCATATTATATTATTTTTGAATCTGTAGAAAGTTAGATTTCATTATGTTTCAAAAATTACAAATTTAGTAGCCTTCAATTTTTTTAAAATCATAGATCCCACTCTATAATACTTTCTACATCGGGAAAGATATCAGTCTGTTTCCTAGAAAAAACATTTCACTCCATTCTATATCAAGAATATTTCAAAAACGACAAATATACCTTTCAAATTTTTTAAATGTGATGTAAAAATCTCAAATTAAAAATCATCCATATATCACACAATAGGTATATTTAAAGAGAAAAGTTTTTGTTATCAATTTTTTTGAATAGAAACACCTAACTATAAAATGATAACTCCCACCAAAATGTATGATATGCGTATCTTTTGGGCAAATATCAGAATCCCGAGGAAAAAAAATATGAAAAAAAAAAAGTTCGAGACATTGGCATGGAGACCGCATAATTGAGGCAGAATTGCGTTACGACACTTGTTGCATGTTGTTTTTAAACATCTTTGAAACAGATATGCCACAGTCGTAGTCGACCACTATCATCGAACGCGACTCTTGCACATTATTACCCTCTGGTACAGGAGTCCTCACAGCTTGTTTACATCATCAGTGAGGCAAAATGAAGGAGATTATGGAGAATTAGCCACTAGCCTAGAAAAAGACCAATTCGAAAAAACTGAAACTAACGTAAGCACCGAGGATCGCTGTCGCGAGGCGTCCAGTTTTGTAGCCCGTGTTAGGGAATCGTCTTCCGGTCTGCACAATTGTGAGGGCTATTAGCAGCTGTAATTTTAACGCTATTTGCACAAATTAACTTTTGAAAAAATAAATAATTCTCTGCATTGCAAAAGACTGTTAAGGAGTGATTGATGCAAGAATCTCGTATCCATCGGAAAATGACTGAGATTTTTTAGGCGAATTTGGCGTAGAAATGCTCTATATTGAATTGACTGTTTGTCTGTTTGTATGTATGTTTTGTATGAACACAAAAATTGTTGAACGCTACCCTGTTAGACAACAAATGAACCATCTTCATTTTCGTTTATGTATGCGTTCGCTTTCATCGCTTAACCTCTCTCAAAGGTATCAAAGCAAAACACTAGCCGGGAGCAGCATCGTAAAGCAAACACGTAAAACACTGCCGTGCGTCAGGTCTTATGTGCGCGCAGCACATTATTGCAGGTAGAGCCGAAAATAATGTTCGATTTCACTCAACCAGCTGCCGGCTGATGTCCTCGATAGTAGATGAGAAAGAAGACCAAATAAAAAATGCGAAACATCTTCCCAACTGAGCCAAGCCGGTCGGCTCTTAATTTACTCGCTCTCTTTCTGCTACGATTATTTATTTTATGAGTTTCTTCCGGTTTGCACGAGCTTATGAACGTGAGGAAAAACCACCAAGGAAAATAAAGTGAGGAAGGGAAAAGCAAATCGTAGTAGTGTCCTTACAGATAGAATCGCGAACGAACAAGAGATTTATCATTTCCATCACACATGAAACTCAATACCAAATGTTATTCGCAGAACAAAAATATTTGCTGGAATCAGTATCACTGAAATTGGAAACAAACATCAAGTGCTCTTTTGAAGGTTGTGACTTCAAAATAATAATCTTTTGAAAAAAGTGATGAGTAGGGTGTTATTTTTAAATCGGAAATCATTAACACCAAGCATTACACTAACTTCATAACTCTAACACTTACGTTGTAACTCGCCGGAGAAGTGAAGAATGGATAACTCGACTAACAGCGTAGATTATATCACGTTTTTACCACGCTTGAAAACAATATCACATTCAGCACAAATGGTGAAATATTTTGAACTCTGGATTGATGATAGAATACTATTCGCAATATGTAACAATTATAACAATATCACAGTCGAAACCAAAACGCGTAACGATCGCCAAGCCGAGAGCTGTATCCAATTTAACTGTGAACTTCAACTTGAAGTTACCGTAAAATTTGTTTCGCAGAAAAAAATCTTTATCTGGCCTTCGCGTATATTTATCTTACTCCTGTTGCAACGCGCGCGCGACTTCATCAATCAGCACAACTCAACTAAATTTTTCGAGCAGCACATTTTGCAATTTATTTCAGATCTGCTTGATATTTCGCGGCGTGGTCGCGGCCTGCCAAGTCGAGCAGAATCCCTACAGCTATGCGGGGCACAGTCTAACGAACCGATAGGCAGTAGCGCAAGTGTGTGTATGTATGTATGCTTTTCAGTTTGATCGCGCGCTGTTTGAGTGTGTCTTCTAGCCGTATCAGCGAATCGGATACGTGTGTTCCGTCCGTCGTGAACGAGGGGCGCTGCGTAAACGAATTCCCGTGGCGTCGTTGTTCGCGAGGTTGCTTAAAGCTGAATATTTGCTAGATTTTATTTTCCATTCAAGAGCTGTTTGTTTACGGAGCAATTCCACGCGGAAGCACCCATCTGCACTCTCCCGAGATCGTTACCGATTTTTTTGACGTAGAACTACGTCTTTCATTAAGGGTGCCAAATCAGAAAACAGGTCACGTTTTTATGAAATAAAGTTACGTTAATAACTATTTTTGCCGCGAACGGATTTTGGCGATTTACATACCAAACGATTCGGAAATGGAAAAAAACGAAGATTTGTTTGATATGCTATACATTAGAATCCCATAGTTTGTATATGGTTTAAGTTGATGAAAATTGGAACATTCCCATTTCCTCATACATTTGTTCTGTCCATTTGTGTGCTTTCCCGAACAGAGCTGTCAATAACGAGCAACTTATCGACGATCAACGAAGGGGAAATCGTAAGAGTAAAGTCTCCGTGAACAAAGGAAAAGGAGAAGAACGAAGGGGAATATTTGACTAGATTATAAACAGTGGATCTCGCTGGGGCAAACTTTCATTCTTCGTGAGGAAATCGACTGAACAACATCGTTGCTGGGCGAGCTGGACGGCGAAGGATCGAATGCCTTTCTCAAGGCAATGGGGATGGAGTAATATGATGGATAAAGTAATCGTTCTGTATTCAAAGCAATGAATATCGCTTGTTCTTCTTTGATTTGCGTCATCACATGTCTTCGTTTCGGATTGAGCTATGGACGCGACCAAATTACTCGTTGATGTCTCTGGCATTGCAATCATTGCATCAAACTGACGCCATTGCATTAGGATTCTGAGCTACACAATTGTGTTGGGAATCATCAAGCTAGACTATCGTCAGCTCACCAAGAAAATAAATGTTCTGGAATTTTATCAGTGATTTGGTTTCGCATGACGGTAGGAAAACTCTCTCCACAAAGGATGACAGCTAAGCTAATCTAGACTGGCAATATTAACAGAAAGGACTTCTGTTGAGAAGAGCGTAAAACGGAGATAAGTGTGTGTATATTTAGTTGCTTCAAGCCATCGATATATGGACATTTGTGTGCGTACGTGCGTGCTTTATAACCCGTTCGTAAAAATAGTGTATTTTCTCTACGCTGAAATCCCATTTGTATCTGCTCCCGTGTGCATTGGCCCTGTAACATGCAACAATGCAACAATCGCCTAATTTTGTATGCTATGATTGACGATTGTTTTGTGTTGCAAACTGTGCAGTCGTAATGATAAATATAAACAAGGAGGGAAATATTTACGCTAGAGTATTAGTAATGAATCTCTGCTGAGGCAAATATTCAGCCTTTTTTCAACCAGTTAACATTGTTTGTTTTCTGTCATCAATGCATTGAACTGGCGAAGCATGTGTTAAGGTTGTACACCAAAAAATTATTTGAGGAATACCCAGTTATTCAATAAGTTATATTAAGTTATTAATTTATTTGGGCTCGCGTGACAGTCGCAAAACTGCTTTCAACTAGGATTGTATTTGCGCTAATCTTGATATTAATGAAGCAATACTACTCTTTTCGAGGTTGTTGTGGTTAGCAGACAGAGTTTATTTCGTTTATTTAGTCATCAAGAAAGTAAATGCCGTTCTAGACTTTTGTATGTGATTTGGTTTCGCTTGCCAGTAGCAAAACTTTCTCCACTGAGGATGACAGATGCGCTTATCTCGAGCATGTATTGTTCTGCGAGCACAGTAATGAATCATACAACAATTATCGTCAAATGATTCTACAATAATATTGTAAGGGGTTGTAGCTAAGACACGACCGCATTTTCTACATAGAACAACGGAATTACAATATTCAATCCACTTGTTTATCACTTCGGTTATTATATGAATCATAAGTTTTTAAATGACTTTCTAAATATTTAGTTACTTAGTTATTTTTACTACTGCAGTAGTAAAAGATTTCAATAAAGATTCAATAAAATAAAAGATTTCAAACAATTTAAAACTGCATTCGGGCGTGGTAAACTGGTAGAGAATAATATGGATATAGTAATCAGACGTCGACACTGTAGATTAGAGTGCCAACGAAAATGGCCATCTCGAATTTTCAAAGGGAGCTTGATTGAAAATGTTGATTCCCACGAAAAGCTACCCTATGCAAAATATCAGCACAGTCGGACTTCATTTACTAGTGTCGCACAGCCGTCAAAATTTGAGTTTTTAGAAAACCGAAAAAGCAATTGGTGCCAAATGTCATAAAATTGCATGAAACGTCGAGATCTACTATCATCTTGAGAAAAAAATTGTCGAAAATTGACACTCTGGGTTTCGGAATACAAGGCGTGTGGTTTAGGATGCCAATGATAATCATCATATCGACTCCCTGCCGGGACTCCCTGCCGGGACTCCCTGCGAAATGTTGATTTGCACGATAAAATACCCTACGCAAAATATTAGCTCATTCGGACTTCAATTACTGTTGTCGCAAATGTTAAAATTTAAGTTTTCTGAAAATCGCAAAATTGCCCAAGGAAATCGGGGTTTTAAAAAAATATTTTTTTTATGCTAAATATCTTCAAATAAATGTAAATCTCGACGTTTCATGCAATTCTAAGACATTTGGCATCGACTTTCTTTTTAAACTCCAATTTCCTACTCCTTTTTTCCCTTCGAAAATTCGAAGATCACTTTTTTACGATACATCCAGATCTACATATTAGATGTAGAACATTTTAGATATATAACATTTTTACATATTACATATAGATAACTTATTTTTCATTCATACTTTTCATCTTGAAAGTGTGTTCATTTCACCTGAAAATCCATTATAGTCATTGTCGCTTCACAAACTTTTGATAGAAAGCTCAGTGTCGTCAACGCGAATTTACTTTCTCGGTTCAAAAACAAAATTTCTCCGACAACGATGTTGCTTCAATAACCACCAAACGAGAAGTGATGTGGCTTCAAATCGCGGATGGCTAGGAAAGGGGCAGAAACGAATGTATTAGTTGCTCGTTATGGTAGGCACATAAATCGGCAGAACAAATGTATGATAAAATGAGAAAGCTTCCAGTTTTCATAATTTTAAACAGCTTAGGGATTAAGGAATTGTAATATAAAGCATATCAAACAAATATTAGAGAATTTCCGATTCGATTGGTATACAAATCATCAGAATTCGTTCGCGTTAAAAATAGTTATTAACGTTAACTTTATTTCATAAAAACGTGACCTGTTTTCTGATTTGGCACCCTTCCTGAAAGACGTAGTTCTACTTCAAAAAAATATTTCAGGGCGACCAAACCGGTAGAGTGGTTATTTAAAAATTTTCGTAGCATTATAAAATAATATCCGCAGTTATAAACAAGCGACTTGAATTGAACCACAGCGTAGTTCTACGTCTACAATGCGGTCGTGTCTTGAACACAACCTCCTATAATTTTTCTCGTTGAAAAGTTGTGCGTTCGGTTGTGATTACTCGTAATATCACTTTTCATTATCATAATAGCAAACTTAGTTGAGATAATTCCATTGATAACAAAATACTCATATCATAAATCTTTTCTCCGTAAACATTCAATATAACATAATAACACTAAAAACATATATCATTTCCGAAAAAGATTAGAAAAAATACACATTTGTTGTTCAAAATATTGATCTAAAATCAAAATTTAAAAATTAAAACGTTTTTTTTTTGCAAAACACTGCCTAAGATTGTTATGTCTCAGCTAAATTAGAAGAGTGGTCACGAGAGACACGACCGCATCGTTAACGTAAGACTACGAAATAATTGCCGGCGAGAACAAACATTATAGAAATTTAAGAATTATTTTCAGTACAAATATTTGATAACGACAAATGAAGGCTTGCAACGCGCGAACGATGCGCATACCAATGAAAGCCAATTCGAGCAAAAAAAAAACAAACTATGAACATCAATATGGGCTGTCGATTTCTCGCTGTCTAGAACAACGATGTAATACCGAACATATAGAACCTTCAAGTAGTTTTTCAGTATCTTTTAGCATAATTACACCACCTTTCGCAGAACGGCAACACAAAATCCGAATCTAATCAGTTGTGTGGTGGTAAATGGCGACAGAAACCGCTGCAGAAAATTTTTTTCGCTTTCAATTTTCAACCGAAGAACAACTTCGCACCGCTGGGAAATACTTTCTACATATCCTTTAAATTAAAATTTAAATATGCTCCACTTTGACCACACCACTTTTAACTCGGATACAATGCTCAAGCTTGAGCTTGGGTAAACTGTACACTTCGTAGTTGCTCACCGTGATTGACATAAACCGGCGAAATTGCACGAAGAACACACCGAATGACGCTTGGGAGTAGCAAACCATTCTCATTGTACAAGTTTCGGTGATTCGAACTTCAAATAGTCAATAACGACGTCGGCCACGTCCTTACAGTCACCAGGGGAAGGGAAGGGATGTTAGTATGATATTCGCCGTCCAAAGGCCAAAAGGGTCGCCTCTATAACGTGGTTCCTTAGCGTTTATCAAAGAAAGGATAATTGTTAGTGGGTTTTCGTCATGTCGATGAAGTGTTGTTTGATCTTCCAAATGAATAGTTCATCAACTTATCGAATTTTTGTCAACCATTTTTTTATCGATACGATTAAGCGCCTTAGAATAATTGATGAAATTTCGGGAAAAATAATACGGGGTGGTGTGAATAATTATACCTAGTATCCCAAGTATATGATTCAACATTGCGAATGAATCCTAAATTAAAATCCAATTGGACGCCGATAGCGACTCTTGTTCGGGAGATGAGAACAACCCATTTCATCGATTGCCACTTTGAACACAGCGAAGTAGACGAAAAAAATGACGAATGATATTGCAAAAAAACACTGTCAAAACTTGTGCTCTTGTGCACTTGTGGACTTGTGCTCTGGTGGACCACTTGGCTGCAAGGGCCTCGTCGGGACCGTATCGGCTCTGTGGCGGACATGACTGAGTATTGGCTTTTTTGGACATTGCAATTTTTTGAACTTATATCTGTAAATAAAATCAGTTCGTTTTTCATGTTTGCTAAACTGATTTCAATGTTGAAAAAAAAATAAATTATCTTTTAGATAACTCGTCTTGCTCAAACCTCTGTAGGGGAAGGAGGCGGGACCATCATCATCATCAAAAGACAGTTAAAACGAAATAGAAAATTCAAAGTAATCAGAACAATTCACAAAAACAGCAGTGTCCATTCTGTGTTTTGACCTTGATTTTTCGATAGATTAATTAACGCAAATTATTCGCTCGATTCGATAATTATTTGCTTAGTAAACGCTCTAATAATAATCTTTTTTCGTAGTCAGTATTCGCATATCAATCGTTTAATCGGATGATTATGGGATGAAAATCTACAAGTTGATTCCACCGAACAAAATTGCACCGTTGTTTTGGATGTTTTCCATCCTTTTGACGTAAAACTACGTCTACCCTTTCAATATAGGGGCCCATTTCAATATTTCGATGTGAAAAAGTGTTCAGTTTTTGAACGCTAATACCTCCTCAATTAATGAATGGATTTTGGTTCCAAATACACACATTGATGGGAAATATCCTCAGCAATTGTTTATATGCTACACATTACGGGTTTTCAGCTCATATAAAGTTCAAACTGATGAAAAATTGGAAGAAAGAATTCCCTACTTTTCCATACATTTTGTCTGCCGCAGCAAACAGCTATTCATTACAAGCAACCACGGGCACGGGCGAACTGTATGGATGAAGCGAAGGAGGGAGACAAAAAAGAGATTGTAAATAAATACAGGCGGTCGCTACAACGTTAACTATCGGACGCCAAGCAGGAAAGACGCTATTTTGAAATTGATTTTCAGCATAAGAGATTGCTGCATTTGCCGGGGATGTATGCGGCGCGATACCGCAAGAGTAAGAGACGGGAGTTTCAATGAGATGTGGAGTTTTTATGATAGAATGACAGAATTGATAGAATGCTGGAGTTTTTAAACGATTTTATTCAGCTGTGACATATTTGTATGTTTGTATGTAACATGTTTGTCTATGGCGCTGTACCACATTAATTGAAATTTGACCCCATTCCTGTTGACAAGTTGATCTGAAATTTGGAACACACCTTTATCTCTGCAGTCATTATAAAACTGCATATTTCATGATATTGAAAATCGAAGATGGCGACCGCTACAAAATGGCGAATTACATATTTTCTCAAAGCCCCATCAATATGAGTATCAAATGAAAGGGATTGACTAGTAGATCACAGTTATTTATGAAAAATACAAATCCAAAATAGCCGCCACCACAAAATGGCGGATTACATATTATATATCGGTATCAAATGAAGGACTTGACTTGGAGAACACAGTTATTCATTAGGAGTGCAAAGCCCAATTATATCACGATACCAGACGGTAAATTCCTATTACGATATGCTTGCCATCAAGTATGTCTTCGTTGCCGGCTGAACAATAACCCCTGCAACATTTGCACGACAAATTTTGATTTTTTCGTATTTGAATCTAAACGTTTGAGTGTTTGCTGAGTGCTGAGGGTTTATTGTATTCTTTGATTTTTTTTCTGTAATTTTGTACATGACAAGTTGATCATTCTGGGATCTGTGCTCCATAATATTCGAATAATGGACACCTCTTGGTGTAGACCTACGTCTCTTCGGTTATGTCCCCGACATTACCCACCCGTCTTTTTTTGTTTAAAGCAAAACCTCTGTTTGTGATGATATCAGCATTAGGGAAGAATCTTGTCTACTTTATTTATACCCAATAAGTTCTAAATCGGATACAGTATAAATTGCAATGTTTCCTCTTTCCACTTTGTCCGTAGAACAAACGCTGCATTTGCACTAATAAAATGCTATAATAAAATGTATACCTTATTACCTTACTTGCAAGAGCTTATTCTTCAGTTTAGGATATATAACCGATAAAACAAATAGAGCCGATAGAATTGGCCGTTGAAAGAGTTGTGGATTGATACCTAATTGGCCTACTGTACATAATCTACATTTATCACAAAACTAAAAGAGACGCGAAGAGCATCAAACCTTCCAAGGACTCTCGGAGCAACCGCTTCTAATAACCATCTTTTCGCGCTAGATGTAACATCCTTCACCAACTTTCACGGAAGCTGAAGCCAGCAAGAAGAGTTGTTGTAATATTATCGCGATAAATTTGGAGAAATCTGGACGAAGCATCATAGACAAAGGATAGTCTGGATGTCTGGATAGTCTGGATATCTAGATTATCCGTAAATGTCTGGAACACGGAAACAACTTCACGTATCCCGGAAAAGAATCCCACTTGTACCGTTAGATAACAATCATTCAGCCCTTTTTTGCCCATTTGACCTCGAAAACATTATGCAACTGGAATACTAAGATATTATCGACCAGAGTCATTGAACTATGTAACCAAACGTTGGGTTACATTGTCAAATTTGGTAGAAAGGCCAACCGTTGGTTTGGAACTTATAAATATAGTAGAAAAAAAAATTGTAAAATATTTGTTTGTGTTGTATTGTCATATGAGAAACCAACAGTCGATGTCTACAATTTGTGTTTGACCTTTCTGTAGTTTCGCATATGACAAAAAGAGAAATGTAGTATTGGGAGTCTGTGATTAACTGTCGTAGAAAAGATGACGTATGAGTCCAATTTTTATAATAAACCAAATAAACAGTTAATCGCAGACCCCCAGGTTGGTGTTTCACAATGGATTATTTTTTTGTTAGTTAGTTTTTTTTGTATTTATTTATTTAGTAGTAGGAAAGAAAGATATTTATTAATTAATTAATTAATTTATTTATTTATTTATTTATTTATTTATTTATATATTTATTCATCTATTTATTCAATTATTTATTTATTTCCGCGGAAAGCAAGTGTTAGGTTTAGTGTCAAGGTATAGCATGTTACATTGAATGTTCAAATGATAGTCGTGATATCAACCGAAACCAATAGTATTAAGTTGTGTTTGTGTTGTCGGAGTAGTGTTCCTTGTCGCATCGTAAGGGGGACGGCTCGGCAAAGGCATTAGGAACACTACATAATGGAAAATTACCAGAAGGTATGAATAGGGTCGAGGGATTTAATTGTTAGAAAAAGGAAGAGGAAAGGTTTAGAGGAAGTAAAAATGATAAGTTCGGGGAGTCTTCGCGAAGATCTAGACACGGACGGAAGCAGTTGCTATCACTGCGAGATTTGTTGAAATTAGTCCCTACAGAAAAAAAGGGTTTTCGTCGTCCGTGTGTGATCTAGCCACGTAAAAAGGCTAGTTCACAGAAAAAATCAAGTGGTTCCGGTAGAATATTTACCATGAGTGTTCGCGAACTAATAAGTGCGAACAAACTAGCTGAATTGACTCTCTGACCGATCAGGCACCCCGGCCGTCGTTACATCCGACCGTGCTACGTGAGAAGTTTGATTCCTCGTCGGGTGATAGACCCTGAGTCCTGCCGAAGCCGTCTCGTTCCCGTCACCGCCTGTTCCAGCCATCGAAGGAGTACTATTTATTATTAAGTTGTGATTTGTGTGGCCATCCAAACTGCGGATTTCTTCGTTTTTCGTTAGTTTTTTTTTTTTGCCTGTAGTGAATCTTGTTTTCCGCCATTATACAGTGAATATTGTAATCGTGCCTTTCTACCATTGTGTCCACCATTTTGTCCTGTGTCCGCATCGCGAGTGAGTTTGTGTTTGAAGTTTTCCCCGAGATCCCTCAGCAAACGACCCAAGCTGCGTCGAAAGAATCAGCTAAACAAAGTAAAAACTATCAACTACAGACGTATCAACTTTATCCCATTGACTGAAGATCTGTAACTGACGGATTGGTCCTGTTTTTGACTATATAGATGTTGATGGATCGATCTATAATTCTGGCTCAATTGCAAACAATTCTTCCGCTGTGAAATCTGCTGAAAATTATCCTGTCACTGTTTGAAATCGTACCTGAAGGATATAAGGTGGTTTTCGTAAACGAAATTGAAGTTCCCCAAGGCAACAATCGCAGTCTAATACAAATCTACAGTCTAACTACTAATCCACAAATACTTCTTAACTGGCCAACTAACTTTCTTGTAAACTAAACTTTGCGAGAACCACAGAATACACAAGTCTTTAAGGGACGTATGAGAAAGACGACGATTTAAACTGAACCTTCATAATAGCTACGGGTTCATCCTAAGACGAACCAGCCTACAGCTGAAAGTCTCTTGAATAAAGACAAAAAAAGCCACGGGTTCATTGATGATGAGAGAATGAAGAAGTTATTGGAACGCAAATTACGTTGGCTAATGTTGTCATTGATTAACTGGAAGAGTTCAAGACAGTTAATTTCTAAGTAGAATTTGAAAAGAAAAAGGTCTGTAACGGATTCAAAAGTAACTATCAAGTCCTCTGTCGACAGCCCGATGGCTAATTAGCTGTTATTAACGAACAATTTTCTCACTGCATCGATGTAGACGATTGGTTCTGATTCTAATTCACTTTATCATTGTACCATGCTTCTGATTATTTCAAACTTCAGAACATCGTCACATCGCAAATATCATGTATCTCGCCAGCCAATTCCACTCCAGCAAATGTAAATACTCATTGTGTCAACCTTGCCATATTTGCTGAGTCATGTTACGCCTCGAAGGCTAGACATGTTTTGAAGCCAGCGATGACAACACATACGGAAAATGTTCCCATAATAAACAAAAAAAATAAAATGTTTCCCTATTTCACAAGTAACTCAGAACTGGGAACTAAGAAATATTCAATGCTATTGTGACAATACGATACATGGCATGATATGCAAATTTCGATGTACAGCGTGGACTCGATTATATACAATCTCCGATTTCTTTTCACTGTATATAATCGAAAATTTTCTATTCGTTTTTTATGCACATATTTTTCGTTTATTGAAAATAAAAGAAAAAATTAATTATTGATTCATCCCCTTGAAGTCAGAAAACAACTTTCTCTCATGAAAAAAAAAATCCAGAATCTCTCAGAAGGGAATCCTTCTACGCATATGTTCGAATTTTAACAATGACAGAGTTACAGAACTTTTTTTTGTTTCGAACTCTGTTGCCTCAAACTAGCTCTACACTGAAAAGTACACTCAGGGCTCTGCATAGTCATAGTCAACTGAGGATAGTCAGCTGACTAACTGACTGACTATATCCATAGTCAGTTAGTAATGCATCGATGTTTGAGTTCAACGTGGTTTGACATACGCTACAGGTGAGCTAGATTCTTTTGTATCACACGAAAATTACTTACACTTATAAAATAACGTGCAGTGTGTGTGTGCGCTATTTTACACGCCTAATACTAACTAATACTAACTCGAGAACCTTTATAGCATACTTGATAAATGTCTGAGTTCGTTGGTTTGAGTTCACGATGGGTAGACAATAAACCGTCCATTGATGGGGTAATTTCGTTTTTGTATCAGAAATCATGTTTTCGTTCCTCTTTATATGAACGTAAAAATAAGATTGTGTACGCGTGTATGAATTAGTGTCAGGAGAAAATGGAAGTGTGGATTGAAGTCAGTTGAATGAAGAGGCAGATTTGTATTCATTAGTCGAGTCAATTAAAATCACCACTGACTGGACTAGTTCACCAGTCATCCTCGCTAGTCAACGCTGGTCAATTCATTTTCTAGTCAAGTCACTTTTTGTTGGTGGCGACTGCCGAAGCAGTTCTAGTCGAAGCGAAGCTGCTGAGAGTAGAGTCGGTCCTCATTTTCCACCTTCGAAGATTTCGGGCCCTGAGTAGGGGAAAAGGGGGGAATTTGGACCACCTAAGAAAATCGCTTAATATTTCCAAACCAATACGGTCGCAATAAAAAATGTCACATTGTATACTGAGCTACACTTGTTTTCTCTCAATAAATAATGTTTAATCATTATATAAAGCTTCAATCTACCAAATATATCATAAAATAAAAGAGATGATTTTTGGACATTAAAATTTGATGCGGGGTGATTTGGACCGTCTGTGGGGTGATTTGGTCCAGTGTGTGTTTCATCGAAAAAAACATACATATGTTTATGTAAAGTATTTTGGGGTAATGTTACAAGCCAGATTCCAGACCAGAAAAGTTGGATTGACACCATCTCGAGTTCTGCATGAATCTTTTTACTGTTGATCGAGCATTTTCAAACACTGCTTGGTCAAAGAAAATCCGTTCTCGATGGCCTGCGTTGCTCTTTCAAGCTCCTCCTTCTTCCAACGTTGTCTGTCCATCCTCTTTTTGTAATTCTGAGGCATCTGGAATCAATTTGACCAAAAAAAAGTCTCAAACCTGTAGGACCAATTCACCCCACAGAAACGTGTCCATGTCACCCCACACAACACGCAAAAATTAAAATGCAATTAATTTCATTTATTGTTAGCAAACTTACAGTTTCGCTACATCGAATTGTTCCTCTTCTGTAGGCGAACAGAACTGTACTGCACAATACATGAAAAGATTGTTCAATAAGCGGGAAAAACCTTAAACCACTATCGGAAAACTCACATTTTTTTACGTTCAAAGTGCTTGCTGTGTTTCTGCTACCGTTTCCCTCTACTTGTGAAATTTTACCAAAGGTTTTTTACTTTAGGTACATACGGTTCAACAATAGAAGGAAATGGCATTATAAAAAATCCAAGTTGAGCCGTAATATTTGAGATAAAGGGGTGGTCCAAATCATCCCATATGACCAAATCACCCCGTGTTACCCTACACTGCGTAAGCCAATTCTGTAACCTTCATTTGGAAGATGAGAAAATAAGGTACATGATATAGTAGTGGAATATCTAAATAAGTGGATTTAAATAACTGTTTTGGGAGTGAAAACTTCAAAGTTAGTAATTTTTAATGTGTGATTATGAATTTTATCCCTAAAATTTATATTGAACTTGATTGTTTCTATCAATCAAACTAAAGTTCTCAAACCACTCTACAATTTGTTCTTTGACACCCAACTTCTATCTTTCTTAATTTGGCTGCAATATCAATATAAACAATTCCTGGTGAAAATTCAAGCATAATCTTCAAAAATCACGATTTTTATCCCACTGTACATATAATAGCCATTTAAATTCCACCTTAACCTTCAAAGGTTACATTTTTTCTTGAAACAAGTCTTATTTGAAATGTAAGAGTTTTTTCTTTCAAATTGTAAATAATCGAGTCCAAAATTGTATATAATCGAATCACATATAATCGAGTCTGTATTTAATCGAGTCCCACCTGTATTCGCTGTTTGTGATACTACCATATAAATCAAGATTAATTCCTCGTAATTTCATTAGTGAGCAATAAATATTTAAATTTCCTCAAATATCCTCAATTTCAAACAATAGACCTTTCGCGGGTACGGGAAACAACGTATTCCCACGAGTACCATATGCAGTGACACAAACAAACACGTGACCCTTTCATTCGATTTAATAGACACCAACGCAGAGTAGCAGAATTACGATTATAGATTCACTTGAAGCCACCACTAATTGGCTCCGAACCGGAGGGGGACTTCATGACGTCAGTTACATCGGTTGATCGCAATTTGCTTGCTCTGGACGAGTCTTTTCCTCCCTAAGGAATAAGGATTATAGTAGAATAATTTGAAATCGATGACTGTAGCATAATTTAGCACAATTCAATTCAATGGGGGAGTTCATGGTATCCTAACTTACTTAGATCGAATTCCTTGTGGAATCCAACTTTTTATTAAAATGATATGGAATTGGGTTGCCAACAGTTCGTATTTTCAAGTGAAGCGGTCAGCTGTTCAAAAAATCGAACAGCAACTTTGATATTTTGACGTGGGACTACGTCTAACCGGAATATATGGAGGGTAAAATGAAAACCTAAACACAGAACATGCAGGAAAAAATGAAAGATTTCGAATGCTTATATCTCGAACATTTCGTACTGGATAGGAGAGATGTTTGCATCACTTGGTAGGGAATATTTCTACGCATCTATCGCAACTAACAAAATGTTGTTTTTCATTAGATAAACAATTGAACAACTGTAAAATATTAGGCGTTATCTAAACGCCCTAACTGCATCGTTTTGATTGGCCCGATCTACGGTTTCCCTAACACAGCCATCAAAACCAAGCAGCCTTGGGGAAATCGGCATTGCAAATACATGAAAGTAGGGGGACTTTTGTTCTCATCGAAAAATGTTCCCTAACACAGACTTTAAAACCAAGCAGCGAAATCGGCATTGCAAACACACGAAAGAGCCTAGAGGCGAGTGAACTGAAAAGTTTAAACCCTCTTAAAGCCAAAAAGAAGAAGAAGAACACACGAAAGTAGGGGGAACTTTTGTTCCCACCGAAATGTGTTCCCTAATAGAGATTTCTAAACCAAGGTGCCTGGAGAAATCGGTATTTCAAATTCATGCAAGTCGGGGGTTTTTTTGTTCCGACTGGAATGTGTTTCCCTAACACAGACTTCAAATCCATGGAGCGTGGGGAAATCGGCATTGCGAATTCATACAAATCGGGGGTATTTTTGTTCCGACTGGAATGTGTTTCCCTAACACAGACTTCAAAACCGAGGTTTCTGGGGAAATCGGCTCTGTAAATAAATGCAAACTGCGAGTACTTTTGTCCTCGCTTGCCTTTGTGCCGAGTGGAATATGTCTGTCCTAACATGATCTTCTAAACATAGGAACCTGAGAAAATCGTGCAGACACTAGAAGCGAATGAACTTCCCAGTTTCAAGCAAATTCGAGGAGAAGTATGTACACTTTTGGGATGTAAACTTCAGAGGGAAATGTAAAATAAAATAATCGTTTGATAATTTTTTTTGTCTTTATTGGAAAGATTTTCAGCCTGGCTGGTTCATCAAACGTTTGATAATTCTTCCGTACATATATTTTGTTCTAGTCATCATACCAAACGTAAAAGGTCCGTCATTACATTTACTTGTAACGAAGAACAATCAATCACAATAAATGAATTGACTTACACGGCATTTGTTCATTTTTTTCACTCACAGAGCAAATATATTGAACTCAATTGAATTTGGAAACTGTTTCATTCGATCAAGAATTTAATCAATACAAACGAATGATTGCTAAGCTAAGGTAGTTCCACGTCAACCTTGCGGTTATATCATAGATATAACCCACTCATTTTTTTTTATGACTCTGACTACTTACTTGTCTTCGAAATTGGTCGTACCGATAGATTAACTAATTCTATTTTTAAATATGTTCTTGAATAAAATAAGATGATAAAAAACAAAAATATGTAAATTTTCCTACAGGAAACAAGAAAAAAAAATCAGGTTTTGCTCAATGTTCGATTTATCGAACAGGTATAACTGTTCGATAAATCGAAAATTGAACCTGAAAATAGAAGATAGGAAAAAATGATTGTTGAACATTGGGGTTTTTTGAACGCCAATAATCAAAATTACACCTATGGCTTTCGTCAGAATATTTTTTTACAGCTTGGCCGCGAATGAAAGTTCTACTATGATTTTTCCGCTTAAAAACTTGTTTAGAATGTTTTTTTCTTAATTTTTTTACAAAAAAAATTCACATTTTTTCCAAGATTTTCTCCTTGCTTGCAGAAAATGTGTAAAGTATGTTACATGTTACATGTTACATACACATTCGTAAAGCAAAAATTGATATTCATGCACAATTTTCATTGGAAAATGTGCCTATTCCACCTGAAAATCATTTTCGCTTCGCAATAACTCCAACTGAATAAATTAATTCCAATTGGAGAAACTTCTCTCTGCAGAACGCATTGGTCAAAGTGGTTTGACATTTACTACAGGTGTGCTTGATTTTTATATTATTACACAAATACAATAGTGCGCAAAATGGTGATGTTTTGTTCAGAATTTGTAATAATTTTGTGATTTTTTGTTAATTTAAACAGATTTTTCCGTCTGTATTTTCTCCCAAAAATTAAACTCGGAGGATAAACGAACTAAAATGTTGATTCAAATGATACAAAAAGTTAGACGCACCTGTAGTGAATGTATAATCACATTGCATGTGGGTAATCGATTTTTTCGAATATCAATATTTTCCGAATCATTCTATCATTCTAATTTGGACGGAGACGAACACAACAAAATATAGACATCTCAAATTGGTTCATCCGTTCTTTTGTGACGATGAGTTATACGTATAAGAGAAGTATCAACTAGAACTAGTAAGCAAAAAGGTAGCATGGTCTGCGCTTAAAGGCACGGACGGTAACTTGACGTAGGACTTTGTGGACAATTGCTCTTGAATTGAGTTTTTGTAACTGTCCAGAAATCCCTAAATTTAACTCGTTCAATATTCCAAATGGTGACCATAAAACCGTTTGTCATTTGAACTGAAATGAGCTTCAAACGGTCTGTAAGAGTTGTATTAATTATTAATTATTTTCATTTCTAATAGTAAATTCCAACATTGCAAAACGAATACCTCGTACCCAGATAAATATTAATCGATCGATCATCTTTTTCCTTCGTTTATTTTATTTAGCTGAATACGATAAGAAGTCATCATCTTACAGTACATCCTTAAGCTGATACTTATACTTATCTGAAACATTGCCTGAGGTGGGTCGTAATAATTATATCGCTAAGTGATGCAGATTAGTTATTTTATGGCCGTGAATGCTCCCTTGTGAAGTTTGTGTGGTCCCTACAGTGAACTAATCCCAACGGGTGCCATTTATTTATAGGGAAGGGAAAGGAGAACAGCACCTATTGATAAATTATCGCGAACTGGTATGCGTTAGTGTACCCATTCGAACCTCTCAATCGGCAGCAACTTTAGTTCTTTCATTTCAAAATTTTCGACATTAACATCGTACTCAATATCATATCCTACATGATACAGACATGCATTGAGTACGATATGATTAGATAACAACTTTTCTAATAAAATTTCTATCAACGTTTAACCCTTTAAATCAGGTTCTCGTGGAAACTTTGGAGAAAATCGAGTTTCACCGTCTTCCAAGTCAAAACTACACTATTACTAAACTACTACTTCCACTACAAAATGGCGGATTACATATTTTCCCAGAACCTCATCAATATGGGTATCAAATGAAAGGGCTTGACTAGTAGGATACAGTTATTTATGAAGAATGCAAATCTAAGATGGCAGCCACTACAAAATGGCGCCATATATATTTTTTTCACAGCCCCATCAATATGGGTATTAAATGAAAGGGCTTGTCTGGCAGAACACAGTTATTCATGAAAAATGTAAATCCAAGATAACGGCCGCTCCAAAATGGTGGATTACACATTTTCTCAGAACCCCATTAATATGGATATCAAAAGAAAGGGATTGATAAGTAGAACACAGTTATTTATGAAAAATGCAAATCCAAAATGGCGCCATTAGTTGAACTCATTTGTGTAATTTTGTACATGACTATTTTATATGAAAAAAAATATGAAATACATATTTTAGATATTGCAAATTAAAGTTTTTTTTCGTAAATAAAAAACAGGACTGATTTTTTCTCAGCGTGTATCTGCATGGCATCGCTCAACCGCTCAAATTCATGGGTAGCAATGCGGCGCTAATATCGTTGCGCCGAAATCAACTATCCGATTCACTTCGAAGTTTCTGCGTTTCACGCTCTGCGTCAGCTGGTCCAAGGTATACTCTACTGAAAATCTAAGAGTTCCTCTATCGACACATGTAGTATCTGTAGAACTTACACGCTCAAAAATAGCCAAACAAATACAATCGGAAACGAGATACTCTGTTTGAAACTATCCCATTGGTTTCATAACCAATCAATGAACTACGATGACATGGCGAAATAGGACGGAATTGGCAAACGGACGCCGTCATCGTTAAATTTGTGCTGATTTTATTGATACAATTCATTCCCAATCAGAATCAATCGGTAGCACGTATAATGGACGGCAAAATGAATTTGCGCTGAGCACTTGATGACCGGGACTCGGGTGTTGTGATCATACGAAAGGTGACGGAAGTTTAACTTTCTAATGATACATTAAGCAACAAAACTGATTTCAACATTAAACA
This sequence comes from Toxorhynchites rutilus septentrionalis, assembly GCF_029784135.1. Lineage (NCBI taxonomy): Eukaryota > Metazoa > Arthropoda > Insecta > Diptera > Culicidae > Toxorhynchites > Toxorhynchites rutilus. The sequence goes on from NC_073746.1 coordinate 212,423,507, forward strand.
ATCAAATTAAAAAAACGCAAAAAAAACAACCTAGTTTCAGTATATAGAAAGGGTTTCGCACAATTGATACGGATTCCTTGAAAAAAACAGTAGCAACCTCGAGATAAGAAAGGCGCAACAGACCAAGGGTAATGTCCGATGGAATAAATTTATACGCCTAAATCATATGAACAGCGGCCTCGATTATTTTTGGTTCCTGGAATTTAATCGCTCCGACGCAGTGTAGGTGTTCCGAAACAAGAAAAAACAAATATGAGAAACCTGCTCAGTGGACACTCTTTTTTTTCGCAATCTTCTGGCCCAAGCAGCGGTTCTTAGAATCGACATTCTTTGAAATTTGTCGCTGCCCATCTCTCGTTCGAGTCACACGTGACTGCATTCCATTCGCGGTATACAGCTGGTGTCCAAAAATTTCCAGCGGGGGATGACCATGTCATAAAATACAGAATGTGTTTACCCATTAATCTCGCTTCCCGAAGAGCGCCACCAGCAGTGCGTGTAGTGTGGGTTTCATATTTCTCCTCTCTTCCAATGATTTCTCGCGAAATCTACAAACCTTCAATAAGGATGATTCAGGCAACGTAATTCGTTTTTATTTGCGGTGAACGGAATATTAATTCTGCAATTGCGAGAATGGTTGCCCAATTTAATAAATATTCATCATTTAGCAAAAAACCGTTTAATCACGAGCAGGGCCACCAATAAGATCTTTTGACAAATTTTAATTACAGTAAACATTTCCCCTCTGCTATGCAAACAAAAATGTAGCAAATCAGACATATCATCGTCATACATTAGCAGCAACGGTTTGTTTGCCAATTATCCGTATTGCCGCTGTTTGTGTGCAACTGATTATGACTAACAAACAACGCGCTAAAATCTACAATCACACGATAATTTACGCAAAACCAGCCGCAAGACACGTGAACGCAGCCGTTCCGCACACTCAGCTCTAGCCAATTGTCTGAAAGCTGTTGGTCATCGACACCACCCCAGTGAATAATATTCGACCAAATGGACTTTGGAGCTCGCATTATCTTATGGTGACGGATGAAATCACACCAGCAGCAGCAGAGTGTACACACCTTCCATAAAGGATTATTTTCGCCATCGTAAATTCCACAATCTGCGGTTGCTAGCCATTAATGCACTGCGGGATGGTGACGTATCACAACCAACTTGGTTACCCACACATGTGGCGAACATTACGAAAAAATTATAACGAATTGTGAAATCATCATCCCTGCCGCGGTTATGCTTATCACTAGACACTGGGGAGGCTTGTCTACGCGTGGTGGTATCATATGAGAGCACACGAGCACGAATGGTGCTAATATGACTAATTGTTGAATGAATGAATTGAGTTTTCTTTCTCATCACAATGTTGTTCGAGTGTCACGAAAGCAGACTGGAATCTAAGGATCGATTAGCGCGTCGGTGTTTTCTCTACAATTTGATAATTTTCGACACCCATCATTCATTGTAGATTTGTGGAGTCAAGATTCATCATAAATTCTAGAAGCTTATGTTGGTAGAATGCTCAAAATTTAGAAGGCGTAAAACGTAAAACATGAACCGTCCTGAAACGATTGAAACGCGTTAAACGTAAAGCGAAAAACGCTTGAAACGTAAAGCACGTAAAATTAAAAACGCCCAAAACGTGAAAAACGTAAAAAAAGCTTAATGTAAAAACTCGTAAAACATAAAACATTTGAAGCGTAAAACTCGTAAAAACTTGAAGCGCAAAATGCGTAAAACGTGATATGCTCGAAACATAAAAACGTAAAATGCGTAAGACGGTAAACGCTTGAAACGTAAAACGCTTAAAGTTTAAAGTGTGTAAAGCGTAACAAGCTTAGGACATAAAAGCGGGTTTTTTTCTTCATTATGGTGACTTTCAGCCTTTTTGGCTGGTTCGTCACACGGGTACGGCTTTACTTGCATTCCGAAAGAAGAATGTCGGGAGCGAGAACTGAACTCGTGACCTTTGGCGTGAGAGGTACGAAGGTTAACCACCCAAGGTCCCCAAGAAATGTGTAAGACGTAAACGTAAAACGCTTGAAACGTAGAAATGTACAACGCTCAAAATGCGGAATGGTTAAAATGCGAAACTCTTAAAATGCGGAACGCTTAAAACGTAAAATTAATCATACGTAAAACGATCGAAACGTGAAACGCCTGAAACGATAAATGCGTAAGACCTCAAACGCGTGAAACATGAAACGCCCACAAACGTGAAACGATCAAAAAGTTCAAAGTGTGAAGCGCGTAAAACGCTTGAAACGTATTTTACCGTAAAACATAGAACGTGAAAGGCACAAAATGTAAAACGCCAAAAACGTAAAGCGCGTAAAACTTAATACGCGTTAAAGTTAAAGTGTAAAACACGTAAAACGCTCAAGACGTAAATCGCCAAAAACGTCAAATGCGTAAGAATCTTATGTTAAGATATGAAACACTTGAAGTTTGAAGCGCGCCAAGCGTAAAATGCTTAAAGTGTACAACTCACAAAACACGTGAAACGAAAAACGGTTAAAGTTTAAAGCATCTAAAACGCTTGAAATGTAAAATGCGTAAAATGACGCATGAAACTCAACCCTTTCACCCACAACATCGAGTGTCACTCGTGGTGTACTTGCATAATATAGGGCGCTAGAATGCTCAGCAGAGTAATCAAATTACTCGATGTGGTATCCATCGAAGCGTTTTCATTTGGTCCACTCGATTGGAAATTAATTCGTAGGTTAATGGGCTAAAACTCTTAAAGTGTTACATGCGTAAAACGAAAAATGTTTTAATCGTAAAACGTTTCAAACTTGAAGCGTGAAACGCTTAAAACGTCCTGAAATGATCTGAAACGTAAAACCTAAAATGCGTGAAACTTAAAACGTAAATCGCGTAAAACGTAAAACATACAACGCACACGAACGTAAAACGCTCAAAACGTAAAACGTAAGTGTAGAGCGCGTGAAGCGTAAAACGCTTAAAACATAAAATGCGTAAGACGTAAAAACGCTTAAAATATAAACGTGTAAAACGTTGAACGCCCAAAGTGTAAAATACTTAAAACGCTTAAAACACGTGAATCGCAAAAAAAACGTAAAACGCTCAAAGTTTAAAGATTGTAAAACGCAAAGCGTTCAATACATGAAATGCGTAAGACGTAAAACGCATGAAAAAAGAAACGTTTAAGTGTCAGGCCCGTAAAAAGTAAATCACTTGAAACGTAGAACGCGTAAACGTGGAGCGCCTTAAACTTGAAATGCGTAAGACGTAAGAAGTTTGAAACATGAAATGTATTGAACGTGTAACACGCTTAAAACGAAAAATTTGTAAAGTCTGAAACGCATGAAACGTAAAGCGTTTAAAGTGTAAAAAGAGAAACGCTTAAACCGTTAATTTTGTAAGACCTTAAACACGTGAATCGTAAAACCTAAAGTGCGTGAAACATAAGCCAAGAAACGCCTACTAACGTAAAACGCTCAAAAAAAAAGTTTAAAGTGTAAATAGCGTAAAGGATGAACCGCTCCAAACGTAAAAAGCGTGGAACGTGAAAGGCTTAAAACATAAAACGCCAAAAACGTAAAACACTTAGAGTGTAAAACGGAAAACACTTAAAGTGTAAAATGAAAACGCTCGAAGTGTAAAACGTAAAACGCTTACAGTGTAAAACACGTAAAACGCTCAAATTGTGAAACACGTAAGACGTGAAACGCTTGAAACGTAAAACACTTAAAGTTCAAAGCATGTAAAGTGTAAAACGCTTAAAACGTAAAATGCGAGATCTGGCGATCTGGCGTAGTGGTAACATCCATACCTCTCACGCAAAGATCACGAGTTCAATCCTCACTCCCGACATTCTTCCAAAAAATGGAAGTAAAAAGTGACGAACCAGCCAAAAGTGTTGAAAGTCACTATAATAGAGGAAAAAAAAAAAAAAAAAAAATGCGGAAGGTGTAAAACGTATGAAACATAAAACGCTAACAGTAGTCAACACGTTAAACGTTTCAAACGTAAAACGCTTGAATGGGTTAGACCTGAAACGCGCGAAATGCAAAACATAAAACGCGTAAAACGTTAAACCTAAGACATGAAATGCCCATAAACGTTGAACGCTTCAAACGTAGAACATTTAAAGTGTAAAGCGCGTAAAGCGTAAAACGCTCAAAACGTAGAATGTGAAAGGCCCAAATTTTGAAAACTCGTTCAAGATTCTTCAAGCATTTGGAAATAACATGTTTCTCCGTTGCATGGAATACATGTTTGATACAGAGACTATTACAACATAAAGATAGCTCAAATCGGACCATTAGTTACTCAGATTTAGGGCACACCAACACATTTGGCCTTGCATTTTTGTTTATAGATAGAAGATATAGGAATGCGTCATTCCGTCTGAAAATCCTTTTCCACTTTCGAACAAAAATCAATTTCGTTAGCGCCAACATCAAATGGACTAACAACGCTTAGCTAATCGTAGAACATATGGGAATTCAATTTTCCAAATTTTCCGACTTTTCTCTCCGCTATATTGATCTACGGGAAGAGACGAATACAACGAAATATAGATGACTCAAATTGAACCATTCTTTCCTCGGGTTTTGCACTTACTAACACATTTGGCCTTCCATTTTTATTTATAGATATAAGATATGGAAATGCGTTATTTCGCCTGAAAATCCATTTCCACTTACGAACAAAGATCAATTTTGATTGCGCAAATATCGAATGGACTAACAACGCTTAGTATGATGCAATTTTCGATCATGTGGGAATTCAATTTTCCGAATTTTCCGATCTTTCTTCAGGATTTTCCGAAAATTTTCGGACTTTTCTCTCCACTATATTGATCTACGGGAAGAGACGAATACAACAAAATAAAGAAGGCTAAAATCGGACCATAGCCTTACATTTTTTTTATCTATATATATAAAAATGGATTTCTGTGTGTCTGTCTGTCTGTCTGATTCTTATGGACTCGGAAACTACTAAACCGATCGACATGAAAATTGGTATGTAGGGGTTTTTGGGGCTGGGGAAGGTTTTCATGATAGTTTGAGACCCTTCCCCCCTCTCTAAGGTGGGGCTGCCATACAAATGATACACAAATTTCTACATTACTCGAGAATTAACCAAGAAAATGGAACGAAATTTGGCATGTGGAGGTTTTAGGGTGCAATAAATGTTTCTATGGTGGTTAGACACTCCACCCCCCTCTCTAAGGTGGAGCTGCCATACAAATGAAACACAAATCCCTGCATTACTCGAGAATCAACCAAGCGAACGAAACCAATTTTGGCATGTGAAAGTTTTAGGGTGCAATAAATACTTTTACGGTGGTTAGATACTCCTCCCCCCTCTTTTAGGGGGGGGGGTCTACCATACAAATGAAACACAAATTTCTACATTACTCAAGAATTAATCAACCAAATGAAACCAAATTTCGCATGTGGAGGTTTTAGGGTGCAATAAATGTTTTTACGGTGGTTAGACACTCCACCACCCCCTCTTTAAGGGGGAGCTGCCATACAAATGAAACACAAATTTCTGCATAACTCGAAAACTAATCCAGCAAATGGAGCCGAATTCGACATGTGAAGGTTCTAGGGGGCACGAAACGTTCCTATGGTAGATAGACACTCCTCCACTCTCTCTGAAGGAGAGGGGGCTGATAGTGTGATAAAACGCACTCCTATATCTTCTTCTATCTATATAAATAAAAATGGATCACCGAATGTGTGGATAAGAGCAAAACTCGAGAAAGGAATTGTTCGATTTAGGGCTGTCTTTATTCTATCATATTTTCTGTATCATATATTTATTTCATGTAACGGACAAACATGTTATTTGTGGTTGAAAAATCTTGAACGAAAATTGTATCTGAAAATAATCTGATATTATAATGACGAGTTTTGGTAGAAGTGCTAGGAATTTTATAGTAAAAGGTAATTTTTAAATTTTTAAATGGTAGATTAGAAAATCAATCAATGAACAGTTCTGCGATTGGACCCATGCGCTCAGTAAAAAAACGTGAATGTGATAACGAAAAATAAATTTTGGGCGGGACGAAGTTTGCCGAGTCAGCTAGTTTTCGATAAAATATCATCATCGTGACAATTGTGTAACAGTTTGTATGTGTAGAAACACTCATTTTATGGCAAGCGGTAATTATGCAACTCAAATATATTTTTATCAACAAACTCCCTCATCCTGAGCAAAAATTTATTTCAAAGCTCTTACCATGTTTTTTGGACCTGCGATGATTCCACCATTCACTCAACCAGTCACAACTGATTTTCAATTTCAATTTTCAATCAAAATGACACTAATCACCGTGGTTGAACGGTTGAAAGGCAGCGAAAATGAAGTGTCATCGTATGAATGCTCGCTCACCTATCAGCAGAAGCGGCAATTTCCGTCATGATAATTTGTGGAACCGAGAGATAACATGGACACATATCATTAAGGCCATGGGACTGTTTTTGTTGTTGTCGCGTGTATGTGCGCGCCCGGTAGAGCACCAAATGACCAAAGATAGTAGTCACGTTTTCCAGACACATCAGCAACCAATCACGACCGACCAACCGACCGGATGGGTGTTCTACTATTGTCGTTTTATTGCTGATGAAATCAAAATGAATTCAGCTGAAAATTGCGAATGATGTCTCATTGCTTCTCTGTGCGCTGTACTTCTGTACCGAGGAGTAGTGGATGGAATAGCTATTGAAAATAACCACAATTGCGCCACAATTCGGAGCGTAAGTTTATTTGTGGAAAAGATCATAACGCTTCATTAATTAACTATGATCAATGGGACAGCAATCACAAGGTTCAATTGAATAAATTTCCCAATGCATCAAACATCGCAGTATCGCTTCTGTATTGTCTACATTTGAGAAATTGCTAGCAATGTATTCAAATTATTGGAAACATCCAAATATAGCATTTTATATTAGGAAAGAATTCGTATGATCATCGTATTCACCCATGTTACATTTCATCATAAGTACTGCAATCAGTCTTGCTTGTCGGAGATCAAAGATATAAAACATATACGACTTTCTCGTTTCCTCGACCGTTGAAAAAACAAATGGAAACGTCGAAATTGGTTCACCTGTAATTCAACGAACCACACACTTGAGCGCGTAATGAACGAATCAATTTAATTCAATGGAACAGTCTTGAAAACGCCAGAGTCCATCCAGACCGTGGTGGTGGTAGACATGACAAGAATTAACTGGAAGGAGGAGGAGAGTGGGTAGTGGAAAACGGGCCGTCACCTCGGCCTCCAATTACTCGGTGTGTTTATTTATTACACAGCAAGATTGTATTAGAATTTAACCTTGGGTAGAGCAACGGATCGGAACGTTGACGAGAAATCGATAACCCCGCCGTAATACGAACTCACAGAACGGGCAACCGAAGCACACCCCACATTTCGCAAACCCCTATGAGTGGCTGGATTTACCAGCGCGCAGCAGTATTTCCGCAGAGCGGAATCGTGTGGAAATGCATTCTCCCACATTCGAAGGGGCAGTACTGTTTAGTCAGTAATTGAAGCATATGGAAAATATGAGGGTATGTTCTAATCGAGACTGGGGAAGCTTCTAATCTCTGAGCAAAAATTCATATTCTCAATCTGTTACATGTTTGATGAAGAGTGGAATTGGACGAAAACGGTTTCGTCTTATCCCTAGATAAAATCATAACTTGTCTTGTCTTGTTCGACAATTTTTTTGAGAATTTCATGAGACATACGGATTGTTGATTGAGTCCCAGGACCAGGACTCGGCGAAGTCATATTCAACGGAGAATAGTCAGGAGACTATGAAGTAATTCGCCATCGAATTCAATTGAAAATGAGTTTTGGCTTCTTCCAGTAGTTTCTTCGTCAACCTAACTCAACAGTCATTCGGGCATTTAGTTGCTATCTCACTCTACGACTCGACTATTTCATTTCATTCTTCCCCGTCAAAAGGACTAAGGTGGCCACCCATTTTTCCCGACTTTTTCCCGCATGATTCCACGAAATTCCCGACTCACTGAAATGAAATTTAATAATATTGTGTCGTTTCGTTAGTTTAAAATTTTTAGAGTAACTGACCAGAACTTCATTGGTCACATCCAAACATATTCCGAGCATTTCCCGGATACCTTCTAGGATCAGTTCCTGAGTTGCCCCTAAAATCCATAATAAAATTACACAGAAAATCCATCTTGTTAAAAAAACGCCGAATAAAAATGCTTAGCAGGAATAGGAGCATATGAGACGAGATGAAACAAATAACACGAAGTAAGTAGCATTAAAAACTCAGAATCAGACTCCTTTTTTTTAAATGCGTCCCATTTTTACCCCAGAGCCTTGATTTATTTTAAGGACATGTTCGACCCGTATGCTGGATCTACATTTCAACAAGCAACTACTATTTTTTCAACGATACGAATGTTTCTATTGGATGCCATAAGAAAACCATGAGAGAAAAAAAGTTGAATTAAACGTATTATGTTTATTGAGCGTTATTACAAATCCAGTTCAACTTTCAACATTTTTTGAGCATTTCATTTTCTCTACCATCAAGACTGCATCTCTCTGAGTGTCAACCAACATCTTCGAGTTTCTAGCCTCGTTCGTGCTTTTCGAAGAAAATCCTCTCTCTTCAATGATGCATTGCCATGCGATAGGTCCAGAACTTTTTTCACAAACAAGGTCAAAATTGGAAGCTCCTTCTGCGACTGAGCGATAATTTCCATCCAAGAGTTATGCAATCTTTGATCTTTTATTTTATATGCAGATAATAAAATTTCAGCAGCAGACGTTGGACACAATTGTCCATACTCATTTTTTATTTTATCTGCACAAACGCCGGGCAAATGTTGTTTATCGACGAATACTTCCAAGCATAACTCCGTCCGTTTCTTCGCTATATTCGGAATGTTGAAAATCACATCCGGGTTAATACACGTTAGGTAACGAGTGCGATATATCAAAGGGGATTGTATGAACAATTTCTTTAAAAATCCACAGTTGAACTCACGATAGCTGGTACGAAATATTAGGACACCTTCATCAGAAATTTTGCGGAATTCATTGCAAATCCAATTTTATTACTTCCAAGTAGCAGTAGAATGGTTACTGTGAGGTGATTCAGATTTCACTTTCAGTCATTCGGATTTCATTATTTTCTCCACAACAGGTCTCACAAGTCCCGTTAGGTCATCGAAAAGGAAAGGAACCATCGGTGCCTCTGTCTGACATTCACGCAAAAACTATTTAACTGTCGATGGTGCCGTAACACAAAAAATCAATTTTAGTTCCAGCAGCCTATATTCCACAGCATGTGCGACAATCTCGTACATCTTTGACCGGAAAACTAATGCAAAACTCCGTTTAAAGTTTGGATGCCTTTCCTCAAATTTATTCTTCTCTTGTTTCCTTACCTCGCCGACAGGATTTAAAAAAAAACTAAGATGTGTGAATCTTGCTTAGAAATGCGTAATGCGCTAAAACACATGCAGTAACTTATTAGAGAGCCGAACAGCGCATCCCGACTTTTTCCCGATGTATTTTGATTCCTGATCTTTTCCCGCATTTCCCGCTTTTCCCGAATAGGTGGCCACCCTGGGACTTCATTGCATTGTAACAGGTGTATAGCTGTATATGATATGTATTTAGCTTTTCATGTGTAATTTCCCATTTGTACTTATTGAAGGTTATATTCATTATATTTATTATATTTATAAATTATTCAATTATTTTCGTTATTTATTTATTCATAGAAATCTTTATTTTTCCGTTGTTGATTCTTCGTTATTTATTATGTTAGATCTTCTCCGTCGGTCCGTACGTTCACACTTGCCCTAATTCAAGGTTCACTTCCGCCAATTAAATTCAAATACGCTTCGCATATTCAAATAATTTGTTCGCCAGAAAGTAGGCAATCCGATAACTCGAGCACCGTGGATTTTTCCATGCACTTCATTACTATTTTCGATCAGAGATTTGAGGTAGATTGGTCACAGCGAAGTTTGTCTTGCGAAGGTGACTCAGCCGAAGGTCGCGTCCTATTCGTACCCTTGAGGGAAGGAGGAAAATGAGAAGGTCAAATTTGGGAAGTACTCGCGAAAGCAGGATAGATGTGTTAAGTGTCCACGTTTTTGAATTTCGGCCTAGACAGCAACGGAAAGATCGCGAGTTGTCGCGATTGCTAGCTACTTAGCAGACTCCCAAAAATCTCCAGACGTTTCTCGTCCATTTTGTCTCGATGCGTGAAACGTTCTGGAAGTGTGGACTTGGTCGCGAACGTGTAAGACTCGTGGTAAAACGTGATAGTTTTCTGAATACTCATTGTCCCTCAATGTTTCAGTTCCCGTGTAGCTAGGTATAATAGTTTGAAAACTAGCTGACCAGTACGCTTTTAAGCAAATAAAACAGAGGTAAATTTTGAATGGTGCTCATAGTGAACTCTGATTAATTATATCTCGTCGAATAGCCGTTCGACGGCTCTTTGTCTAGGATAGACAGTCATCGAGGCAAAACACGCGGACGACAATACCGCCGAGCTAGTTGGCTCGCTACGACAATTAGCAGAAACAATTAGCCAAGCTGAACCAATAGCTACAGCAGCGACCGTTTGTCATCTCCGGCGAACAGCGAGGCAAAAGCGAATTCGAAACTCGCAGAGAGACACAATCGTCTACTATAAGCTAAGTGTCGAGTGCCGTGAGTAAATTCTCTGTGTTTTATGTCCGTGTGCGTAAATGAGGGAGTACAGATAAAGGAACAAAAGAATGAAAACCTAGGTTAGAATAAATGTTATAGAATTGTAATAAATGCGTTTATGTTAATTATGGAGCTAGTATAGATCTCCCGAAGGACATTGTGGGTGGTGATGCTTCAGGAATTTCCGCGTTCGTGTTTCGTTTAGTTAATTTTCAAATTGTGTAGTGTTACGTTCCCCCTTCAGGGACGGTGGCGACATCGAGCGTATAGATTGGGAAGTGTTTGGAGAAAGCTTTTATAGTGAAGCACTAAGCCCTAGCCTCCGTAGTTTAGGGTGGAGTTCGGAATTGTGGACGTTTAGGTTTGAAATTCGTAAGTCTGACGCGGGGAAACTTGAAGATTACTAGATTGAGTTCCGATATCTCTCAAAAAGCAATAGGACCTTCTGAAAGATGAGTCTCACAAGCTGGGCAAATCGAGCACTGGCGAGTGGTCCTCTCATGAGGTGGCGCATAAGCCACTCGCTAACTCCGCCTGCGAATGACGGATCTCAATAATAGCATGTCCGAATAAGAACCTGAAATTATTGAGAAACCAGAGCAGTGGGTCCAAAGCCCCAGAAAAGGAGGATGGTTGTAATAGCTGTTATCCATGGTTATTATGGAAAGGAAGTAATGGATAAACCCCTAAACCAAGGTGTGAAGCGACCCGTGCCGAGGGATGAATGGTAGGGGGGGTTTTAAACCTTGCCGTTAACGGAGCCTGTGGAGCACCAGGGCTCCCTCCACAGTATCGTCTGCCCTTGCTGCATTAAGCCGGTCACTGATGCAGTGGACCTTTTTTTACCGAGAGACTCGTGGGACTTCTATGAATAAACCACATCCAAATGAACAAAACGAGCGGTCGAAAATAACGCAGAACACTAAGGTTCTGCAAATAAATCTCCATCACGCTAAAGCAGCATCTAGCGTGCTGTCTAGGAGGTTTATTGAAGACGCTAAGGATTTAGCTTTAATTCAAGAGCCTTGGGTCCACAAAGGAAGAATACTTGGTATTCATACTGGTTCATGCAAGTTATTCTACGACGACAAGCATGACTCCCCAAGAACTGCTGTTCTAGTAAAAGCAAATATTAAATGCTTTCCTATAACAGAGTTCATTCAAAGGGACATCGTCGCGATCAGAGTTGAGATACCAACCGCCAAGGGAAGATCCGACATAATAATTGCGTCGGCTTATTTCCCTGGTGACGTACCTGAGGCACCTCCCCAAGAGGTTGCGGCGTTCGTAAATTATTGCAGAGAAATCAGAAAAGACTTCATCATCGGCTGTGATGCCAATGCTCATCACACTTTGTGGGGTAGTACTGACATAAACAGTCGAGGTGACTGTCTTTTAGAATTTCTCTCTTCAAACAACATTGACATTGCCAATATAGGCAATGAACCAACGTTTATAAACGCTATCAGACAAGAAGTCCTGGACCTAACACTGTGCAGTACGGTAATTTCTTCGAAAATACACAACTGGCACGTTTCGGAAGAGGCGTCTTTGTCTGATAACAGACACATTATCTTCGAATGGGATGGTGGCTTGACAGTACAGAGAGAATATCGTGATCCAAGAAAAACCAACTGGGAACGATATTCACTTGAACTCGAGTCAGAAACTCTTAACACAAGAATAAGGTCGATTCAACAGCTCGAATCAACTTCAAAAGAATTAAATGATACGATAGTTTCTGTCTACAACAGTAATTGTCCACTTAAGAGAGTTTCTTCGACAAGAAACGTTCCATGGTGGAACAAAAGGCTCGAGCGGCTACGTAAAACAGCGCGGAAGCTGTTCAACGGAGCTAAAATTAATTCGGATTGGTCTCAATATAGGAGCGCCCTAACCGAATATAATAGAGAACTAAGACGATCTAAACGAAAATCTTGGGTAAATAACTGCGAAAGCATTGAAAGTACCCCAATCGTTGCAAGACTAAGTAAGACTCTTGCAAAAGACCACTCGAACGGGCTAGGTTCCCTCAAAAAGGACGACGGTTCGTTCACAAAATCTCCCTCTGAAGTATTAGACTTACTGATGAAAACTCACTTCCCGGGATCTACATCGGTTCATTCTGATACCAGTCCTAACTACAACCGCGACATGAAATGCTCTCGAAGGAATTCTCAAAGTGCAAAGGATGTCGCAAAGATAGTTGCTGGAATGGTTTTCACGAGGGCCAGAGTAGAAAGCGCGGTGAGATCCTTTCAACCTTACAAATCCGCAGGTGCAGATGGAATTTTTCCAGCCCTGATTCAAAAAGGAGAATCTAAGCTGATTCCATCTCTAATCGAGATTTTTAAGGCAAGTCTGATACTAGAGCACATTCCTTCCACATGGAGACTCGTTAAAGTGGTCTTCATTCCAAAAGCTGGGAAACGTGATAAATCACTCCCAAAATCATTCAGACCAATTAGTTTATCATCAATACTGCTGAAAACTATGGAAAAAGTATTATATGAATACATAAAGTCTGTATTCATGTCCAAATGCCCTTTATCTAAATACCAGTTTGCCTATCAATCAGGCAAATCCACAGTCACAGCGTTACACACGCTTGTGACTAAAATTGAAAAATCTCTTTCGTCAAAAGAAACTGCATTATGTGCGTTTCTTGATATCGAAGGGGCTTTCGACAATGCTTCCTATGTATCAATGGCACAGGCTATGAGAAGAAGACATTTCGATGACTGCATAGTCGAATGGATCAAAGGCATGCTCACAAATAGACAAATCACCTCGGAGCTGGGTGACCTATGGGCATGTTCTAAAATGATAGGTAGAACATGGGGCCTGAAACCAAAAATGGTTATGTGGGTCTATACAGCAATTGTGCGGCCTAGGATAACCTATGCCTCATTGGTATGGTGGCCAAAGACTAAGGAGACTGTAGCTACAAAAAAGCTAAACAAACTCCAACGACTGGCATGCGTTGCTGTAACAGGAGCAATGCGAAGCACACCCTCAAAGGCATTGGAGGCTATCCTTCACTTGTTACCTTTGGGTCAACATGTTCAGCTGGAGGCTAATAGAAGCGCTCTAAGGTAAAAAGATATAAAAAAATATTAGACGGGGACAAAACTGGTCATTTGAGCATCCTGAATCTCTTACCCGTTGGACCAACCTCAGAGATGAACAGCGATTGGATGGAGCCAAGGACCAATTATGACATTCCATACACAGTGATCGAACTTTCTCGTTCAGTATGGGATGAGGGTGGTCCCGATGTTCGTAATGGTTCAATCCTGTTCTATACCGATGGGTCGAAAATGGGTAACAGAACAGGTGCTGGAGTGTATGGTCCCAGAATAAAAATTTCTGTAGCTATGGGGAACTGGCCAACAGTTTTCCAGGCAGAAGTAGCTGCAATAATAGAATGTATAAATGTCTGCCTTAAAAGAAACTATAGACATGCTAACCAAAAATGGTTATGTGGGTCTATACAGCAATTGTGCGGCCTAGGATAACCTATGCCTATAACCTATGTCTACTATAGACAGTAAGTATTAGACTTACTGATGAAAACTCACTTCCCGGGATCTACATCGGTTCATTCTGATACCAGTCCTAACTACAACCGCGACATGAAATGCTCTCGAAGGAATTCTCAAAGTGCAAAGGATGTCGCAAAGATAGTTGCTGGAATGGTTTTCACGAGGGCCAGAGTAGAAAGCGCGGTGAGATCCTTTCAACCTTACAAATCCGCAGGTGCAGATGGAATTTTTCCAGCCCTGATTCAAAAAGGAGAATCTAAGCTGATTCCATCTCTAATCGAGATTTTTAAGGCAAGTCTGATACTAGAGCACATTCCTTCCACATGGAGACTCGTTAAAGTGGTCTTCATTCCAAAAGCTGGGAAACGTGATAAATCACTCCCAAAATCATTCAGACCAATTAGTTTATCATCAATACTGCTGAAAACTATGGAAAAAGTATTATATGAATACATAAAGTCTGTATTCATGTCCAAATGCCCTTTATCTAAATACCAGTTTGCCTATCAATCAGGCAAATCCACAGTCACAGCGTTACACACGCTTGTGATTAAAATTGAAAAATCTCTTTCGTCAAAAGAAACTGCATTATGTGCGTTTCTTGATATCGAAGGGGCTTTCGACAATGCTTCTTATGTATCAATGGCACAGGCTATGAGAAGAAGACATTTCGATGACTGCATAGTCGAATGGATCAAAGGCATGCTCACAAATAGACAAATCACCTCGGAGCTGGGTGGGTCGTCGACATCTGTGATTGCAACGAAAGGTTGCCCACAAGGAGGGGTTCTATCACCTCTACTTTGGTCACTGGTGGTTGACGACCTTCTGATTAGTTTGGAGGCGAATGGTTTCGAAACCGTGGGTTTTGCTGATGATTTAGTCATAATGGTACGTGGCAAATTCGACGATGTGATATCGAGTAGGATGCAGATGGCCTTAAACCTTACACAATCATGGTGTATCAAAGAAGGTCTGAGCATAAATCCCTCAAAAACAACAATTGTTCCTTTCACCAAAAAGAAGAAGCTGCATCTGCAGACTCTAAATCTTGGAGGAGAGTAAATAAAATTCAGCGCTTCAGTAAAATATCTAGGCGTAATCCTAGATGCTAAACTAAACTGGAACGCACACTTGGATGCAATTATCAGTAAGGCCAACATTGCCTTATGGTCATGTTCTAAAATGATAGGTAGAACATGGGGCCTGAAACCAAAAATGGTTATGTGGGTCTATACAGCAATTGTGCGGCCTAGGATAACCTATGCCTCATTAGTATGGTGGCCAAAGACTAAGGAGACTGTAGCTACAAAAAAGCTAAACAAACTCCAACGACTGGCATGCGTTGCTGTAACAGGAGCAATGCGAAGCACACCCTCAAAGGCATTGGAGGCTATCCTTCACTTGTTACCTTTGGGTCAACATGTTCAGCTGGAGGCTAATAGAAGCGCTCTAAGGTAAAAAGATATAAAAAAATATTAGACGGGGACAAAACTGGTCATTTGAGCATCCTGAATCTCTTACCCGTTGGACCAACCTCAGAGATGAACAGCGATTGGATGGAGCCAAGGACCAATTATGACATTCCATACACAGTGATCGAACTTTCTCGTTCAGTATGGGATAAGGGTGGTCCCGATGTTCGTAATGGTTCAATCCTGTTCTATACCGATGGGTCGAAAATGGGTAACAGAACAGGTGCTGGAGTGTATGGTCCCAGAATAAAAATTTCTGTAGCTATGGGGAACTGGCCAACAGTTTTCCAGGCAGAAGTAGCTGCAATAATAGAATGTATAAATGTCTGCCTTAAAAGAAACTATAGACATGCTGTCATTTGTATCTTCTCAGACAGTCAAGCAGCACTTAAAGCCCTCAATGCTTTCAAGTGCTATTCAAAAATTGTCTGGGAATGCATTTGCCTTTTACGACAACTGTGTCAGAGAAGTTCGGTACAACTGTACTGGATTCCTGGCCATTGCGGTATAGAGGGAAATGAACAAGCAGATGAACTCGCAAGACGCGGCTCAAGCTCACCCTTCACTGGTCCAGAACCATTCTGTGGAATTTCTGAATGTGTGTTGAAGAGTGAGCTGAAGAAATGGGAAGACCGGGAAGTAATGGCCAACTGGATGGCTGTACAACTCAACCAGTCAAAAAAATTTATCACGCCGAGTATTAAAATTACTCAACAATTGCTGAGTCTTAATAAGAAAGACTTCAGCACATTCACTGGTCTCATAACAGGACACTGTCCGAGTAAATACCATCTCAAAAACATAGGTTTAGTGCAAGATGATATTTGTCGCTTTTGTAATGCCGAAAGCGAAACCTCGGAACATTTGCTCTGCAAATGCGGGGCACTAACAAGACGCAGACTTCAACACCTTGATAAGGCTATTCTGGAGCCCAAGGAAGTTTGGTCTGTGTCGCCGATCAGGACTATAAATTTTATCAAACAGATTATTCCTGATTGGCACCTATCTCGCTATAGCTTTCAGTCTACTTCTTCATCAATAAGCAGTAGATAAGCTTGAAGCGTAGTACAAAAAATGGGGCATACCACAATAGTTCAAACTAATGGACGCAGTGGCTCACACCCAACAAGGGAAAAAGCCACTCGCTCAAAGGGAACCGAATTTGAATTCTTTCAAGACCACGTTTGCGTTTTTAAGCTAGCGGTGTTTTCATTACCGGTCTACACCGGACCGCTACAGCATATTGAAGTGACTCCTCCCAAAATGAATTCATTTCTCTCTCTCATGTATCACGTATGCATGTATCGATATTTGAGTTCAATGTGGTACTACAGGTGAGCTAGATTTTTTTGTATCGTACATGAAAATTTCTCACACATATAACATAGCTTGCAATGTTGTGTTCAAAAACACTGACAAATTTCTGAATTTTGTTGATATAAATCCGTTTTTCTGTATGTATTTTTCACAAAATTTAACTCGGAGACAAAGTGAACTAAAATTTTGTTTGGAAACTGCAAACCTACTAATACTAACGCGAGGACCTTTGTAGTATATCTGGTAACTGTTTAAATTCGTTGGTTTGAGTTCGCGGTCCAAATCGTCCATTACCCCTTAAACGGGCCGTGAGAACTAGACATGTAATCAACGCAAACTACAATACAATGGCATGCTTACATGCTAAAATACACGAAATATTTTTTATTCAATATGCAAAACAGTTAAAAACATTGAAAAAAAATTGTAAGAGGTTGTATCTAGGACACGACCGCATATTTTCGACGTAGAACTACGCAATTATATTATGCAATCCACTTGTTTACCACTTCAAATATTATTTTAGAATCGTCGAAATTTTTGTAATAGATTATGTTCTTCGCTACAAATGAATCTGAACGTTTGATATGATGCATAGAAGTACTAAAATAGTTGAACGAAAAATTGTCAAACGATCATTGTATTTTACATTTCCCTCTGAAATTATTACACATCTCATGTTTACGTAGTTCTCGAACCACGAACGTTCATTCAGCTCTAGTATCTGAAATGACGATTTTCCCAGGCTTCTCAGTTTAAAAGTACGCTTTAGGGAAACATATTCCGGTCTGCACAACGCCCTGAGAGTACAAAATTACTCAACGCCAAAAATTAGAGCAATTGAGAGCCCTGAGTTTTGAACATACGATCGAACGCGTACTAAGCGAACGCGCAACCTCCCTGCTTTGTGGTCCTTAAGGTGATTAATGGCCTCCTCAACTTCACCCGTCGTCGGGAGTTTTACGTCGTCGTTGTTCGCTGCACCGTTTAGTTCTCTTCAACGCTGTCTTGGCTTTGATTACCAGCTCGCTGTTCAGGTGTTCTTCGTAGTGCTTTTCACAGTAGATATGTTTTCCCGATTACCTTCTCAGGTTCCCCACGGATACCCTCCGTCGTCCGAAAGTGTGAAATCTCTATATATATAAAAATGTTCTGTTCGTTTGTGTACGCGTCAAAAACTCGAAAAGTGCGAAATCGATTGAGCTCAAAGTTGGACACAATATACAATCCACTTTAAGGATTGTTGTTACGGCATAAAAATTGGAAATTTGGAAGAAAAATGATTTTATATATGACCAGTGTGCGTTTCTGAAGTAGTGCACCCGTGGCCGAGTGGTTAGCGTCTCACATTATCATGCCGGGTGTTCGGGTTCGATTCCCGTTCAGGCCGGGGGATTTTTCTTCAGAGAAATTTTTTTCGACTGGTCACGCGTATTCTAGAGCTTGCCCCTCGGAATACATTCAAGCCGTGTTATTTGGCTTAAGAAATCTCAACTAAGTATTAATAAATGACGCTAATTGATGCATACGTTGAGACGGCAAAAGTTCCACAGGAAACGTTAACGCCATTCAAGAAGAAAAAGCGTTTCTGAAATTGAGCTTCTAATGAAAATCGACTATTCAGTAATGAATATGTGTTCTATGTGAAGGAAACATCTTTTTTCCACGTGTTTAGCAAAATCATGAACTGAAATTGTGTTTCGAAGTGATTTAAAATTTATGGATTCCCCTCATCTATCTCTATATATATAAAAGTTTTCTGTTCGTTGTGTGCGCGTTAAAAACTCGAAAAGTACGGAACCGACTGAGCTCAAGAGCGATCTTATATGATACAATACACAAAACAATCAAACACATCTAGGATTGTTGTTACAACATAAAAAAATTAAAAATTCAACTCAACCATGTAACCACAATGTGCCACAGCAAAGCGTGGCAGGGTACAGCTAGTATCTTATAATTCCCGACGAGATGATTTTTTTATTTATTTACAATTCTATTCTATTCTTTGTTTTTAAGAGGCTTCAAACTTTGCAGTTCATTCGCCTCTATTATTTACAATGATACTACATCCCATGAAGAGATTGGATCTTATTCACAACATTGTTCCGCCAATCAGTTGCAGTTCGTTACATTCGTACGAAGTCAGAATTTGTTGGATCTTAGGGATTTATGGAGCCCGTAATAGTTACGTCGACTTCTGTTGATTATGCGACTTCGAATGTAACGGCTGTTGTTGTTGTCAGTTGTTATCAACGAGCTAACGTAGATCAACTCGTCGCTGGACTGGACTATGTTAAGGGAACACTTGCAGAACACTGATACATAATAAAATTTTTATGTACGGTCTGAAGTGGAAACTGGAATGGGGATAGCTCATTCAGAATTGTCGTAAACTATCGTTTTATAGCAAGGTTATAACGAGCATTTCTGAATTGTGGTAGATCTCCCCTGTCTGCTAACTAGACACTTTTAGATATTGGATTCAATTCCCAATCTATCAAAGATCTTCCCGGGTTTTAAATTTTCTTGACATGCCTTGAAACTTGGAACTGAATGATTTTGGTTTGTACAGTCGAAAATATGATCATGGGGTATCCACTTTTTTGAATGCTCTAATTCAGTGCACCTGTGTCAAATCAGGTATTCAAATGATTCCAAACGTATAAATAAAATAGTTTTTTTCGTGATTTACAGTAGTTTTATAGGATATTTTAAAGGATTCAAATGTTTTAGTTTATAAAATGCACCTCCTATTGGTGACCACCACCAGGCTATATTCTGAAGAAAATTTAAATAATGAATGGACCAATATGATGACAGTGAACTCAAGCTGTTAGCCACCGAATCCCTTTGTCAGAGTTGTCGGACTTATCATGGACCGGGATGCTGCGCGTGAAGCAACAGAAAATTGTTTATGGCACATAGATAGAGACTGAAAAATAGTCGAATGAAGTAGAAAATAAAAAGTGTTTGGATTATAGAAGAGTCTTTACAGAGCATTGAGTAGGAGACTATAGTAGGGTGAAATCTAAAAGTTGAAGAAAGTTGAAGTTGGATGTTGGATTGAAAGTGGATGTGGACGAAAGTGGACTAACGGATTAAAGTGATAGGAAATAAGATTTAACTATAGAAGATTGAAAAGAAATAATTGGTTAAATTGGAAATAGTGAAAAGGATTTTGTGAAATATTTCACTCAAAAAATACTATTTTAAGATTTAGGATTTAGGAATGCATTTTTTTACGTAGGCTACGTCTTCCATTTCTATACCGGGGTGTAAAATTAAAGTTTCGAGTTTCGGCGTTACGCCGGAGACCGAGATTTTGAGCGTTAATAGCTCCTAAACAACCGAACGAAATGGTATGATGAACACTTGTTTTTTTTTTGACGTAGGACTACGTCTTTCATTTCTATACCGGGGTGTAAAATCAAAGTTTCGAAAACGAAAGCGTTACGCCGGAGACCGAGATTTTGAGCGTTAATAGCTCCTAAACAACTGAACGAAATGGTATGATAAACACTTCATTCGAAAGATAAAATGTCTACGCGTTCTATACTTGTTTCACGCGTTCTGATCCAAAAACTTGTTTCAATAGTCTTAAAATTGCTTTCAAAACAGGCTATTGAAATCACCAATCGGTATATAAGCGAGCGCCGCTCGGAAATCCACTCAGTTCAAATTGAACAGCGATTGGAGCATGTTGTCGCTGTTGTGGTGAAGCTCTTCGTTTATCATGAAAGCGCGGATGAACGGTGTCACCAAGAGCCTGTTTGTGCACCTTAGGCCAGAAGGGAATCCATCAGGAGGAAAGTGATGCCACAAACGGTTCCCCGGGAAGATCTCGAAGCAGCCGCTACACACACACACACATACACGCGCGGAATTCTTTCCGTTTGGATGCCATTCAGTATCGAGAAAGATCCGGAAAATAATCTGCCAGTTCCTCTGGGAATTTAAAAATACATTCATGTGAAAGAGTTTATTTGAATGTTTTCTATCCATGTAACACTGTGACCAAATATGTTTCGATGAAGTGCTATTAACAGATGGTTATCGAGTTAGCATTAACCACTGGTGGGCTTCCAGTATCGAGGAAAATGTAGAAATATCTAATCGTTACTGAAAATAATCTGCCAGTTCCTCTGGGAATTTAAAATTACATTCATGTGAAAGAGTTTATTTGAATGTTTTCTATCCATGTAACACTGTGACCAACTATGTTTCGATGAAGTGCTATTAACAGATGGTTACCGAGTTAGCATTAACCACTGGTGGGCTTCCAGTATCGAGGAAAATGTAGAAATATCTAATCGTTACTGAAAATAATCTGCCAGTTCCTCTGGGAACATAAAATTACATTCATGTGAAAGAGTTTATTTTAATGTTTTCTATCCATGTAACACTGTGACCAAATACATTTGGTTTTGTGATTTTTCAATCAATCGCAATTAACAGGATAGCTTCTGAAGATTATTTTTCCCCATCAGTAGGATATTTCCGTATCCAATATTGTATGCGCCCACAATCGATTATTGCTCAGTCGCCGAATGTTCCGAGCTCAAAGAGTTCATTCCCCTCTAGTTTGCCTTCCAAATTGCCATCGTAAACCACGCCATCTCTCGATTCAATCACGCACAAAAAGCATACTTAAGCGATATTCTGGTGGTGAGACGCATTCATTTTTCGTGAGGACATCGACAAGACAACATCGTTGCTGAGGGTGCTGGACGGCGAAGGATCGAGATCTGCCCTGAAACGCAAGCAGTTTGTTTGAAACTGTGAGGGAGCACAGAGAAGCCGATCCTTCAGGAGAAGAGAAGGTGACCATCGAAGTAGCCGCTACACACACACATACACGCACGGAATTCTTTCCGTTTGGATGCCATTCAGTATCGAGAAAGATCCGGAAAATAATCTGCCAGTTCCTCTGGGAATTTAAAAATACATTCATGTGAAAGAGTTTATTTGAATGTTTTCTATCCATGTTACACTGTGACCAAATACATTTGGTTTTGTGATTTTTCAATCAATCGCAATTAACAGGATAGCTTCTGAAGAATATTCTTCCCCATCAGTAGGATATTTCCGTATTCAATATTGGATGCATAAAACCTTGTGCCTCCAACGTAACGCTCTCGTTTTCGAAGTCCCCCAAATATTCATTCATTCAGAATGAATTCAGATTCAACTTCAAACAAATGATCTCTAAATCAACGATAGTCCTACGTCACCCTTGCGGTTATACCATAGATATAACCCACTTCCTGTTTTTCTTTTTTTTATTAAATCGTTTATGTTTACAGGCTCAGTTACATAAGTTTAAAGGAGCCAAACTCTTAACTATATTTCTACTAGCGTATATTAACATGTTTCCTCAATTCTATGGTTAATAAAATAGGAAACCGATTATTCGCGGTCGACTCGAGTTTAGAAAGGTGACACATTTTCATTAGGAAAAGGATGGGATGTAAGGAGATGTGTGTTCACACTCACACTCACACTCACACTCACATTCACATATACATTCACACTTCACACTCAATTCTTAAAAACTATCATTACATCTAATATGTATTACAATTCAACTTATTCTAATGGAAGGGAACCTATAGCTCGCAAAGGACGAAAAGGAGAGGAAAAGGATGTAATCACACTCGAAGATCGATAGTTTTAAGGAAAACATATATTTGGACCATGTAATCAAGAACTAGCCGAGCCAACACATCTCTCACCGGCACATTGAACTGCTTTCCTCCAGCCCGAAGGGAGTTTTCTAAATTCGATCTGGCAACAACATATCCCTCGCACGACCAAACAACGTGTTCGATGTCGTGGTAACCTTCGCCACAAACACAGATATTGCTGTCAGCAAGATTAATACGAAAGAGTAGCGCATCTAACGAACAGTGATTGGACATGAGCCGAGAGAAGGTGCGAATAAAGTCTCGACTCATGTCCAGACCTTTGAACCATGGTTTAAGGCTAACCTTAGGGATAATCGAGTGAAACCACCGGCCCAATTCATCTTCGTTCCACTTGCGTTGCCAGTTAGCGATTGTATTTTTACGGACTAAAGAATAAAATTCATTGAAGGCGATTTGACGCTGATAACTATTGCCTTCAATTGCACCTACCTTTGCTAATGAGTCAGCCCTCTCATTACCCGGAATTGAGCAATGGGAAGGAACCCAGACAAAGGTAATGACATAACAGCGTCTGGATAAAGCACTTAAAATTTGTCGTATTCTCTCAAGGAAGTACGGCGAGTGCTTTTCCGACCTCACTGAACGGATAGCTTCGACAGAGCTAAGACTATCCGTTACAATGTAATAGTGTTCAACAGGTCGTGAGACGACGCTGTCCAGCGCCCAGTATATCGCTGCCAATTCAGCAATATATACTGAGCAAGGATACTGAAGACTGTGTTTTTTTTTTATCCCCGATAAAAGATAATCTGGAATATCATGGATTTTCTCCTTCATGAACAGATCAAAATGCACAGAGGAATTGATGTAGTCAGGGAAACAACCACGGTTGGGAATATACGAAGAAAGATCAACCTGCATGGAGATGAATTCATGATATGAAGTCATGAATCCAGAATGAAAATTTAGCCCGATCAGCTGCTCAAAATTTCCGATCACCAATGGGTTCATAACCTTACACCGGATGAGGAACCGAAGAGATAATAAATTGAAGCGATCTTTTAGTGGGAGTACGCCTAGAGACGTCGGTTAATCGTTCGATTAATTCAAATAATCGAATATCTATAAATTCAGATAATCGAGTAATTTGGTATCGAATAATTTAAAATCAAAATATGAATACATCGAATAATTGCCACTGTAATCGCGATTAATGAAAGAAGGAATTTTTCTCAAGGCTAATGCATTTTTAGGTCAAGAATTAGGCTATATAGGCTATATATTTTTCATCCAACCATCTAACATCGACAACCCGATAGACCACGCGACCAGGATGACAACGTGATACGTGATTATTACAAGAGATAAATATTCGCTCGATTAATCGAATATTGAAAAACAATTATTCGAATGAATCGAATATTGAAAAATGTCCGAACGATTAATCGATAATCGAATAAATGAAAAATTTAGACATCACTAAGTACGCCTGCCAAAACCTCGAGACTCATGATAATGATGAACACTTCATTCGAAAGATAAAATGTCTACGCGTTATATACTTGTTACTTTTTCATCCAAAAACTTGTTTCGATAGCCTTAAAATTGCTTTCAAAACCGGCTATTGAAATCACCAATCGGTATATAAACGAGCGCCGCTCGGAAATCCACTCAGTAATAATTGAACAGCGATTTGAGCATGTTGTCGCTGTTGTGATGAAGCTAACTTCGTTTATCATGAAAGCGCTGATGAACAGTGTCACCAAGAGCCTGTTTGTGCACCTTAGGCCAGAAGAGAATTCATCAGGAGGAGAGTGATGCCACAAACGGTTCCGCTTGAGACATCGGAGCAGCCACCACACACACACCTACACGCGCGGAGCTATTTTCGTTTGGTTGCCATCCAGCATCGAGACGATTCCGGAAAGATGTCATCGTTGCTGAAAAATAATCTACCAGTTCCCCTTGGAATTGAAAAATACATTCATGAAAAAGAGTTTATTTTAATGTTTTCTATCCATATAACACTACAACTTTTGTGATTTTTCAATCAAGTGCAATGAACTGGTGAATATCGAGTTAGCATTACCCACTGCTGGGCTTCGTGTATCGAGGAGAATCTGGAAAGATGTTATCGTTATCGTCAAGTGCAATTAGCAGGAAAGCTTCTGAAAATTATTCTTCCCCATTACTAGGATATTTTCGTATCCAATATTGGATGCGCGCGCTACAGAAAATGTTTCGCACCGCGAAAATCATATAATTTTCAATCGATTATTGCTCAGTTCATTCGCCTCTAGTTTGCCTTCCAAATTGCCATCGTAAACCATACCTTCTCCCGATTTCAATCACGGATAAAAAGCATACTTAAGCGATACTCTGGTGGTGAAAAGCATTCATTTTTCGTGAGGACATCGACAAGACAACATCGTTACTGAATGAGCTGAAATAGCTGGACGGCGAGGAATCGAGGGATTCTTTACCTGGCCTGACCTGAACTGAAACGCATTCAGTTTGTTTGGAACTGTGAGGGAGCGCAGAAAAGCCGATCCATCAGAAGGAGAAGAGAAGGCGACTAAGAGAGTATCAGCTTTGAAAAACATCGGAGGCATCGGAGCAGCCGCCACACACACACACATACACGCGCGGAACTATTTTCGTTTGGTTGCCATCCAGCGTCGAGAAGGTTCCGGAAAGATGTTATCGTTGCTGAAAAATAAACTGCCAGTTCCCCTGGGAATTGAAAAAAACATTCAAGCGAAAGAGTTTATTTTAATGTTTTCTAACCAAATACATTTGGTTTTGTGATTTTTCAATCAAGTGCAATGAGCAGGTGGTTATCGAGTTAGCATTAACCACTGGTGGGCTTCGAGTATCGAGGAGAATCTGGAAAGAGGTTATCGTTGCTGAAAAATAATCTGCCAGTTCCCTTGGAATTGAAAATTACATTCAAGCGAAAGAGTTTATTATGTTTTGTATCCATATAATACTGCGACCAAATACATTTGGTTTTGTGATTTTTCAATCAAGTGCGATCAACGTAAGACCACGTCTTTCGGCATTTTAATAGAGGTGCATAGAATCTTAAGAAGGAATTTCCGATGTTTACTCAACAATTGCTCAAACGAGAAATGGGTGTTGTGAGAAAGGATGAGCGAACGAAAAAATTATGTAGACTGATTTGATGCAACAGATATTTTGTCTATTGGAAATGGAATACAAATCATATCACAATACAACCCACTTCCATTTTTTTGTGATTTTTTTTATTTTTTAGTAATACATTTATCGGGCAAATCATGATCAGAGGTGGACAATACATGATCATAATTTCGCTTTGAAGAAAATCGTTAAAAAGCATAACAATTTGGATAATTTGAACGCTTTAAGGTATTATTAGCAGCTAGAGATTTGGGGCTTTTCAACAAACCTTTCTTGATTATATGTGATTTTAATTAAGAAAAATCTAGTTGAATTCACCAGTTGCGTGAAAACACTCTAAATCGAACAAATCAAATCATTTACCCTATCTTTATGTTAATGTGGATACGGATAGGATCATTGTTTTTTTTGCAGTTTTTGTCTATTTATAATGTTCGACTAATAGAAATTCCTACCTGCAGAGTCAGCTATTCGCTTTGATTTTTGTTTTATAATACTGATCTCTTAATTTGGTTAATTTGGTTAGAAATATTATCAATCTTTATATATAAAATTTTCCCACGTACGCGTAAAATATCATCACGGGAGAACGGCTGATCAGATCTACGCCATCCATATATTTTGCGAGTTTATCTTCACCCAAATTGCAATCATAGATTACTTTGGAAAATAATTAAGATTGTTAGAAAAATTCGAAAAAATTGACTATGCATATCTTTATATATAAGGAGGCGATCTGGCGAAGTGGTAACATCCATACCTCTCACGCTGAAGGTCACGAGTTCAATTCTCACTCCCGACATTCTTCCAAAAATGGAAATAAAAGTGACAAACCAGCCAAAAATGTTGAAAGTCACTATAATATAGGTAAAAAAATAATCTTTATATATAAAACAAGGATTTTCCCACGTACGTGTAAAATATCATCACGAGAGAACGGATAATCAGATCTAGGCCATCCATATATTTTGCGAGCTTATCTTCACCCAAATTACAATGTTAGATAACCTGCTGCTTTTGCTTTTGTATTATTGGAATCGTGATCCAATTCGGATTCTGATTGAAGAGTATATTCGAGTAGACGGCATTAAGCTTTCATTGGGAGGCGAAAATAATGGTGGATATTCAGGTGGAATAAACCTGCTTTCAAAATCAAAATTATGAATGAAAATTTATTTTAACGTATCGAATATTTATTTTATTTGATGAAATGAGGTTTTTCCGATATCGCAGAAGCATATTGAACGAAAATGCATCGACAAATGGTTAAGTGAGTGTCAGAACTACATGTGTTAGGTAATCAAACAATATTAAGTAAAAATTTTCATTCAAACTTTTATATTTTTACACTGCACTTGGCCCTTCTGATCTGATAGAGAATAATTTACCTCCCAAGCATTAATATCGCCACCAGACGTCGACACTGTACATTTGTCGTCGCAAATATAAACAAATCAGACTATATAACGCATACCAACTAACCGCCGCATTCGTGAATCTGAAAACGTTTTTTTTATTACAGTCAGTTTGGCACTGACTCAGTTTTAAAAAGGAATTCGCCATTAGTGAACCCTGATTCTTATCTTCTCCCACTAACAATTATCTCTTTAACGATAATCGCTAGGAAACCACGCTATAAAGGCGACCCTTCTGGCGACGAAGATCATACTAACATTCCTTCCCTTCCCCTGGTAACTGTAAGAATGTGGCCGGCGTCGTTATTGATTATTTAAAGCACAAATCACGGAAAATTGCAAAATGCGAATGGTTTGCTACTGCCAAGCGTCATTTAGTGTGTCCTTTGTGCATTTGGTTCTTGGTTCAGGTCAATCACGGAGAGCAACTACGAAGTGTACAGTCTATCCACGTTCAAGCTCGAGATGTTGGTATCAAAACTCGGTGTGGGAAATGTATTTTACGTAGGAACTTACCTCCTTGATGGAGGATGTATAGTAGCTGGGTCCCTCGCCCCAGTCGATGCCATCCATGTTCGGAAAAGGCACTGCAATACATTTTTATTACACGCTAATTTTCGCACCTGGGACTTTCCTTACACCCTAGAAGCATACCAACATAGACAATTACCCTTGATACCCAGGTGATCCAGTTACAAATTTCCCGGCAATGAACAGGAAGCCCAACCGTATGTATTCCATTTTTCCAATAGAAGAATGTTGAATGAATTTTCAGTTCGTGTGTAGCTGACAGTTTCAGACGTATCAACGGGTTAGTGACCAACCGTATGGTAATGGGCCTTTTCTTGTAGGGTAATCCCTTCCCAGTCGTTTAACGGAGGCAATTTGCACTGCATGTTGCATATTGATGCCGCAAGTGTACATATTTATTTGAATAAACTCTCATATGTTACTATTGGACAGCACAAAACATCAAGAATGTTCAACCATTATGGCATCGCGAAGCATGTGTTTCTAGAATATTACAAAATCAACCGTATGGATGTTTGTACACGATGAATGCGGGAAAAGAGTGGTATAATACTAACAGTAAATAGCATAAAACCGTAAATCATCATTTTATAGACATCCTTTAGCTACCTAAAAGAGAAACGTATATGAGAATCCGTTTGACAGCGCTGGCTCTGGCAGTGTGCGTATTTTATATCCAATACTTATTGCATAACCTAAATCGACGAATCCCACGAAAATCCTTCTGAAATTTAATAAATCCTATTGCATCGATACGCGTTACATATGTTTCGAATTTGAACATGGATTCAGCATACTTTACATTTGGTTGCATTTCTATGAAAACCTATGCAGAAAACGTAAATTTTACTTACTTGAGCACTAATAAGAAGGTGATTCACTTCGCTCCTCAGATCTACACCCAACGTGTTTTCGACAATTAATGCTTTCGGATTCACACTGGCGTTGATTTAGTGATTAAATCGTGTCTGATTGAATTAAGTGAATCCACTAATAGAAGCCAGCAATCAGTAGTTTTCCGGGTGAAACGAGATTCGATTCAACACAAAACCGTCCGATGACTTTCATAGACGAATATCGATCTCTTCTATCACCACCTACTAGCCTTCCGTTTCGTCAGCCCTTTGATCTTCTTCCAAACACACCTTTTCACGCACCTCAAAATAAATTGATTCAACCGCACACAATAGCAAGGATTCAAGCCAGAGGTCGTAGGGAACACACATGGACCGTTTTCCTGCAATCGGCCACAAATATGTAACTACTCCAGAAATCACTCGCTGAGCCACATTCAAAAACGCACGCACCACAAGAAGAGCCAAAAAAGCGAAATACACGCGATTTTTTTCGGTCACAACGATGACTGCGGTCGAACAACACAAGAAAAGGACGAGCGATCAGTCTGGCAAGCGGCGACGACAGCTGAATCGCGTCACAAGCTTTTGTTTTTTTTTTGCATAAAAACACTGGTAGTGCTATCTTTTTCGCACACGGTTTGTGCAACATGCTCCCAGCAATTTCCTCATTTTCCCGGTCATGCTGGTCATGTGCGCTCTCGCTCTAACGTACTATTGTTGCATGTCGTAAATTGCCGCGCATGAACCTTATTTGACGTTTGTTATTGAGAATGTGTGCGTTGGTGATGTACAACCAAAGTATTTTGTCAATTCTTTAGGCGGGCTAGAATTTTTGTATTAAGGGGGCGTTCTAGTGTAGAGGCACGAATTTCAGACGTTTTTTCGAGCCGAAAAAATAAAACAAGGAATATTTTTACTATGAATTATATTATTATTTGTTTGTCTATCTTTTGACAATAAAACAAAAATTATTCATAATTAGAAGAGTTACAAGCTAACAAAGTGAGAAGGTTAAAAAAAAGATGTGCCATGTCGTGCACGATTTCAGCCCTTCTGGTTATCTGAAACAAAGAAATTGAACAGATTCTGAATCAGTAAAGATGCCGCTATCGCATGAACCTCGAACAAGTCAAACACATGTTTAATTCGCACAAATATGATCTGCTTTGGTGCTTCCGGGGCCGAGTGATCAGTCACATATGCTGGAGGTTCGGGTTCGATTCCTTTTCTGGACGGGGATTTATCATCAAAGATTTTTTTGCTACTTGAATCGTGGTCACGCGTATTCTAGAGCTTACCATTCAGAATGCATTCAAGGCGTGTTATTTGGCATAAGAAATCTTAACTAAGTACTACTAACTTAAATGACGCAAGTAATACTTATGGTGAAACAGCGTAAGTGATTGTGCCATTCAAGAATGATCTGCTTTGGAGTGTTTTTTCTCAATGAGCGTAAAAACTCTTATCAACTTTTTTTGAAATAACAAATAAAACCCACTCCTCTCGATGCCACTGCATACAGGTCTCCTGCACTATTCCTTTCTCCAAACCAAGGCGCTTCTATCAATGTATAACAGGTGAAGCAACATTATCACTTCATTAAGAAGGGGATTACGGTTTGTGGAGCGGGGGTTGTTTGTTTTGTTATTGCTAGGATACGCCATATTTGCATTTTCACATGCGAGAGTAGTGGAATGAGAACGAAATTCTACAAAATCACCCCTTCTTTTTCATAAAATTCGCGAAAGCGGAACATAGTAGGCATCGTTCGAAAAAGCGTCGTAGCAGTTTGTAGACAGCCGCCGGCAGCGATCTGATGCCGTTTGTAAACAATACCGACAGCAATTCCAATATGGCTGAAAGTGCATTTAATATGATTGTTTCACCTGGTATATATAGAGGTGCCTTGCTCCAAACCTAGTAGATCTAGTACAAGATGTGAGGAATAAAGTGTGACCGTGTCGTCAATAAGTGCGCGAGGGGAAACGGTATAAATATACAGAGCAAGGCGCCTATAAGTATATGAAGCCGTTTCGTCACTAAGTTGGTTCTATAATTCATTAATTACTTTGATAATTCATTAATTACTTTGATAATTATTCATATTTAAATTTTTGATTATTCGATACAAAATTTTCATTATTCGAAAATAAAATTGCAGATATTCGATTATTTGCATCTATCGAACGATTAACCGACGTCTCTAACTGCAAAACGCGGAAAAATAATCCCTCTTCTCTGATCGGATAACTGTCCATTTTACAATGCAATTGAAGTATTTTTAAAATTGATTGATATATTTTTTTAAGAGAGTGATAATACGTTACTATTGAGTGCTGTTCAACTTAAATGACTGCGCGAAATTATTTCCAAAATACTATTATACTTTTGGCGGTAAATATAACTCATCGGTTATGCATTAAAAAACTACAAAAATAATAAACGTATTTTATCCATAAAAAAAATCCGTGCAAGAAAATCAGTACTGAAATAAGTGATTATCATCGTTGGTATCAGTTATTTTCGATACTAAATTTTGAATTCGTTTTTTTAGCACTTTGAATTCTTGTATCTGTATATGTACGAAGCTCTCATAACGAGGGAGTCAGTATCGCTAGATGACAAAATACTCTCGATAATATTATTGTAGAGTATGTTGTGTCGCTCGAAGTTGGTTTCCTTCCGAGAGTGACACAGCTCGGAACAGGTGTTTTTTTTATCTGTATTATAGTGACTTTCAACTCATTTGGCTGGTTCGTCACTTTAACTTCCATTTTTGGAAGAA
Source organism: Toxorhynchites rutilus septentrionalis (assembly GCF_029784135.1). Taxonomy (NCBI): domain Eukaryota; kingdom Metazoa; phylum Arthropoda; class Insecta; order Diptera; family Culicidae; genus Toxorhynchites; species Toxorhynchites rutilus. The sequence continues at coordinate 212,454,962 of NC_073746.1, forward strand.
TGTCGGGAGTGAGAATTGAACTGGTGACCTTTAGCGTGAGAGGCATGGATGATACGACTACGCCAGATCGCCTCCACAGAAACAGGTGAAAATATCGATCTGGGTAAGCTTTGAGCGCATATCTCCCGGTTGCACAACGATGTAATTCGTCCTGGTTTCCACGAAGCGTATAGCGCAGTGTAGTGCGAGTGTATTGCTCTCAACTGTTCGATGAAATTGTATATTTCCTGAGCGGTTGGCGCTCCTGTTTTGTCTTCTTGTACGAAATACAGTTTTTTTTGCACACTATTTTTCACAACATATGTGATGTAATCACAACGGAATATTTACTTTCACGCCATTTTGATGACAACTTGGTATTTATTCTCAAATCGTGTAATGTGTATAGCTTCTTAGTCTTTCTGTGTTCTTTAATTCTATTCTATGTATGACATCGGTCAAATCCGGAGTCTGTTCGACTGTCTATCACACATCCCATCTCTTTTGTACATCGGGATCGATGAATGTTGTGTACGAAATTAACGAATGTGATCATGTCCTGGCTCCGGAACTGCAAATTACGAAAACCTGAACAAAAAACTTGTTCAGAATGTCATCCGTCTTCTGGAAAGCTATAAAAATTATTATTACAAAAAAAACAGGAAAATTATTGTAGTACAACCATAAAATTCCATATCGAACCTTTTTTCTCAGAACACTGTTTCTCCCACCCGGATGTCGTCTTTAGAGAACCCCTATTGAACTGACAGGAGCCAACATATCGAGTATACCACTGACATTTCCCCTTCGTTTTCACATGAATTGGGTATCCCACTGATAGTTCTGCTTGAGATTTTGCTACCGATTCTAGCATCAATCATAGCACCCGGATGGTTTCACCATTTTATGTATTTATGGTTTGTTTTTAATTTGAGTTTTGACATTTGGAGCAAACTTGAAGGGATGATCCAAGGTATTGCCAAGATGGCCACCTCTTTGTAGCCAGCATAGATAGTCATGAGCATATAAATCATAAAAATTGAAGTGCTCCGCGCAATTCTCCAGCAGTAATTTTAATTGCAACAATCCAATTAATTAAATATTAGCATATATGACTCAAAACATTGAACAATACGTGATCCCTCTAAGCGCGAGCCCTGTTTTTTGCTGCCTACGCTCAATTTTCATTGGTTGGGATAGTTGCCAGAGCCCCGGTGTGATCAGTATGTGTTTTCCATGAATTCAACCACCCCAACCACGAGACGATTTAAACTGGTAGCTGAAATGACCTCAGAATCCAACAGTCAAGTAAATTCACAATATATTAAACGATAACTTCAGTATTAGAACCGCACAGTGAAAAAGACATTCAAAACAAATCCTGTGAGTCAGTCGAATTGTTTTTGTTTTGGTTTCCCACTTTGACGTTTGATTACTTCGCTAGTGCTGCTGACAACGCTGACAACGATAGTGGCGCTTTTATTTTTAGCTTACCGAATTTGTTTGGATGAATATGCAACTTTGACCGGCTATAATAGCGATTATGTTGAAATTGAATTGCGATCTAATATGAATATATTCATGAATTGTCAAAGCGCCAAATACGACTTTTGCCATACTCATATACGATTTATTACAGAAATGGAAAAAAAACAAATAGCGCAAAATATTTTCGTGAAATGTTTATTATAGCCTCACGAATCACCATTTTTATATATGAGTATTTATGTTTGTAGAAATAATAATTGTTTGATTGATTTGTATTGGGAGTGGAATATGAATATTTAAAATGGCACAGATTGATGTTTGGTGAAAACTGCTCCGATGTGGGTTCGAACTCCGGTCGTCTGGATTATCATCCACCAGCTATCCCACACGGCTATCTGAAATTTCATTCAACAGCGGTTAAAACTTTCGAGTGCATCAGCATTTCATTGACATTTCAATATGATGTAATATGTTCTTTATTAGGATCTAATATGATTTACTGTTTCATGATTTTCTTCAGCATGCAACACGATTTACTACAGTACTGAATCGATTTAAATTATACGCATATGATGCGGATGAAATATATTTTACGACAATGTACAATGTATAATAAACATCATAAAATTGATGTTTATTATACCGATATGCGACTTAATTTGATAATGGTATATAAAATCGAGTGTTTATATTTTATGTGATTTCAAATATACACGATACATACTTTGATTGATATTATATGCGATTATGATTTATTCGGATTTCTTGTAAGACTTGGCACATGCAAAATTATACGTTTTAGGCTAGGCGCAAATTGAGAAGCGTATAGCGCTCGTAAGCGAACGCGAGACTACCAACACGACTCATACGTGCCACAAACGTAGCGTGGTGGAGCGCATATTGAGTCGCAGTTTGGTGTAAATAACATGCCACTCGCATACAATGACTGATTAACACAGAGTTGCGCGATATATTTATTTACTAACACAATCACCCGACCAGTACAGCCATACAGTGTCAAACCCACGGCGCTATATGATTGTTCACCAACACAACTACCACAACCGGCATGACCAGCACGAGAAACTGTGGTTCAGCCACAGCGTCGCGCGAGTCGTGTCTCACGAGCGCTCCACCATCTCGCGTCATCTGGCCAATTCGCGCCCTTCTATCTGTTTTCATTAGCCACAAAAACAGGCGCTATATCGCGCCAAGTTACTCGCGCTATATGCGTCTCAATTTGCGCCTTGCCTTAATGTTTGCTGGGACGTGCGTAACTCAGTTGAATAAACTTAGAACCATTCGATGTCTATTTTAGTATGAACGCACCATAAACGATGACGTCACGCGTGATTATTTGATTTGGACTCTACTGTTAAACCGATGACAGTTAAATAAAAGTTTGCTAAAAAAGAACACGGAAAGCAACAAACTTCTTGGTTTCAGTATTTTTTCGACTCACAAAACACATGATTGTTTATCGATTTCACTGCACAAACAATAAAGTACGATAAAATGAGTGATGGCGATAAAACTATGTACGGCACAACGCTGTCGTTAGAGTCCATTAAAGTCATTGCAGAGAGCATCGGTGTCGGCAGTCTACCAGACGAAGCGGCAAAAGAGTTAGCGGATGATGTTTCGTTCAAACTAAAACAAATAGTACAAGATGCAGCTAAATTCATGCACCATTCCAAGCGGATGAAGATGTCTATTGCTGACATAGATCATTCCCTAAAAGTGCGTAACATAGAACCACAGTATGGTTTTGTTTCGCCGGATTTTATTCCGTTTCGGTTTGCTTCTGGCGGTGGCCGCGAATTGCATTTCATTGAAGAAAAAGAAATTGATCTAGCCGATGTCATACAAACGCCTCCACCCAAGATTCCGCTGGAAATAACATTGCGAGCCCATTGGCTATGTGTAGACGGAGTTCAGCCGACAATTCCCGAAAATCCTCCACCACTTTCGAAAGACGCCCAAGCTCTCGATTCGGTTAATCCGGTGAACAAGCTGGAGAAAGCTCATATGAAGGATACGACTGGGAAGCCAGCGATCGGTAAAGCTCAGAAGCTGAAGAATGTTGAGACAGTCCATGTGAAACAGTTGGCCACCCACGAGCTTTCGGTCGAACAGCAATTGTATTATAAGGAAATTACCGAGGCCTGTGTTGGTTCCGATGAAGCGAGGAGAGCGGAAGCGTTAACTTCTTTGGCGTGTGATCCGGGACTGCACGAAATGCTACCAAGAATGTGTACTTTTATTGCCGAAGGTGTGAAAGTAAACGTCGTGCAGAATAATCTCGCTTTGTTGATATACCTTATGCGAATGGTACGAGCGCTTCTGGATAATTCCGCATTATATCTTGAAAAATATGTAAGTTTACATTAGTATTATTGTCAGTGTTCTTATGAAAATGTTTTTTTAATATAATTTTTTCAGCTCCATGAATTGATACCTTCGGTATCAACATGTATTGTTTCCAGGCAATTATGTATGCGTCCTGAATTGGATAACCATTGGGCCCTCAGAGATTTCGCAGCTCGTTTGATGGCTCAAATCTGCAAAAATTTCAACACATCAACAAATAATTTACAAACACGAGTAACAAGACTATTCAGTGCAGCTTTACAGAACGACAAGACCCCACTGTCTTCGTTGTATGGAGCTTTGGAGGGCCTATCAGAACTCGGAACAGAGGTTATAAAAGTCTTCATCATTCCAAGACTAAAGTTCATATCCGAAAGAGTTGAGGTACATCTACAAGGAACTAATATCAGCGCTACGGATAAAATAGCCGCTGGTCATATCCGCGCGATGCTACAAAAAGTATGTTCGCCAGTATTGAAAACCATCCGTAATCCTCCGGATGTTGTAGAAGAATACAAGTGCGTAACGTGGCATAATAATGGACCATGAATAGAGGCATAACTTTTGAACCCATTTGCAGGAAAGATTATGGATTCCTCGGACCGACCTTACACCAAGGAGTCATCAAAGCTCGAACTGCTCCACCATCCACGCCCACCTGTACCAGTGCGAGTGCGTCAGCCGTGAATGTTTCGATCGTTACCACCACTTCGAATGCGCCAGCTCGACCACAAACGCCGCTAATTACTGCCGGAACTAGTAGTAAACCGGTGATTTCCAGCACCCCTGGTCCCATCCAACGTCAGCCTTCGCAGTCTGGACAATCCGCGTCTGGCCAGCAGCAGAAGTTTGTTATCGTAACACAACGCCAGCAGACACCGTCACCTTCGCAGGGTATGTTGTTTTTAGCGGCGCTCCCTTATTTGAGCAGCAGTTTGCTATTCTGTGAATTATTGTTTATAACTACACCGAGTTCCACGATGAGATTAGATCTTCATTATAAAACAAATTCAGAAATTGAGCCGCGGTGCGGATTATCGGTGAAAACGAGTTCCACAGTAATTCTAAAGAGCTTCCCAAAATTTGTCGGCAGGTTCTTGCTCTGTTGTTATGGTCTGGGCTAGTACATTATCTATTCACTGGTGTATATAACCTTACGGATGGTCTAGTTTAATTGAGGGGCTTAGAATGAAAGGGGTGTAAGCAGCGTTGCCAATGTTCCAGTTTAAACTGGATTCTTCCTGTTTTTTCTCCTCGATTCAGTTATCCAGTCGAACCCTAAAATCTTCCAGTTTATTATAATTTTGTCCAGTTTTATCCAGTTTTTTATATGTCTGCTTCAGTTTTACCCATTTTATGTAAAGTAAATTTACAATGATAAATATTATCCCTCCCTCCACCTTCCTATCCTTTGACCAATTTAAGTTTTGGCATTTTGATCGATCTTTCTTTTTCTTACACACTCAACTCAGTGTTATCTTTCTCCCGTTTACACTTCTGAATTCAATTAATTAGCGCGCAGTGTGTTGGTGGTGAAAATATACTGGGGCTGATTCTGATGCGCGAATGTGAAGTGACAGCTCGGAAAAATTGCCTCACTCAATTCCCGAAGGCGGCTGTGGTGAAATTTTTACCTTGAGTGAACTCTCATGAACACTCACTCAATTCCCGTGGGCGATTGCAGTGGAAAAACATGCCATTTTGTGACTTTTGAAGTCGTATCCTCATTCGTTATCAACTAGTACCAACAATGGTAGCCAAAAATAGAATTAGGCATTTCCAAAGGATTTGAACGATCTCTAATAATTCGCCGTTCCAAACGGGCAATAGCTATTGCAGATTCAAAGATGAATTCATCATCTACTTTATGAAAATTTTCGGAAAAAAATAGGCAATTTCGAATGCAATCCAGTTAAACTGTGAATTTTGAAATGATTTATATTTATTATTAACATGTAGTCAGTTCAAGTATTTGGTATGCTATTACTAATGACAAGAATATACATCTTCTGCAGCCGCTATAACGCGGTACAAAATTAAATTGAAAGTTTACAATAGTTGACCCTAACTGATACGAGAAACTCAATTCAGCATACCGTTTCCTTTCTCCAAAAACACAAATCAGACTTTCAAAAATTACGAAAAGCTACTTAAGTAGTTAGAAACCGTATATGTTTGATCAACTTCTTCCATGTGTGAGGCATCCTCGGTGTCATCCACTAGTGGAGGAGCATCTTCATCAGTAGTTGCGGATGGAGTATCTGTGCTTATCCATTTCAAGACCAAGCTTGACCATAAGGTAGATGCGAGATGCGTGCTCACCGGGCTCATCCAGTGAGAATCCAAACGATAACAGCGCAGTTTCGGACAGTGGAATTACAAGATTTTTGACAGCTCTATCATTTTTATCGGCTCATTGTCTGTGAACAAAATTTAACTTCTAAATTTATTTGAATGCGATAATAAATATATCTTACCTTGATGACTTTTATGTGAGGCGACTATAACATTAATGTTCACTGTAATGTTATAAAGAATAGTCAACCTTCCGATAAACTTTTAGCAATAATTACGCTAAAATCAGCACCGGACACTAAGTCAAAAAACGAATGCGGAATCAAAACACGGATACGAAATCAAAACAATCAGTGTTTGGATTTCGATCAAAATCAAATGATACACAATGTGTCATGCAAGTAAACTCTCACGAACATATAACCAAATATGAGAGGATCATTCAGATACTTGTATGAATGTCAGCAATCACTTTTGTAACATTTAGTGATTAAACTAAGAGAGGAACGAAGACTGTTGTTTGCATATTCGAGTTGTATCAAACATGGCACACTATTTTCGAAGCCTGCATACAAGTTTGAACCGCATATATCGTCTCATTTTACTATAGCGAAACCCACTGCACAGACAAGTGTAAAGCAATAAATGATACAAGAAAAATTACGTCATCATTACGTCACCATTTGCGGAGAGCAGCGAATGGGAAAAGAGATAAAACGCGAGAGTTTTTGCTTCTCACTGGAGCGGTGTTGCTAGTAAAACTATGCGGTCTATATGAATATACACATTTCAAGGGATAGCGACGTTAAAAATGGAAAATATAATCTGACTACCCTTCCCTTAGCCTCTATCGAGCTAAATAATCATATAGTTTGCACTCTCTTAGACTTAAAAATCAGGATCTGCTACATTAGCTGAATATGAATATTTCGCTTTGCGTTGTCCGTATGATCCTGCTGTTTCATGATGCATGGAGAGGTCGGTATGCATATGTTAGAGGCAGAGAAGAAAATAAGCTTTCTGCACTGAAAGCGTATATGATAGCTTTGCTTGCATGCTGGTGTGCAATGAAGTGCGAGCCGATGCAGAGTTGTCTCGTTCTCTTTTGTGTCGAGATTTGCAGCACATAACAATAATAGAATACCGCTGGGGGAAATGTTTCCTGAAAGATCATATTTGAACGAACGAAAGCGATTTTTTTCAATGAGTGGATCATTTGGCAAATACTGAAAACAATTGAAATAACATACACTCATATTAATGCAAAGGGACTATGCAAAAACAGATTTGAAAATATATTTTTATTTGTTTTCTTATGCCAGAGATATTATTTTTCATCAATTATAATAAGAGGAAAACATTTATAAAGATGAACGAAAATATTTCCTGTACATATTTGTAACAAGGAATGAAAATTTTTAAAATAAAAGAAATATATATTAATGAAACACATTAAATACATAGAGCCTTTGCAAAAAACACAAGCTTTGACATATATTTCAATGAACACTGCACCATTTGTAATTCATTGAGTATTTTACTCCAAAATGAACCTCTCACGTCAGGGCAATCGCTTTCGGCGATACGGTGACCTGGGTCATGTAACTTTGAGGAGTTCATTGTTGTCACATTCCATTCGCGCTGGAGAATCAGGCCCACTGTTTTCAGTCATGTTTCATCTACCTAATTGACTTTTGTGACAAACGCGCCTGTAATTTTGTTCTTTCCATTTCGTTCAACTCGTCGATGTTTTGTGGAAAATTCCAGAACGAAGAGCTCTCCCGAAATCTGGAAACATATTAAACTCCTTCAAAAATAGGATATCGCATAATTTTTATCTCTTTTAACAGCCTATCCAAGCAGCAACTTGCTACTTGCTACTTGTCTTTGAATTCATAAAAAATATGAGATATTCTAGGTCCTCCAAACCATTCTGAAGTTCATACCAATTGATCTACCATTTCTTCCATTACTGGTACAATGTTCATAGCAAGAAAACATAACCAGAATAGCTCTTAGAGCCCGCGTCCCAGCAAACATTAAATCGTATAATTTTGCACGTGCCAAGTCTTACAAGAAATCCGAATAAATCATAATCGCATATAATATCAATCAAAGTATGTGTCGTGTATATTTGAAATCGCATAAAATGCAAAAACTCGATTTTATATACCATTATCAAATTAAGTCGCAATTCGGTATAACAAACATCAATTTTATTGTGTACATTGTCGTAAAATATATTTAATCCGCATCATATGCGTATATTACGCTGATGCAGTTTGTGTGTCGTATAAGCGTATAATTTAAATCGATTCAGTACTGTAGTAAATCGTGTTGCATGCTGAAGAAAATCATGAAACAGTAAATCATATTAGATCCTAATAAAGAACATATTACATCATATTGAAATGTCAATGAAATTCTGATGCACTCGAAAGTTTCAACCGCTGTTGAATTAAATTTCAGATAGCCGCGCGAGATAGCTGGTGGATGATAATCCAGACGACCGGAGTTCGAACCCACATCGGAGCAGTTTTCACCAAACATTAATCTGTGCCATTTTAAACATTCATATTCCACGCCCAACACAAGTCAATCAAACAATTATTATTTCAACAAACATAAATACTCATATATAAAAATGGCGATTCGTGAGGCTATAATAAACATTTCACGAAAATATTTTGCGCCATTTGTTTTTTTTCTATGTCTGTAATAAATCGTATATGAGTATTGCAAAAGTCGCTATTATAGCCGGTCAAAGTTGCATATTCATCCAAACAAATTCGGTAAGCATTTGCCATGTATGTATATGGCCTCCACTTTTGCATGCATATGCCAGTTAGGCGCATTTTATGCCAACCAAATTTTAGGGCATATGATGTTGTATATACGCTTGTTATGCGATTTAATGTTTGCTGGGGTGCTATGCTGGATTTGAATTTATATAAACATCAGATTTTATAGATCCTCCGAATCATTCTAAAGGTCTGGATTTCATTAATTGGATATTATTTTCTCATGGTCACTCAAAGATTTTTTAGTTCTAAAAAGCATTATTTTTACGTATAACATAAACATGTATATTTTTCCAAAAATACTTTCTCGAGCAATAGGAAATGATTAAGGATACCTCTTTTTTTTTTAAATTTGGATTAAACAAGCCTGATATAAGAAGTAAAATAAAGATTAATAATAATAAGAAAAATGAGGTAAACAACTTCTCAATACCAAAATTTGATAACTTTTATACAAAGGAATACTTCAACAGTGTTGTTTTAGCATTGAATGTGCTTATTTGAATATTTGAATAATATTGTGATGAAATGTATGATGTGTTTTTTGGTATTTTACCTCATATCTCATGCTAATCCATACCTTTTAGGTTAGGTTCAATGCAGTGATCTATAACCAGAAAACGTGTCCCTATGTACCTCAATGATTCACATTATCGAGCAGTTTTGCGATGTTTTTCTATCAGCGATTTTATGCACATGAAGCAATGCGAGATTTTTCAAGTTTTGCCCAAATAAACCCGTATTTTGTAGAGGTTCTAGAAGAAAAGATCCTCAAATATTGTTTCACAACAATGTTCGAGTGGTGCGAAATGTCATTTTGATCTGCTCGAATGATTTAATTGATTAATGGTTTCTTTCGCCATTTTATGAACTACATATAAATACTGCACGAAGCTTCAAAGGAAATCCTATATCTTAAGCAAAAAGTAAAAAAATCATTTTAGATTAATCATAGCCGATCTTTTAAAATAGGACGGTTTTACAGGATCCAGTTTTTTCAAAAGCAATCTTCCAGTTTTTTTTTAAATATTATTGACAACCCTGGGTGTAAGTGATTTGTTCGATTTCTCTACATCGACTCTCTCTTCTGGTCATAACTTAGCAGCAAATACATTCCCAGCTGTATTTTACAATGTGGAAGATAGGTCAGAACCCCGTCTATCGGATTTTATAACAAACTTAAATTGGAACGTTTTTGCAATTGAGTAATTAACTAAAGAAAAAGTTGATGAAGAGAAATCGATCAAGTCACTTACACCCCTTGCTTTCTAAGCCCCTCAGTTAGATTTTCTGTACTTGGTTTAGGTTTCTGTACCAAATAATATGAACTGATTATGTTCTGAGCGGTAGGTTCGATAATAGTGCAAGTGCAAGTTGGAAAAAATTTCTTCAATGGAAAATCATTCGGCTGGATCGGGAATTGCCTCCGCAAGCCTCCGGCATGGTGGTTTCCATTCGGGCTCGATGTTTGTAGAGCCGTTTCCCCTGCTTTTATTTTGTTCTAGATGCATTATTTCTAGAGCTGAATGCCGCGTTTTGCTTAGGCGTCGTGCACACATTTCGTAACGCGAGAAAGTGGCGGAGGGTGGGTCGAGGTTGCGTTACTTACAGTGTATTAGAAATAGGAAATTGCGTTACGTAGGGGAAGGGGAGGGGGTCCATGATCCGGATTTTTAGAGTTACATAATTTGTGCACGACGCCTTAACCCTTTCCCGTACAACATTGAGTCTCAACCGTGGTGTACTTGTATAACATAGGCGCTAGAACGCTCAGCAGCGTAGTGAAATCACTTGATGTGTCACGTATTAAATAATAGAATAGATAGGGGCAATAAGAACGAAACGTCCTGAATCATGTAGGAACATTTTTAAATTATGCTACATGTTAAAACTTCACGATTTGCAACCTTATGGCGGGTTTACACTAGCGAAATCTATAGCTATAGATGGATTTATTCACGTGAAAATAGGTGTAAACGGGTGAGAATAAATATGATACACTTATTCGAGGTATATATAACTTGAATATATTCAGCATATGTAAACGCTTGTGAATTTCTCACTGGTGAGAAATCACTAAAGTTGGATGCAGTTCTACTTCAGGTGAATAAATTCACCGAAAATATGAATATATTCATTATAGATGTTCACGCTAGTGTAAACGGTTGATGCGATTTCTATAAATCTCATCATATTTCTTCACATGAATATATCACTAGTCTAAACCCACCCTTATTGATCGATGTACATTGTATGAATATGCTTTAAAAAAATTATGTGGGAAATTTACACTTTTAAAAATGTGTTCCCTTTTATTCGATCGAGAGCATTACGGGGCAAAATGGTCCACCATGCGGGGTAATATGTCCATGTTATTTGATTCATTTTTTTCTAAGCATGTTTTCGCTAGGAAATAACTTAACAAGTTCATAAAAGGAAAGTTTATTCTAATTTGCAACTATAACGTATATTTCATTCAGTTTGCATGTACAAAGAATAACAATGTGATCAAAGTTATTGGACTGCAATTTTACGTTAACCAAAGCAGGAACAGAATATCTGTGCAGTCAGTGGCATTGATAGCATTGGTTCCACTCATCGCCGTCCGTAGAGGAGCTGAATTGTGTCTCACAGTAGCGACATAGGGTGTCCTGTGGAAGATTCTATAATCGTTATTCTGTGCACCCAGCGTTGATCTGCCTTTTCCCCGCACTGCTAGGATGTTGTATTTCTGCTGTACGTCCTCCAGTAAATCGTAGAATTTCCCGACTGCAACGCGATTGAATCCTTGTGCCCTGGCGGCGGAAGTTGCTTCTGGTGTCCGAAGTGAGAGTTGTGGATAGCGCTTTCCAAAACCAGCCAACTAATCTATTCCGGTTCATTGCTTTTGGCTATTGAAAGGGTGATAAGTATCAGAGTTTATTTTGTTGACTGCTTTTCTTACATGGGATTCGTGATAATCAGTCAGTGTGAGATTTCTTTCAATATCTTTATAAAACAATTGAATTTGAATACGATTTTCACGGAGATACTTAATAAGAGTATTTCTAACACAATTGTTGGAAAATAAGTGTTATTGGTTCAATAACAAGTCCAAACGAAGGGTGGCCCATTTCGCCCCGCCTGGTCATAATGCCCCTATCTACCCTACGTGAAGGGGTTAACTGTACTCCGCGAAAAAATCTGTAATTCTAATTTTGTCATGAATTTTCACTTGCTTATTTTTTCTTGAAAACAAAGATAATCATCTAGAACAGCCATACTCAACCTGCGGCCCACCGGGTTAGTCTGGTTGGCCCATTTGATATTACTTTATTTCAAAATAATTTGTATGTAAAAATCACAAAAAAACTTAAATTTCTTAAATTCTAAAAAAGAATTTATCGTTACCCAATTTTTTGACAGTCGCCTACGTTTTTCAGTGACGATGCCAAATCAAAAAACAAAACACGTTTTATAATAATAAAAATAGTTTTCACGTTCATAACTATTTTTACTGTGAACATATTTTGATAATCAGTCTACCAATAAAATTGGAAATTCTCTCATTTGTTTGATATGCTCTATATTATTGTTCTCGAAAACTGGGAGTTTCTAACCACCATAGAATAATTTGCTGCATCCTTAAACCTCCATATGCCTAATTTGGTTTCATTTGCTTGATTAATTTGCGAGTACTGCAGAAATTTGTGTTTCATTTGAATGGCAGAAAATTAATGCCAGTGCTTTCCTCCTATCAGTATTTTTTAAGAAAGTCTGTAGCATATCAGCAAAATAATGAAAGAATACAAACGGATTTCAAGTTACATCCCCAACAAATATGATTTTCTACTTGTATCTGATTACAAAAAAGGTATATAAAGTCAGTATGACACCTGCGCCTGAACGATTGCCGTCAAAATCGTAATTCTTGAAGACGTTTTCGAAAAGCACACCTCTTGTCATCTTCGATATCCACTCTGTTACGGTGTTTTGTTTCCATCAGCAGAATTGTAGGAAATCCAGATTCACATAAATACTACACACAAGCAAGACAACAACACTCGACAACTTATGCCGCATGTTCGCGACTGACAGCGCAAAAAAGAAGCAAGTATCCCTATTCCCAATGTTCAGTGTCCATCCCTTATCCTTATTTCTATCCAATTCACTCCCTTCCATTAGAAATACAATGTGTGGTGCAAGACACGAACACAAACTGCATATCCCGACATACAAAAAGGAGCCGAACTCATACGAACAAAGAATAAATTGCATACGAATCAATCCATAGCCAAAACCATTAAGGTGAAGGTGGAAGCTAGCCACAAATGGCTGCCACAATGGCGCTCATTTCTTTCATCTCCCTCCCTTACCACGCGCCCGAAATCAATAATTTTGCGAAACAGTGTGAAGAAAATGATCGTTTGCACACACTTACACCATGTAATATTAATCAAAATCTAATCGATTACTCACCAAATATTAAATGTTCATCTGTCGTCGCAATGTATAGTGGAAAACGTCGTAAAACTCGAGCTAGTGCTCTGAAAGTTAACTTTTCATTTTTCAACTTCCCGCAATGGTTTTGTTTGTATTGGTGAAAACATCATTATTTTTTCGACACTGATGCCAGACAACATAATCGAAACAGCTATAAAAACCACTCAATAAAATGTTATTCCTGAGTCATAGCGTTTCATGTCATGAAAATCAATAAAATAAAATTGTGTTGATATCAATACAATTATTTTTTTTACGTTTAATGTGTCTATAATGTAAGTTTTAGCAACTTGAACATTGGTTAAGAAAATTGTATTGCAGAGCTCGGAACACTGCCACGGCTGCCTATGCTTTCAAAAATAGTAAACGGAAAAGTATTACATTCAATCAAAATGCCTTGGCCAACGAAGAGAAGGGTTAAGGCTCTCCAACGTGAGTATGTGAAAACAATACGATCAACGAAGGAAAATATCGAGGAATTATCAATATCGAGTTACTGTGCGAAAGAACTTGTTGATAGCAAAAGAGCCCCAATTCGCTTGTGTTATTAGTTTGCTTATGTTACGCTCAGAATTTTATTTCATATGCAAATACACCTTCTATATATATATATATTTATATTTGCAATTGTTCATACATTTAACTTCAGCATTGAATTGTTATTTTATTTCAAATGTATTCTAAGACTCATGTCAGTGAATGCGCTACACAGTCTGATAAGTGAATTGATCTATTTACCTACAAAGATCAAAACAAACGAAACAAATTGCTCTTCTCTCACAAACACTATTACCCCATTTTTACACGTGGTTTTACCTATACTACTACAAAGGTTTGCTTCCACCTACACTTTAATTTTCCATTCCAAATCCAACCTTCGTGAGTGAAGCATCGCGAACAAATCCGGCTCGTGTTTAGTAGTTATTCCAAGTGTTTTATTCTCCAACAAGCCACATTCCAAAATCCTGAGCTACCAACATCCAGGCCTGCTTCAGCCGAAGGATCCGCCACTCGATGAGTTTGTTCCGAAATTGATCCGAAACTCTTGTTCTTTGTTATATCTGAAATATTGTTATATTAGGCTGTCAAAAAAGTCCTGTGGTATTTTTTTTGAATTATCATTTGTTCATAAAATTAGTTACAATCATCTGTTTTGAGTCAAATATGCGCCGTTCTGTTCGATGACTTGTTCCCAACGAGATGCCAACTTCATAATACCCCTGGTATAGAAGCTCGCTTCCTTATTGGCGAAAAACTCGAATAGCCAATTTTCACAGGCCTCTTTTGTGGCTAACTTCTGACTACCTAGCTCGTTCGCCATGGACAAAAACAGGTGGTAGTCACTTGGTGTAAGGTCCGGACTATACGGCGGATGCAAAAGAACCACCCAACCGAGCTCCCGGAGCTTCTGGCGCGTCACCAAAGAAGTGCGTGGCCTGGCGTTGTCCTGATAGAAGACAATGCGACAATCTGTTTATCAAATATGGCCTTTTCTTTATGAGTGCTACCTTCAAGCGGTCCAGTTGTTAGCAGTACAGGTCCGAATTGAGCATTTGGCCATAGGGAAGCAGCTCATAATAGATTATTCCTTGACAATCCCACCAAACACACAGCAGAACCTTCCTGACCGTTAATGAGTGCTTGGCCACCGTCTGGCCGCTTCAGCGGGCTTCGACCACGACCGTTTGCGCTTCACGTTGTCGTAAGTGACCCACTTTTCATCGCCAGTCACCATCCGCTTCAGAAACGGGTCGATTTTGTTGCGATTCAGCAGCGATTCACATGCGTCGATACGGTTAAAGATGTTTTTTTGCGTCAACGTGTGTGGCACCCATACATCGAGCTTCTTTGTGAATCCAAGCTTCTTCAAATGGTTAATAACGGTTTGATGACTTATCCCCAGCTCTTGGCCGATGCTACGGCTACTACTATGCCGGTCTTTCTCGGCTAATTCAGCGATTTTGTCGCAATTTTCGACGACAGGCCTTCCGGAGCGTGGCGCATCTTCGACGACCTCTACACCAGAACGAAAACGTTGAAACCATCGTTGTGCGGTGGAAATGGAAACTGTATCGGGTCCATAAACTGCACAAATTTTATTGGCAGTTTGAGATGCATTTTTGCCTTTGTCATAGTAGTACTGTAAAATATGTCGGATTTTCTCTTTATTTTGCTCCATATTTGCGACACTATAACTCACGAACGACTTAACCAAACAGAACACTGTCAAGGACTATATTATAACGCAAAAATACCATTCCAACAAGCTATAGTATGACTCGGTACAATGAATACAACTAAAACTACGCGCTTACAACGACACCTCGCGGAAATACCGCAGGACTTTTTGACAGCCAAATATATAAAATATTGAAATCTTGTTCTTTATTATAAGAAAAATATGTTTCAAGTTAAACTTGTTGTGAAAAAATCTTGACAAACGCAAAATGTTTCGTCGTCTGTTCCATCATCGTTCACTTGCGAAAGTCTTCCAAACATTGTGAAGCTGTTCAATTGAAAAAATCAAAATTCAAAGCGAAATAAATGTACAATAGTCCCTTCCAGAATTCCCACTTTCTAATGACCAAGGAAACAGATACTTGTCAAATTTCTCTCCACCATCATCCACTTGACCTTGACCATCCTATCGACGATGACGTCGGATTGTTTAGATTGCATTGAGTGCCTCGGGTCTACTGGATTTGGATTAACTCAATTATATTTTACTTTTGAAGACCAAACACAGTGAATCTCTTGAAGACTATGAAAAACCTACCTATCATTGCTCACGTGTACCTTCACGAGAAAAGCAATAGCTGCTCAGGCAGCACCCGTCTATAATATCGCTACAAACATTCAAACGAACCCGTTTCTTCTCTCTTCCTCACCAAACCAACCGAAAGATGATTTTGTAGGTATCATACAGCAAAGTCAGCGCGCCAGCAGCGGAAGTGGTGGAGGACAAACGCAACCAGCCTTGATTAAAATCGAGCCACAGTCAGCGAACATGCAGAAAGTGGTTCTGATCAACCAAACGGCTTCCCAGGGACCGGCAGCGAATGTGATTTCCAAGCCACTGTTCGTCAATAGCGGCGGCGGCTCAGGCAATGGCACTACTTCCCAACCGATTGCCCCACCAGAGTTGGATGATTTATCACATTTGGCGTAGTTGGAGTTGGATACAAAAAAAATACGTTAAACGCAATGCCTGAGTAAAAATAAGTTTATTCTTGTATCAGAATACAACAACTGACAGTTTTAAACCATGACCATCCGAACTCTTCGAAAACTTCCGAAAACATCCAGAATTTTTCTAGTGTTTCAACATCAAAAACAATGTTATCTATTCCAAAGCTAGTGTAATAGAGACGGAATTGAAGGTGAATATTTGTAACAGATAGATTGCTAATGCTAGAGCTAGAGCTTAAAGCTATTAAAATTTGAACGCAGTAAAGCTGTGTTATACGTTGCAACAGTAGAAGGGATTTGATTACGTGTTTCGTAAACATTTGGATGAGTTGAGTAGCACAGAATTATTGAAAGCACCAGTCCCGTGTTACGGAGAATATTCGAATTTTAGTGGCCGTCGCATCCCAGTGAAAATGTTTCGCAGGGCAGATTGTTTCCTCGTTGATCCGATACTTTGCTGTCACTGAAACATTTAGACCATATATTTTCAACTGTTCAGACGTAAATTAGAATCAGTATTTTCACCTAATAGCTCCAAGAAATCGCTCAGAGTATCCTTATTGCGTTCCGTACAGGAGAGAACAAATTTGCACCTGTTATTCATCAGAGCAAACACGTGATTGACCGCACCGAGCAGCGACTGGAAGAGCGAATGATCATAGATGATATCTGCCCCCACAATTACATCCGGTTCGATCAGCTGGTTTAGATTAGATGCGTTGATATAGCTCCAATCGAGATCCATGACGGCGACTAGCGAGTCTTTAATATCCACCAAACAGTGCACCAGCGGATTATCGCACTCAATTTTGGTAGCTTTAGGGAAATTTAGCTCTACGTTTTGTCTAAGCGTTCCAAGCACCGAACTGTGACAATCGGACAGTACAATCATCGACGGTTCACAATGCTTGGCCATAAAAATGCCGGTGAGTCCCGCTCCCGAACCAAGCTCGAGTATATTTTTGCCGTGGAAATCATCCCGATTGCTCGTAATATATTCGCACAATGCTTTCGATGCTTGCCAGCTACATAATCCAGTTGTACCCTCTGATATGAATGCGGTCGATTCTTTCAATGTTATCACTTCATTGCCAGGTATTTCGTAGTGTTTAAAGCTAAATCCTGATTGGTCCTCTGTTATAGATTGACTGCTCAATAAATTGCAGTATTTCTCGTAAACCTGATCGTGTTGTTCCACGTTCATCTTGTTCAAGTGGTGTATAATATGTTTTAGGAATGCGATCTGGTAACCTACTTTTATCGGGTACTGAAGGACTAAAGTGTTGTTAACTGTTAGGTCGAGTAATGTTTGTTGATTTTCCCAGCTAATATCATCAAGGACACCCTACAACAAAATCCTGGAAAGTGAAAACAATTGTTACGATCTACTGTGCGAATACTTACATGCCAATCGATTTCATTAATTGGAGTACAACATAAAAAGCTTTTCCTCACTAGGGCTAGGGCATCTTCAGGACACATAGTTCTATTTATACATCTTTGAAACATCGCACCGTTGAGAGTCACCCGCGGCCGTTACAATGAACGATGTCGATGTGGTGCGTCTACCGCTGAAATCGATTGGTGCTAAGCGCTGACTGCCGCTGCTATGATGAGATGAATACATATCCGATCTGCTGTGATCCAAACTCTGGCAATGATATAAAAGGTCGCAGCAATTGTCGTTCTGAATGCCAAACGTCGACTCAACAATTCTACTCAGATTGAGAATTACATTGAATATATAAACATGTTGTCCACTTAGCAATTATTTTTGGCTCAGAAAAACAATTTTTTTCCGGGCAATGTGACACTAACTCAGATGATATTTAGTTGTTCAGCCTTACATTTGTCTTTGCGAATAACGTATTCTTGTAAATGCCACACTGTCGTCTAACATTTTGTCTATGTAACCGAACAGAATATGAACGCAGTTGACCACAAATCCGCTACTTCTTGATGATTATTATTGATTGTGCACCAGTGGCATGAAAATATTTTTCGTTTCATTAGTAGGGTTCACACACACATTGCCAAATATATTTATTTTGATGTAACGGGTAGTTTGTACACTCTTAAAAAAAATGGTATATGAGACGAATTTTTTGATAAATACAGTAAGTTAACTATAATTCGACATACCGAGGAACCACTCGGTTTTGCATTCAGGGATGCCAGGTGATTTTCTCAAATATTTTCACATGATACATAAAAATGTCTTCAAATGCCTTCACAGTCTTATCGAAAAAACTAAAATTCATAGCATAAATTTGGACAAAGTTTGATAGCTTATTCAATGTTTATATTAATTGGCATTGTTATATAGCGCATTTCACTAAACTTGCCTTGAGGTTTTGAAGTTTATTTCAATAAATGTGAGCAAAGAAAATATTTCACAACTGCGAACTAAATTTCATGAGTTTAGAAATGATAATTAGCCTGATATACCGTTGTTTGGATGTTGAATATCGCCCCGGTTTTTCCACAAAAACGGAACTCTGATAACTCAATTTGTTTATTTCAGCTTTAAAGTTTTGGTTGTGACTCAAACCATATCCATAAAACTGATTATTGAAACGGTGTGTAACCGGAAAACGTTCGTTTTGTGAAGTGGTCGTTTGAAAGATCTATGTTAATCTATTGTATAATATGGGTCCAAATTTATAAACATACAATGTCACAATCATTCAAATGTTCTAGTGCAAATGAACTAATGCCTTCTAGAGACATTAAAAGTCCCTCGTTGTTGAATTCATTCTATATACTTGTGGATTTCCTGCTTGGAAAAGTTTAAAGAAAGCGAGTGAATGACCCCGACACTAGCTTTGCTCAGTGGTGATATCATAACAATTGAGGTTTATCAGAGGTGTGATTATTGCTAGTTGAACACTAAAAAACCGAGGCAAAAGTCTCTGTTGATTACTAAGAACAAAAGTAAACAAGTGACACTGATATAAAAACGATCGAATGACACTGATACGAAAGCCCTACCTCTTTTGACGATCTTTCCGGCCAATAGAAATTTATGAAAATAATATCTCTCAAAAATTCACATACGCTATCATACTTCACATATTTCATAATGTCTTCGAAATGTCTTCACAGTAAGTCAAATGTCTTCAAAATGAAGACATGTCTTCAAACCTGGCATCCCTGGTTGCATTATTCTTATGACAGACATAGGAGTGTACTGCCGGCGGGCTTGTGCCGTATTGCTCTAAGGGTGGGTTTAGACTAGTGATATATTCATGTGAAGAAATATGATGAGATTTATAGAAATCGCATCAACTGTTTACACTAGCGTGAACTTTTATAATGAATATATTCATATTTTCGGTGAATTTATTCACCTGAAGTAGAACTGCATCCTACTTTAGTGATTTCTCACCAGTGAGAAATTCACAAGCGTTTACATATGCTGAATTTATTCAAGTTATATATACCTCGAATAAGTGTATCATATTTATTATCACCCGTTTACACCTATTTTCAGGTGAATAAATCCATCTATAGTTATAGATCTCCCTAGTGTAAACCTGCCATAAGCTCTGCTTTGGTCACATTATTCGTTGGCGACCCATTACAATTGAGTGAACGCAGCGGTACGCTGCTCACCCGTGGATATCCAGGTATATCGTTTCCCGACGACTGCGGGTTCAACTAGGTAATTGTTAGCTTCGCTTCGGTGTGGAGAAATCGCTATGTAGCATAAAAATTAGACCTGGTTTGTTTGTAAACAAAAATAATCGCTGTCATTTTTCATCCCCTCTCGCATATTCCATGCCTCATCCTCATACTGTCGAAAACGAACCATCTATCAATTCCAGCTCCTTGATTCCAACTGCGCGCAGACGGGTAGTGGTGGGCATCATGAATAAATTTTGATAACACCGAATCAAATCACCGCAGATTTAAGTATTCAGTGCGTGAAATAGGAGAGAAAAAACTATACAAATCTGTGGCCAAGTCGTGTTGAACGGTAGTAATGGAGCCAGCAAAGAAACGGAAGGCTACGGTGCTCGACAAAAGGTAGATGCTGGTCGCCATTGAAGTGTGGAAGGACAATATTTAGTGTCCTTCGAAGCACTTCCAAACAACTCGCACAAGCAAATGTGCGAGGAGCCACGGCGGTCGAATTGAAAACCCGGATTAATAATCTCTCTCGGAAGTACAGGAAGGAAGTACAGTATTTTTTTGAAAAGTTGTCAACGGAACATACACTGTCTCAAAAAATTGCACGTACGGCGCTGGTAGTGATCCCCGGTAATCGTTCGATTAATCGAATACTTCTTACAGAAATTGATTATTAATCCAACGAATAATTTACGTCGATCAATCGATCGAAATCCGGAGAAAAAAAACGTACGGCCGCTGCAGTTTTATCCTGAAATTCAATCATTACCTTTGACGCTCTCGTTGACGGCAACGCGAATTGAGCTTCGTTTACGAGTTTAGGGGAGCGTACGAGATAATAATTGATTTTCAGGCGGAATGAATACTTTTTTGATTGTAGATGGCTTTCTACCAATTGAGAAATATTTGTCTAACTAATGATTTCTCTCAGTGTGACGATTAATCGATTAATCGATTATTTGGGGCGATTAATCTTAACCCAGTTTCTTATTTTGTAGAGCGGTTATAAGCACCATATGGACCGAGCAACGGAAAATGCTACAAAAGTGCTGGAATCTTACCCCGCCTTTCTCCCCATAGGCAACACTGCCTATAGTATTAGCCTAATACAAGATGAGACAACTGGCTTCTTACTCTTCTTCGTCAAACAAAAACGAAGCCATGACATAAAGATGCCAGAGTTGCCAAATATTATAAAATTTCGGATTTTTTAAATTTTTTTATGAATCGTAGCATTTGGTTGGTGCGAATTTAATGATTTTGCATTTTTTCAGTAAGGCAATCTCAAAAAGGATAAAGGATAAAATAAGTCTTTTAAATACCCATATCTATAATATAATAATGTTATCCATAACAACTCGTCCAAGACTGTCTGGAGAATCTTTTCTCGTTGATTCGTGCAAAACAACGGCGCTCAACTCCATTGTAATTCAGAAACAACTTGAAAATCGTGACCCTTTCGCAATACATGACCGTAGTACCGAATGCTTCGCATACAGCCGATACACAAGAACATCTTGTTGGATTGATGGACTTGCAATCAAAGCGAGAAGCGAGAAAAATGTTCAGCCCAGAAATTGATGGACAGTGAAACAGCATCGACATCATATCGAATTTCAGCTTCATCTAATTTTAGTGATAATGTGGATGACATAAATATTGAATTCGACTATGAGTACACCGTCGATGAAGCGAAAACTTTCCTCGACAGAACAGAGCAAAATTCGTAGCTATTTACATCATCGAAATAAGTCAGCGGGAAAGAACATGTCAGCAGTGTAACAATTGGTAGTCAGCAAAACACAACCTGGATGGTATCAACCATCTCTTTTTTCATATTTACGAGCTAGAGTTGACAGCTCTACCATCTGCATAGTGAATGATGAGACTTTTCATTTCTTCTTAGCAATGGAAATTATATTCCGAAATATGAAATCGCATTAGGGACCTAACGAAGCTAAATTGACAAATGAGTGTTTTGCCGTTCACTTTACTCCATTGTGAAAAAAATACATACATAAACTTGCATATAATTCCTTCACATTTCCTTTAAACTAAATATCGTAATATTCATTAAATTCACCATTTCTAAATTCAATACAAATCCAACGCTATTTATTTTTATTGGAAAAATTGGCTTTGTTTACAAAATTTATCGAAATCAGCCAATCAGAAATCAGAACGACTGACAGAAATTTGGTCCGTATCTGACAGAAATTTGGTCCGTAAAAGACCCCCCATTGTCTGATCTTATCTTAGGTATTAGCCATAATTGTATACGATTACTTGTACAGAGCGAAACGGCATCACTGCATCGAGTCTTTTCTCTTTCTCTCATGACCATGACAGTTCAAAACAATAAAACGGAGAATTGAATGGATCGAGAATCAAGTTTCGTAGGTACGACAAGATTTGTTGTTGTTTTTTTTTTATTATCAATCATGATGAATTTTGTGTTTTTCAGCTGTTCACATTAACAGATTGGGAGACCTACATAATGCAGCGAGAAAAACACAGCAGCACCTAGCAGTTGTTCGACGAATTCCATGGATGGGCCTCCACGAACCGGATATTTTATTTTGAAGAATGAAAATGCAACAGTTGCAGACGAAAACGGCAGTATTTATTTGTCGATGCTCGAAAAATGATATGCATCCTGAACATATCCGTAAAGTTATTCGTGGTCATAGTGATATGAAGAGAACCGTGCGGAGAGTTTTGCATTGATGAAATTGTATGCTAACGTTCCGGTGCTGCACCATATTGTCTCGTGATGTGCGATATGCTGATAGCGTGTTATAAACAGAACAATTGAAGATTATCAAAATTGATTTAAGGTCAATTCCTGCGAACATGAGTGAACACCAGTTTTTGACTGAAGTGGCGTATTTCAACACAAAAAGTAACAACCACCTTGTGGATTTGCAAACGGACAGCCCATTCGCGCTGAATAATTTCTATTTGTGTAATAATATGCTAAGATGTGCTGATGAACGATTAATTTCAAAAATCGGGGATCACTACTGGTATCCAATTTTGATCAAAATCGATACCGCTACCAGATGTCACTACTGAAACTCTCCGGCGGTACGAAACAAAAATAATAAATATTCGGATAAAACGAAACGTCAAAACAGTCTCTTTCATATTCCTTGAAGTGATCGAGCAGCGGGTTAGTTTTGGAGTTTCGATGTATAGGCCGTACATCCCATGTGGCCAGCTCTAGCGTACGAATGTGTGTCACTTGCGGACACTGCAGACTTGAAGGTGAAAGATAGTAGGTTTCGAACGCCGAGCGAAAGAGATTGCGTTTTGATTCGGTTGGCCGCATATTGCCATTGTGGTAGTTCCCTAGTTGTTTTTCATGTTTTCAGCACCTCTGCTGGTGTCTGGGTTTATTATCAGGCGACTAACTTTGAATCATCGCCTCTTGTGACGTCGCGTATAATAATTAGGTTCTGAGTGGTCCAGTGTAATCAACAAGTACGCGAGTAGATTTTTAGAATCGTTAGATATACCAGTTGTTGCTTGGAGTGCTTGTTTCGTGGCCAGAGAAGACAAGTTGAAATTAATAAAACGGTTCCAATTGACTGGAGCCATTAAAAGTGCTCCATTCTCTTTTTTCACGCTTATATCATATGTATACACGGTGGAGCATATATTAATAGAAAACACAAGTGTCTTTAGTGGCATTTTAGGTATGTAGTGGTTAGTGCTTGTTGTTTTCACTGTTGGTTTGTCAGGTCTGGACCGCAAACTTTTAGCTCAAAGTACAAGTCAAGCCAGTAGTCCTACTTTCACATCGATTGTCGTACGGTTGGTTCATGCTCTTGCCTTTTCCAGAGCTGTGTCTTGGTTTCCTGCAATGAAATTGTAGTTCGCGTTTATTTATTTTTTTTCGCAGAGAAAGTGTGTTCATACAAACAGCAAGGTTATCAAAAAGAATGTATATTGAAAACCCTACATAAGCACACCCAGGAGAAGTGGAAGCAAGCAAACATAATTGTGTCTATACCTGTGTATGATCGATCCTATGCGCAAGAGAAACTGCTGGGTGCAACTAAATACAGTGAGCTCACTGTTTCGGCAACATAAGCCCAGAGGAAGTAAAGCATAAAAAATAGGAGTGAGGCAAATCAAAACGATTCAAACACTAGCGAATAAACAAGATCCGCGGAGTGCTTTCCATTCTCATGCCACTGAACAGCGGATTGCAATAAAGAAGTTGATGTTGACCAATCTTGTATTAGGTGAGTGCGATTTTTAGATTTGTGATATATCAATGCAACGAGTTTATTTTGGGGTTTTAGTCTTGCGCAAGTATGTTTAATTCTAATAAGATTTTTGTTTCATATTAGAGTCTAACCAAGTTCTATTACAAAATTACGAAACAGTAAAAAAACTCCGTTATTTACAAAAATGTTATGACAAACAGTAATCTAATCTAATAAACAGTAATCTAATACAGTTTGACACACGTACGATGGTAAGAAATATCATTCACGTGGGTAAAACTTTTTGGACGGAACGTATAATCACATTCAGAACGACAAACGAAAAAAATTGTATACTCTATCCAGAGATGCCAACCTTTCTGATTTTCAGGATTCCACGGACTTTTTAGCACGTTCCCGGATATCCTGACCAATACTAAATTTTGCTTAATTTTTTGAAATGATCCTGATTTTACCTGATGTTTGCATTTTTTTTCTTTATCAGAATGATAATTATTCGCAATAAATATGCTGGGTTTCCATGCCAAAGTTTTCTTAGTTGGAAATGAGGAAAGTCATAAATCACTCCGGTCCGCACTTTTTATATATCCTACATTAAGTTAAATTCTCTTGATGCAAGGCTGTACTTAACTTTTTTTTTATCTCTACACTTAAATGTTTCGTGGCTAGAAAGTTTAATGAAATCAGATTGTCTAACGAATTTATAAAATTATAACGATATTAGGTTGAGAAGCACCATTGCTTTATTAAGGATAATAAAGGATAAACACCAATCAAACAGGATTTTAATAGTACTTTACAAAAAATTTACAAATTTCGTAAAGTACTATAAAATTGCACTTTTTCGCGAAAAATTTAAATAATTTTTTTTCGTCAAAGTAACAACATATCCAGACTTTATTGGAGTATTCAAAACTGCCTTTCGATTTTCGGTGTGATGGTTGTTTATTGAAGAATTCATCATCAAAGACGAAGGAGTTATTTTTCATTCAATCTGAAATATCTAGGTGTGGGAAGATCCTACAGGAAAGTTCTTGGAACCAAATCAAAGCTGGTTGATAAGGTTAATTAGATTTACGGTGAGTTGGTTAGCGAAAAATTGTGCTAGCCCAGAACATTCTTGAAAAAACAAAGAAATAGATTGACCATTTCTTCCCGATATTGTTGCCCACTACACCTACATACACCAAAATTAAAATATTTACGTAAAATATTCTAATACCTGAAAGTTATAGTTCAAAATGATGCACTTTCCATCGATATGCGTTGATTTCTCACAAAGTTATAGCATATCAAAAATCACTTAAAATGTTCGACTTCGCACTCTGTTCCTCTAATTTTTTTTGTCGAGTGTATAACCGAATCAAATTAGGAAAATTCAACAAGTCATCCTTATTTGTTAAGTAAAGATTCATTCTAAACCATGTACGATGAATTCAGATAAAATTTCAATAAATATCTTAATAAAACAATGTTTAGAAATAGATTCGGAAAGGAAACAATGAAAGAAATATTAGCCGCTAAGAATTATGTGAAGCTAAATAAAGTAAATACAAGTTCCGTTATATTTTCGCAGCAAATAACGTCCAAATGCAACAAATCGATGCATAAGAATTATAGAAAGAAGTACATTCATTTATTGAAGCAAATTGAGTTGCTCGGAAAGTTTGTGCGGTCACTGGTGATGACCAAATCAAGGCGCTGGTCACAGAAAAAACCCTCGGTACATGACAAATGAATTAGCGGATCCACAACAGTTATCTAAAACTATCGTTCATTACCATCCAGTGAAGCTTGGTTACGTACATCGTTACAATGTGAGGGTCCCATACAGTTTGACCGTATGACCTTTAATGGATGGCATCTTCATCTGAGAATCGCCTAATAAACCTAACGAAAATAACGTTTTGAAGAAAATCGTGACTTGTGATGAGAATGAGTCATTTACGACAATGTTGGATGGAATGGATGCTGTATTATGAGCTACTTCAAAGCAATCTGTCATCTCTCAAGCATGACTCGTAACAGTTTACGATGAGGAAACAATCATATTCTGTGAGAACAGAAAACTTAAGCTGCGTGAAAAATGGCGATAGATTGTGAAACAAAACTGTAGATGTAAAATTGAATTATAAAGCTTTGATTGAAAATGTTGATTTTGTTGTCCCAAAAATCGACATTAACTTTCCGAACAATCCAATATGAGCTATCCTGATTTCTCCTGATTTTTATTTTCGTTCTTCCAGATCTTTTAATATTATAATTGGCAACCCTGACTATCATTTCAACGTACCTCACTGATTCAGGTGACCTTTTTTATTGAACATATTAAGCTAGGTGCGACGAAAAGGAACGACATTGGTGACGCGTACGCATTCTCGATATGGTAGGGGAGCCGCGGGTAAGACGGACAGTGGGGGTATGATGGACAGGTGGTTGATTTGTTTAGTAGCATTGTGAATTTCAAATTTCTGTTGATGGGAAACCCTTCTACATGCTATTCTATAATATTTTAACCATCCTATGACAATGAATACTGATCAAAAGTGGAATAGAGAAACAAAAACCGAAAATCGAACATGATTCCGCGTGTGGATGTAACTTTTGCGGCTTCGATATTAAGCATTTTGAGTGGTTTAATTGCAAAATTGAATTCACTGATGGTTATATTTCGGTTTGTGAGTTGACAGAGAAGCGATATTAGGTATGTACGGAAAAGTAAATTCTTTCGTGAGTGGTAAATTGGGGGGTGAAATGGACAGTCATATCCATAATCACATTCAATGCATGATGGAAAGCGAAGGTAAGAAGGGATTGAACTCTTTTTTATGTTGCTTTCTCTTTCAGTTATGTTGCTTTCTATTTCAGTTACTGGACGCACTACACTGCGTATATTATGCGCCTGTCCATATCCCCCCCCCACTACATGTCCATTATACCCGCACCGATAAAAATGTTGTACTTTTCGGCTTGTTTTAATTTCAGTACAAAACATGGAAAACACATTTTTATAAAACATTTGACCAGTTATTTCGAAAACCAGTATATTGAACTGAAACTGCTTTTAAATTTTTGAAAACATGACTTTCCAAAGATACAATTGAAGTTTTCCTTAACATGTCCGTCTTACCCCCATCTCCCCTACCCAATTTTCAAATCGATTGGTTACGCGGTTATACAAACATTGAAACATTGATTGAGTGGATGGATTGCGTGCAACAAGCATGCAGATCATTACTTTATATTCTCGGATAACCAGAGTTCATTGAGGCTCTTTGGTCGATAAGATCTATTAGGCACTCATTTTACCTTCGCACAAAAGTGAGAGAGCGGATGAGTTTACTGGTATCCTCTGAACGGCTTCCCTCACATAGCTCAATTCCAGGCAAGAAGCATTGAAATAAAACTCGTGGTTTAAATGTAGAGGATCAGTTCGTTTGACAACACTGCAAGGTTGCAAACACGCTTCATCTAGGTCGCTATTTACGAAGTTAATTGCACCGCGTATTTTTCAATACCTACGAAAATATTTGGTTCGAGTTGGATAGTTGAACTTCCGACAGCAAATTTAGGCATAAAAATGCCTCCGGGATATCCAATATTCCGGGACGCGAATAAATCCACTGGAGTCAATGAGCCTAAAATATTTAGAAGCCCTCCTATTACTATTGCTGACTTAAGCACACGAGATATCCATGAGTTTTTCTCGTCGCAACATATTCCGCAGGACAAATATCACATGAAGAATGGTGTCCAATTGATCATTGGTAATAAGCAATTTTTTCAACAAACAGTCAGCATACTAAAA
The DNA here is from genome assembly GCF_029784135.1 of Toxorhynchites rutilus septentrionalis. Lineage (NCBI taxonomy): Eukaryota > Metazoa > Arthropoda > Insecta > Diptera > Culicidae > Toxorhynchites > Toxorhynchites rutilus. The sequence goes on from NC_073746.1 coordinate 212,483,242, forward strand.
CAAGCCCAAGTTCAATATTACACCTATGTGCCATCCGAGGAAGTCCCAGTGACGATAGTGCTGTCTGGTTTATCTCTATTCGATCTTGCTGAGTTGAAAAAAGAGCTTACAAAATGTGATACTCATCCCATCGACGTTAAAATACTGTCGGTGAAGGGCAACAATGCGCAGCATAATGCTTTGTATCTTCTACATTTTCGTAAGGGGACAGTGAAGCTGCAAGAGTTGAGCAAAATCAAAACACCTTTCAACGTCGTCGTTAAGTGGAGACACTTCTTCAAGAAAACTTCAGATGTCGTTCAGTGCCATCGTTGCCAGCGTTATGGACACGTAAAAAACCATTGTAACATGATTCCTCTGTGCGTGAAATGTGAAAAAATGGGTGGGTCATATCTATGATATAACCGCAAGGTTGACGTGGGACTACCTTAGCTTAGCAATCATTTGTTTGTATTGGTTTAATTTTTGATTGAGTGAAACAATTTCCGAATTCAATTTATTTGCTTTGTGAGTAAAAAGATTGTATAACGCCATGTAAGGTCAATTCATGCACTTGGATAGATTATGTTCTTCTTTATAAGTAAATTTAATGACAGTCCTTTAACGTTTGGTATGATGACATCTTGGTTTTGAAGTCTGTGTTAGACAAACACATTTCAGTCGGAACAAAAATGCCCCCAATTTGCATGTACAGTGGAACCTCGATTATCCGCGAGCGGATGAACCGCGGTGTTGATTATCCGCGAAAGTGAGTTTTATAGTGGCCCTCTCGAAATTCGTCAGTGTGTGGTAAGCTTTTGCTGTTTCGTTCTGGTCAAGGCTTTAACATTATCTGACCACTGGTGTACACAAGCTAATAGATGGATAATTTAATAGTTACTGTATTGATAAAACATAATTTTCAACCTGAAATATATTTTGTTCGTGTTTCAACGTCATTTTTAGTACTCTATTGCTTTATCCGCGATTTTCGTTATCCGCGCTGATTCAGCCAGACTATTCCGCGGATAAAACACTCAATCTCAGAGCTCCTCTGTTTGGCACGTGACATGTTTCAGCGATTGCAAGAGTGCAGAAATAAACAGCAATAATTTCTAGCTATAACGGGACTTATGATGGAATATATTTATAATGACTGACCAGCTCAAACTTGGAACTTAATTGGAACTGTGGGTCAATTATTCGTAGGCAGCTAGAATATTTCGAAGTTTTAAACCGTCATAACATCGATGTTGCGAGTGTTACAGAAACCTGGCTGAGACCACCAAATTCTTTCGATCACTCGAACTACTATAGCCTTCGCTCAGAGACACGACACGAGAGGACATTGACAGGGGTGGTGGAGTCATGCTTAATATTAGAAAAGGACTGATTTTTTAAACAAATCGACATCAACACAAAGGTCATTGAAACATGGGGAATTCTTTTGAACGATAATGGCACTGCAATAAAGACCGTTGTTGCTTACTTCCCAGGATCAATGATAACAATCTACGGTTGCTTACCCAAGATGATGTAGTCGTCAATGGAATTGCCACCGAAGTAACAAAGCTGGAACTCAACTCACTCGAGTAATGTCTGCAAGAAATGATTACATCCACGTATCAGATACACCAACATACCATCCAACAGGAAGAGGTAGATGATCTAGACTAGACCTGACGTTGTCTAACAATCTTTTGGACATGACAAATCCAGTGGTTCATAATGAACTGTCTTCGGACCATATGCCTGTTATATTTACGATTGATTCAAGGATTCCGTTTATACCAGTTGTGAAAACGACGTAATGCTATTCCCGTGCCAACTGGCCAAGATACCAAAGACTTATTAACAATTCCTTGTGGTACTCCAAGGCTCAGTTTTAAGCCCAACACTTTAAACATTTTTACAGCTGACATAGTTATGATTGATGGTGTCCACTGCTACATATTTACATTCTTGTCCACCGATTCAGATCCGGATATAATTATAAACAATCTTCAAGCCGCTCAAAATGCCGTTGACGAGTTCAAAATAAAAAAATTGAAAGTTAAAATCAATCCTACCAAAACCCAGCCAATCTTTTTCACGAATCGACGAAACTCGAGATTCCTTCCGAATTGTGGTGTTGTTACTTGCGGGCACGAAGTAGAATAATCCAAAGACGTAAACTATTTCGGAATACACCTGGATGAAAAACTAAAATTTGGAGTTCACATCCAGAAATCACTGCAAAAATGCGATAAACTTGTTTATATCCACTGATCTGTCGTCATTTCCACTTGAACATTGTCAACAAACTTCTGTTGTACAAAGCTATAATTCGTCCAATCACCTATGGTTTTCCAGCATGGTTCAACTGTGCAAGAATTCATCGCAAGAAACTACAAATCAAACAAAATCGTTTACTGAAAATGATGTTAAACTTAGACCCCTTCCATCCGACCAAGGATCTTCATAGACTAGCAGGAATCAGTCAAATCGATGACTGGATGCACAGTCTGTTGCCTAAATTCTGGACAAGCTGCAACTCATCTCCGAATCCCTTACTGCAGAACATCTCTCCATCTCTGATGTGATTTTATTTTTCCTTCAATTATCCATTTTACTTTTTATAACATGTAAAGGTTTTTTTTGTAACTTAGTTTTCCTTTAATGTTAATTTTACACACTAGTACACTCTTCATTCTTCGCCGATTGCCCGAAGTAACCAGACGAAGGAAAGTCGCGTCCAAGTTCCGTTATCGGTTACCGCGTGATTGTTGTTTTTTTTGCCGCTGAAGAGTTCATTTCGCTATCTGGATAGTGAGTGAAGTGCCCTGCCTGCAAGTGGATAGAGGCTTTCATCCTCGGAAAGTCAAGCATTGGATTTTGTTTTGTCGCTGCTTCGCCGACATTGGAGATTTCGCCGAGTCATCGTGCCAACAGTGACAGTGCGGGTAAGCTTTCACCGACGACTGTGTGTAGTGGTGTCGTAGGCACATTCCCACCACCAACGAGCTTTCAGCACGCTCCCGTTCATCTGCACTGGAGTGCGTTCATAGGTGAACAACATTAAATATACTGAGAGAAAATATTTAATAATTATAATTTTTTTTTTGTTTTTGTGAATTATTTTATTGTGAAATATTGTTTAAAAAAATACTTAGAATATAAGTGAAAATTTAAAATGGCAGAGAGTGGGGGACCTTCGGATATGGAGGTCTCTGACTCTAGTTCCCTCCTAACAGATAAAAAAAAGTCACTCAAACGTGTTCCAAATACGGAAGATACTTCTTCTGGGGACGAGTCAGCTAACCCTACCAAGCCTCCCTCCAAAAAACTAGCAAATCTCCCATCTGCCCTTAACGATCCCACTCTACCTTCAACCTCGTCTTCTCCCTCTGTTCTTCCCGCTCCTTCTCAACCTTCGCCTTCCCACTCTCAATCCCCGTCCTCGCCTTCCCCCCCTGTTATTCCCACTCCCCGTGTAAAGGTCTATCCAGAAGATGCGCCCGGAACTGGTCCCTGGATTGTTTTCTTCAGGCCTAAGCCAAATGGAAAGGCGTTGAGAGTCATGCAGATCGCGAAAGATCTGGCAAGGTATACCTCCGTTTCGGAAATCCAGAAGATGCGCCCGGAACTGGTCCCTGGATTGTTTTCTTCAGGCCTAAGCCAAATGGAAAGGCGTTGAGAGTCATGCAGATCGCGAAAGATCTGGCAAGGTATACCTCCGTTTCGGAAATTTCGAAGGTTAGACCAAACAAATTGCGAGTTGTCGTGAATGATCGAAAAGACGCAAACAAGATTGTTGTCGATCAGCATTTTACAATTGAGTATCGGGTCTACATTCCCTCTCACATAGTCGAAATTGAGGGTGTGATAACCGAAACGGACTTGACGTGCGAATACATTACGAGTGAAGGTACCGGCCGTTTTAAAAAACTGCCCTCGACGACTGTTAAGATCTTGGGTTGCCGCCAGCTCGGAACAGTCTCCCATGAAGGAGAAGAAAAGAAATTTACGCCGTCCAACTCGTTTCGAGTCACCTTCGCTGGTTCAGCTCTCCCTGACTACGTGATGGTAGATAAATTGAGGTTAGCCGTGCGACTTTTTATTCCAAAGCCAATGACTTGTCCAAAGGGCAAGTCAGTTGGTCACACGGCTGCTTATTGTGCCAATAAAGAACGATGTGCCACTTGCGGAGAACAACATGAGGGGAAATCCTGCAGTGCGACTGAGCATAAGTGTCCATATTGCGGGGGATCCCCACACGTGCTCTCAGCTTGTGAAACATACAAGGCTCGCTGGGAGAAACAGAAGCGCTCTTTGAGGGAACGCTCTAAACGCACCTTCGCAGAAATTTTGAAGGGCGCTTCTCCACTGGCTCAAGAACAACAACCAATCAATACACACAATGTCTTCGCTACGTTGCCAGTTGACGAAATGGAAGCGGATACAGCTAACGGGGGCACGCCGTTTATTTCTCAAGGGAATCCCCGGCGCAAAAATGTGACCACTCCCAAAGTTCAAGGACAAGTCCCTCCGGTGATACCCCCTGTTAGCTTGTCCAAAAAATCGAGTGCAGCGGATAAGCAAAATCAGGTCCCTCCTGGCCTCCGTGGTAATAGTTCACCTTCGAACGACCCAGCACTCGAGGGGACATCAAAAACCCCAACTGTCCCTGTTTTTCCGTCAAGTTCAACTTCCCAATCGGGATTTATAAAGTTGTCTGACCTTGTGGATCAAATCTTCACGAGTTTTAATGTTTCCGACTCCATCAGAACCATTGTCACCGCAATGCTTCCAGTACTAAAGACAATTTTGCAGCAATTGATGCAAACATGGCCCCTTCTTGCAATGATTATCTCTCTTGATGTTTAATTTAAATAGAGAGGTCGAAGATATCACTGTTTTACAGTGGAATTGTCGTAGTCTTATGCCTAAATTGGATACATTCAAATTTCTAATTCATAAACTCAATTGTGATGTTTTTGCTCTATCCGAAACCTGGCTCTCTTCTCAAAATGATCTCTCTTTCCACGATTTTAATATCATACGCTTGGACCGTGATGACAGATACGGAGGGGTACTATTGGGGATCAATAAGTGTCACTAATTTTTTAGAATTGACCTTCCACCTATTGGAGGGATCGAAGCTGTTGCTTGTCATGCAAACATCAGAGGCAAAGACCTCTGTATAGTCAGCTTGTATTGGCCTCCGAGAGCTACGGTTAGCCGCAAGCAACTTGTTGACATGTGCTCACTCCTTCCTGAGCCACGATTAATCTTGGGAGACTTCAACTCTCACGGAACTGCCTGGGGGGAACCGTACGACGATAATCGTTCATCGTTGATATATGACCTTTGTAACAGCTTCAATATGACCGTTTTGAACACTGGGGAAACAACACGTGTACCTAAACCTCCTGCTAACCCAAGTGCTCTTGACCTCTTGACCTCTCGCAGCGCGGTTCGCGCTCAAACGAAACCCATCCCAGGTTCCACTATTCGTCGAAGGCCTCCCAATCCATGGTGGGATGGCCAGTGTTCCAAGCTTTATGGAGATAAATCGAATGCATTTAAATACACACAATATGGGTTCCGCAGGGGCAAGGGGACGAATGATTGTCTTGCGTTGCTTTCTTCAGAAATTCAAATGGCTTACGCCGAAAAAAAACAAATGGCTTCAGTATTCTTGGACATAAAGGGGGCCTTTGATTCTGTTTCAATAGAGGTTTTGTCAGACAAATTACACTCTCGGGATCTGCCGCCTCTATTGAATAATATGTTATATAACTTGCTTTGTGAGAAACATTTGAACTTTTCTCACGGAGATTCGGCAGTAAGTCGGATCTCTTACATTACCCCAGGGCTCATGTTTAAGCCCTCTTTTGTACAACTTCTACGTAAGCGACATTGACAATTGCCTTACACAAAATTGCAGCCTAAGACAACTTGCAGATGATGGAGTGGTGTCTGTCGTAGGATCAAACGAATCCGACCTGCAAGAATCCTTACAAGATACTTTGAACAATTTTTCAATCTGGGCCATTGGGCTAGGGATCGAATTCTCCACGGAGAAAACAGAGATGGTGGTTTTTTCTAGGAAGCATAGACCAGCAAAACCAAAGCTTCAACTTTTGGGTAAAGCGATCACTCATGCTATGTCATTCTAGTATCTTGGGGTCTGGTTCGACTCTAAATGCCCATGTTAGGTATCTGAGTAAAAAATGTCAACAAAGAATAAACTTTCTCCGTACAATTACCGGCACCTGGTGGGGAGCCCATCCCGAAGATCTTATAATGTTGTATCGAACAACTATTCTCTCAGTGATGGAGTATGGCAGTTTCTGTTTTCAATCAGCTGCCAAAACACACCTCATTAAACTCGAGCGAATTCAGTATCTTTGTCTCCGTATCGCGTTGGGATGTATGCCCTCAACGCATACCATGAGTCTCGAGGTTTTGGCAGGCCTACTCCCACTAAAAGATCGCTTCAATTTATTATCTCTTCGGTTCCTCATCCGGTGTAAGGTTATGAACCCATTGGTGATCGGAAATTTTGAGCAGCTGATCGAGCTAAATTTTCATTCTGGATTCATGAGCTCATATCATGAATTCGTCTCCATGCAGGTTAATCCTTCTTCGTATATTCCCAACCGTGTTTGTTTTCCTGACTACATCAATTCCTCTGTGCATTTTGAACTGTCCATGAAGCAGGATATCCATGGAACATCAGATTATCTTCGATCGAGGATCGTTCCAACGATCTTCGATGCAAAGTATGGGGATATCAATTGTGATAATATGTACTTTACTGATGGGTCCTCTATGAATGAGTCCACAGGATTTGGAGTGTTCAACGAATTTTTTAGCACCTCACACAGTCTTCAGAATCCTTGCTCAGTGTATATTGCTGAATTGGCAGCGATACACTGGGCGCTGGACAGCGTCGCCTCACGACCTGTTGAACACTATTACATTGTAACGGATAGTCTTAGCTCTGTCGAAGCTATCCGTTCAGTGAGGCCGGAAAAGCACTCGCCGTACTTCCTTGAGAGAATACGAGAAATTTTGAGTGCTTTATCCAGACGCTGTTATGTCATTACCTTTGTCTGGGTCCCTTAACATTGCTCGATTCTGGGTAATGAGAGGGCTGACTCATTAGCAAAGGTAGGTGCAATTGAAGGCGATATTTATCAGCGTCAAATCGCCTTCAATAAATTTTATTCTTTAGTCCGCAAAAATACCATAGTTAACTGGCAACGCAAATGGAACGAAGATGAATTGGGCCGGTGGCTCCACTCGATTATCCCTAAGGTTAGCCTCAAACCATGGTTCAAAAGTCTGGACTTGAGTCGGGACTTTATTCGCACCTTCTCCCGACTCATGTCCAATCACTGTTCGTTAGATGCGCTACTCTTTCGTATTAATCTTGCCGACAACAATCTTTGGCCAAGGTTACCACGACATCGAGCACGTTGTTTGGTCGTGCGAGCTGTATCTTGTCGCCAGATCGAATTTAGTAGTCACCCTTCGGGCCCGAGGAAGGCAGCCCATGGTGCCGGTGAGAGACGTGTTGGCTCGGTTAGACCTTGATTACATGTCCCAAATATATGTATTCCTTAAAGCTATCGATCTTCGTGTGTGATTGTCCTTATACCCTTAGTTTTTTCTTTTCCTTTTCCTTTGTGAGAGATCGGATCCCTTCTTAAGAATAAGATGAAATGTAAATACATATTAGATATAAGATAGGTTTAAGAATTGAGTGTGATGAGTGTGATTGAGAGTGTGAGTGTGATCATTGTCAACATATCCTCATATCCCCTCCTTTTCCTGAAGAAAATATGTCACCCTTCTAAACTCGAGTTGACCGCGAGTAATCGGTTTCCTATATTATTAACATTAGAATTAAGGAAAAATGTATATATACTAGTAACAATACAGTAAGGAGTTCGGCTCCTTTAAACCTATGTAAAACCTATTTGATGGTTTTGTGCTAGAGGGTGCTATATTTTTAATTTTTTTTTTGAAGCTGAGGTTTTTTACATAACATATCTCAATAGCAGAGATGCTCCCCCGATTTCTTTTACTCCCTCCCCCTTGGGTGATTTTTCGATTTTCAAAAAACTCTAACTTTGACAGCTTTGCGCCACTCTCCCTTAAGTACGATTGAGCTGAAATTCGGCATAGGGTGTTTTTTCGAGGTGGTGAACAATTTTTTTGTGGTAACTTTTTGAAATTAGAGATGACGATTTTCATTGGCACCCTACTGTATATATATATATATATATATTTAAAAATGGAGTTATATCTGTCTGTCTATCTGTCTGATTCTTAATGACATGGGAATTACAGAACCGATCGGCGTGAAAATTTGTATGTAGGTTTTTTTGGGGCCGGGGAAGGTTCCTATGATGGTTCGAGACTCCTCCCACTCTCTAAGACGGGGCTGTCATACAAATGAAACACAAATTTCTGCATAACTCGAGATCTAATCAAGGGAATAGAGCCAAATTTGGCAAGTGGTTTAAGAGGACAAGAAAAGCTTCTATGATAATGCGACGCTCCTCCCTCCTCTCTAACAGGGTGCTGGTTAACTCAAGGTCTATTCAAGTGTTCCTCTACAGTTTTTTTTTCTTTCTTTATTAAAGAGATTTTCAGCCAAAGGCTGGTTCATCTCTATACTCCTCTACAGTTGTTTTAGCCTCCACCGCCACCAAACCATCATTAGGTTCGAATTTTCTGTTACCGTTCTGTGGAAGGTACTGCATGATATGATTTGTGGATTATTTCTTAGGAAAATTGTGTTTTTTAGAAGCGATGGATATGTTATTTTGCTAAGAGATACCTGAAAACTATTTGAATATTAAATCCACAAAAATGCAATATTACGGCAGAAAACCAAAAATGACAGGTACTCTAAAAATGAAATGACAGGGACTCTCAGGTATAATGTCAGCTTGCACCCAACATATTTATGTATTCAGATAACAGTACTCTTTATCATATCCCAAACAGAGTTTGTTCCCTGATTACTCGATCGGACGACCATTGAACTGACGAGCAGTTCGCGACACAGTTCCCATCGAGAATTGTAGGGTGGCCCTTCGTCATGGTGTGCGGAGAAATCAGGTGTACATGTTGCTATGGCTATTACGCATACAGCGCCGCGATCAAACACGTTCCGGTGCACAAGAAATGATAAAGTATGTAAATTTGATATTGATAAGAGCAAAGCCCGCTTGCTTGCTTTCACATGTTTTCTGCACCCGACAAACAAGCGCCGACCAAGATTCGATGAGTGATTCCAGTCTGATGATATGATTCATTACGACCGGCAACAATCTTCTTGATTATTCACCACTCTCCTCTAGAAGTAAGACGGCTGTTGTGAGCGGAGAGGGATGGAAATAACATTTAACTGTACACAGGTAGCCTCGACGAAGCGCCGCGGAAAGCGTGGAAACTAAATGCGCGCCTCTCACCAGTACCTGCTGCTATTGTTGTTGAACTGAGCAGCAAGTCTTGTATGATAATTATGCTGGAAAATACAGTAACTTTACGAAAACATAAATAAACATGTACGGTGCGTGGAGCAAATGGTTCTAGTGCTCGGAGGGGCCTAACAATGGCTGAGAGTTTAATATGAATGCACACAGAATATAAAATACTACACGAGAACCCACGGTTACCAATGAAGAACAAACCCGATCTCACCGAAGAAATTTACACACAAATTGTAGTGACCAGTTCAGAATTAAGGTGAACTTGAAGCAGCCGCGCTGGAGTAAACATTTTTGTTAAGTTCAAAATAGTATTCCATTCGGTAATTTGCTCTCCAGAACACTTCGTATTCATCGAATGTATATATTTTATGTTCAAAGATCAAAGAGACATGAACGAATCGTGGCGACGACGTAGAATTTTAAGTTATGTGCAGAAAACTTTCAAGTTTAAAATTGTTCGACAAAATCCAATGAACACGAGATTTTGAAACTCGGGAAATTTATAAATAAACAAACTAAATGAATAAATAGGAAACGAAAGAGGCCGAAGAGAATTGTACATTTGAATAATTTCCCTATTTTTCATCATCTATCTTGCCCCATACTGTTCGGACGGAACATTCAATTCGTAAGTTCGCAAAAAGGGACCATTGCCCAAAAAGGCAATCCGTCGTTTCACTGTTGGTCGACTTCGCACACCTCAATGTAACTGTAGATCTCTCTGCTTACTCTTCTTCACCATCCTGCCGCCCATCCCAAACGACAAAAGGTGATGATGGCCATCAAAGCTGCTGTGTTAACGCTCATCGCGATGAATGACATCGTCGTGATCTTTCGGAGTGCTCGCAGCAATCCGTAGCGCGGGATGCAAACGCGGCGCGAACGAACGTCTTGAAGCAGCACTCCTGCCACCCAATTCATTGAGAAAGAGAGTGGCGGTATTTTGCCTTATAAAGTAAGATTACTACCAGAACCAAAAAGCTTGAGTCAGAAGCACGAAGCCGCGCCTGCACCGTTGTTGGCGGCTGGCGGTTATAAACGGCTTTGCGTAATCGAATCATAGGGGAAAAAAGCAATGTGGAACTCCTATTTTCTACGACGACAAACGAACGAATGCAGCAGCAAAAACGCATGGGCTAGCGATTGTGGAACGTTTTATATGTAATGTAACGCGCCGCGACGAGCGAATCAATTCCAGCGTAGCTATGCCGTCCGTTATCTTATGGTTGTATCGAATCGATTGGTCGACATTCGATTGATTAATTAGATTAATCAGTGTTTTTTTCTTTTTTTGGAAAACAACTTATCTGTTTTTCCTCGCCATAATCGGGGCATGTGCGCGCGCATGCTTCAAACCGAAATAAACTTACTTCATCTAAGTATTGATGCTATGTACACTAGGGTGCAAATGAATGTATGGGGAAAAATCGACCCTAAAATTTCAAAAAGTTACCCTATACAAAATGTTCACCAAATGTTCACCTCGGAAAAACATCTTATGCAAAATATCAGCTCAATCGGACTTAATGAAGAGTGACGCAAAGCGGTCAAAGCTTTAGTTTTTTGAAAATCGAAAAATCACTCAAAGGGGAAGTAAAGAGAATCGGGATTTTGGAAAAAAAATTGATGTCAAATGTCTTAAAATTGCATGAAACGTCGAGATCTAGTGTCATCTCGAATTTTTTTTTGTCAAAAATCGACACTCTAGGGCTTAGATTTTTTTCGGAATACGAGACGAAACGTATGGTTTTAAGTGCCAATAAAAATAGTTATATTAATTTTTCATCCGGAACTTGTTGCGAAATGTTGATTTGTACGATAATATAGCTTATGCAAAATATTAGCTCATTCGAACTTCATTTATTAGTGTTGCAGTCGTTAAAATTTTAAAAAGTTTTTTGAAAACCGAAAAATCAACGGAAATCGGGGTTTTCAAAAAAATCGTTTTTATGCCAAATATCTTAGAATTTCATAACACGTCGAGATTAACAGTTATCTCAAAAAAAATATTGTCAAAAATCGACTTTCCAGGCGGAAAACGACCAAGAGCTAAAAAAAATTTGTTTGACATGGTTTTTTTTCGAGATAACAGTAAATGTCGACCAGTAATGCAATTTTAAGACATTTGACATCAAAAATTTTGTTTGAAATGCCCGATTTTCGGAGATTTTTGGTTTAAAAAAAATAAAATTTTAACTTCTGTGACACTATTAAATAAAGTTCGAATGAGCTAATATTTTGCATAGGGTATATTATTGTGCAAATCAACATTTCGCAGCAAGCTCCGAATGAAAAATCGGGATAACTATTTTTATTGGTCCCCAAACCATACGTTTCGTCTCGTATTCCGAAAAAAATCTAAGCCCAATGGTGTCGATTTTCGACAAAAAAAATCGCTAGATCTCGACGTTTCATGCAATTTTAAGACAACCCCGATTTCCTTTACTTCTCCCTTGGGTGATTTTTCGATTTTCAAAAACCACAAACTATGACCGCTTTGCGCCACTCTCCCTTAAATCCGATTGAGCTGATATTTGGCATAGGGTGTTTTTTGGAGGTGGTGAACATTTTTTTATGGTGTAACTTTTTAAAATTAGAGATGACCATTCTCATTGGCACCCTAAAGGTGGGACCTGAATGCCGCGCAATGCGTCGCGTTATATGTGTGTTTCCATTTAGACGATCACAATAATGCGTTGCGTCATTAGCATCGTTGTACTAAACGCTAACATTTGTTCTAAACTGCTTGCGCCGAATTCGCGATGACAGTGGCAAACTCGTTAGTGTAATCTCTATCAGATTAGAAGACACGAAGACGGTTTTTAAATTCTAAAATTTGAATGAAAATTTTCACATCATGTTATTTGATTACTTGAAACACGTGTTTCTGACTATCATTCAACCATATGGCTAAACAATTCCAACATTGTTGCTGATTTTTTCATCATAATATAGAGTTGTCTTCATAAACAATTTTCGTATGAGACTTTTTCACCACCTGCAAACAAAAATGTTTTTCATTTAAATAGAATACCAGTTTGATATGGAAAAGTTAATTTTCATTCATAATTTTAATTTTGAAAATGTGTTCATTCCGACTGAAAATCAGCTATTCTTCCACGCTCTCCTAAACTAGTAAACGAAGCTCAATGCCGCCAGCGCCGATATGTCAATGTGTTTTTTTAAAAAAAACATCCAACTGATCCATGGACACAACAAAAACACGATTTTCATACGATTTTTTTTTTTAAATTTTTATTTTGTTTTTGTTTACTTGAAAAGTGGTGACGCGAATGCTAGACTGCTAGACAACAGACTGCGTCGGGCGAATGTTTTAGCACAAAACGCAAGCAATGACAGCTGATGAGAAGCAACGCACAACGCGGCATTCTCACCTTAATGTACACCTTGTTTCGTTACTTTAGAATCATTCTTTTAGCTTATCGAAATAAAAGAGAGATAATTTCTCTTTGCTCCATTCAATAAACTCCTACTTACACGTTAAAACAAACAAAATAAAACATGAGACTGGTATTAAAGGAAATAGTACTTATGTACTGCTGTCTACGCATAGTTTAAGTATTACCTTAAATTTTCCACTGAAGAATCCGACTCTCACCACTAGAAAACACCTTCTTCACATTCGGCTTGAAATGCGCTGTACTTTGGTGCCGCTTTGAACGAATTCACGAAAATTTGATGATCGATCGGAATAAGTCACCCTTAAAGTCATGCACGATTCATCAGTCATCCAGCTAGCGACTATACGGCAGCCCTAGCGAGGCTTTCGAAGCGGCCAAGGCCGAGAGTTTAGTTTAGACTTGAGGCGAATGAGATGAGAATGTTTAAAGCCTCTATAATTCAAAGCATCATCATTATCATCACCAAACTCCAAATATCATTATCATCACCAAACTCCGAAATTGTTACAAGCTCTTCTCTGACAAAAAAAATATAAATATCAACTCGCTTTTCATTACTTAGGATATTAGTTTTAATTGCATCGAAATTTTGAAAATAACTTTTGACGAACGACTACGTCTTCCATTTCTGTATTGGGATCTATGTACAAAGTTTCGAAAACGAGAGCGTTGGAGGTGAGGGGTTTTGAGCATTACTACCTCATTGCCGGCTGAACGAAGTGGTGTGATAATCACTTCATTCGTAAGATGAAATGTCTACGAGTTATATGCTTGTTACTTATTGACCGAAAACTTTTTTCAACAGCTCAAACAATGTTTTGAAAACAAACTGTTTGAAGCACAAAAATCGATGAATAACAATACCTGCTTGAATATCCATCTCAGCCGTGATTGGTCAGCAGTTGATGCTTGTCGTCGTCGTTGACATTGTGCTCACCCTGGTTAACCTCAGTTTCTATTTTGTAACCGTGTTGAACGGATGTGCCAAAGCTTTCGCCTCAGAATGCATTCTTAGAACATGCACGAAGCAAGCATAGTGCAGTACTTGCACTGACACGCAGAAACACAGCAGAAGAGAAATATCAAATAGAATGTACGGCGTCGGTTTTCAAACCGTTAGGTGGAGAGTGTTTGTATATGATTGAATCACACCTTAGCATTGCTGATTTTATGCGTTGTCAAAATTAGATCTATCAACATAATCAATGATTTCTGATGCAAAAAAGTAGTTATACCATTAATAGACGGCTTCATTGTTTTCCCATCGTGAACTCAAGCCAACGAACTTAGACAGTGACCAGCTATGCTATGAATGTCTTCGCGTTAGTCTCAGTAAATAGCGTGCAAACTACATTCTTAACAAAATTTTGGTTCACTTTGTCTCCGAGTTTAAGTTTGTGGAAAAAACACAAAAACAGAAAAACGGTTTGTCAGTGTTTCTGAACACAACACTGCACGCTATTTTATATGTGTGAATAGTTTTCGTGTACGATACAAACAAATCTAGCTCACCTGTAGTATATGTATAAACCACGTTGAACTCAAACATCGATACATGCATACATGCATCAATACAATACATGAAAGTGAGAGAAACGAATTAATTTTTGGGGGAGTCACTTCAATATGTAACGAAGTCCATTTGACGGGGAAGAATGGAATGAGATGGTCGAGCCGTAGAGTGAGATAGCAACTAAACGCTCGAATGACTGTTGAATCATGCTGACGGAGTAATTGCTGGTAGAAGCCAAAACTCATTTTCAATTGAATGCGAAGGCGAATTTCTTCATAGTCCGCTGACTATCCTCAGTTGAATATGACTGCCGAGCCCTGATCTTTACCATAATTCGTTAGCGATTGAGAATAGTATGTTGTCGCACATCATTTACACTTTTTCGCAACAAATGGAGTTCAATATAGACGAAGGCAGCTTCAATGTTCGCTTTCAGAGTTGCAATTGGTCTGCGCTGGTTGGTGTAGATCTTACCCTCGACCCCTTAAGTCGTGGTGATTCAACTTGGTCAGTAGATAAAACATCGATCCTGACTCGTGAAGCACTTGCGTAATATGGGGCATAGGGCACTCAGCGGATTAGGTGAATAGCTCCAGCGTGACCGATCGAAGCGTTCGAGTTCAGTTTACTCCTTTGAAAGATGCATTTTTGATGCATTGATCAATAGTGTAGATGAGTCAAATAACTCCCTCTACCTTATTTTCCGGTAGTTTTTCCTTCTCCCTCCCTCCCAGTTGATTATTTTGCAAATTTCCGTCTTTTAAAATTATTTAACTACAGAACTATGTTTTATACAGATACTGCATATATCTCACATATCATCAGCTAGAACCATAATGATTTTTTACTGGAAATCAGATAAATACTAACTGTGCTTCTTACAACTGCAATCTATACGAGAACGCACAGGCGCAAATTAACGAAATACCATCAGTTTCTATATGTTTACATGACTCCACCCATAAATACAAATATTGGGTTGGGGAAAAAGAAATGTCGTATATTGTCAATATATGGCAACACATCAACATATCTTGTGTTGTACTTATCGCATCGGGTCATACTATACGGCTATTTAAAGACGACAATTTGTGCTACAAGTGTCGTTTTGACAGTGTTGTGATTGTCCTAATTCAGTCTCAAGTTATAGCGCGTCAAAGATGGAGTCCACCAAGCAAGAAATTCGCCATATTTTACGTTTTTACTACCTACGAGGTAAAACTACAACGAAGGCGGCCGAAAAAATTTGTGTAGTTTATGGACCCGATACTGTAACAATTCGCACAGCACAGCGTTGGTTTGATCGATTTCGTTCTGGTGTAGTGGCTGTCGAAGATACACCCCGTACTGGTAGGCCAATCGTCGTGGAAACGTGGTGTTGGATGATAATGAAGTTGCCTTCTAAATAGCAACAAGTTGGCGAACAAAACGGCGTATGTTTGACTTTAATTGGATAATTTTAAGTATGTTAAATAAAGCGTCAAATTTCTAAATTTCTAAAAACTACATTTCTTTTTCCCCAACCCTATAGAATAATCATTTTTCTTTCAACCTACCTAACTTAAATCGTACACATTTATTTCAATAAAAATAAATTTGTTATCTCTCAACTTCCGGAGCAAAAATGCCATAGTCCTAACCTCGAACCTCATGGTCCGTAAATATAAACGAATTTCGACCCGGAGCCAGTGGTAGATGGAAACTATGATTGCTTTCGATCTGTTAGACAAGCTGCGGAGGAATATAGTTTGTCCAGAAGAACATTGGCCAAATATGTGCAGAAGGAAGATCACTAGTTGGATTGGTAGCAGAAGTTAGGCCGTTTTAGAATTGTGCTTTCTGAACAACAGGAGGAATAACTCGTGAGTCACATCAATATGGAGAAGATATATTATGGGCTGACAATACAAGACATCCGGAACCTAGGGAATTTGCAGAGCAAAATAGTTTAGAAGATCTTTTCGACAAAACATCAAAATGGACTGGAGAAGATTGGCTTGCCGATTTCCGTGAACGCCACCAGAACTTGAATTTACGTGCACCATGCATTTCACAGTGCATTTTCATTTGATACATAGCTACACCTAAACAGGAGTATAAATGAAAAAACCACAAAAAATGGAAAAAAATAACAAAAGGGTATTCAAAAACACGTATTTGCTTAAGGTGGCACTCTTGCCCCGGGTTCCCCTATCAAATTGAAACCAATGAGCTAGTCTTCTTTGAAAACATAATTATACTTGCGAAAATAAATGGATTCTAGTCGGATAGATCTAGTCTAGTCGTCATAGGAATTTTGAACGAACACTGAAAACAAGTTAATATAGTTATAATATAGCGGCCTTGGTCCCGAGACCATGTAAACTGTTAGAACATATACAATCAATGATTACGAAAACAAAATCCAATTTTTTCGCTGGTGTATTTTTTTTTAAGAATTGGCTGCAATTTGATATGTTGATCATATGAATCGGTTCAGTGGTTCAATAGTTATGTTATTTTAAAGTAATATTTGTAAAAAAATGTAAGGGGTTGTATCTAGGACACGACTGCATATTTTCGACGTAGAACTACGCACTTATATTATGCAATCCACTCGTTTACCACTTCGAATATTATTTTAGAATGCATTGAAATTTTTGTAATACATTATGTTCTTCGTTACAAATAAATTTGATGAACGTCCTTTCACGTTTGATATGATGCCTAGGACTACCAAAATATGTGAACGGAAGAATTGTCAAACGATCATTGTATTTTACATTTCCCTCTGAAATTATTGTACATCTCATGTTTACGTAGTTCTCGAACCGCGAAAGGTCATTCATCTCTAGTATCTGAAATGACAATTTTCCTGGGCCTCTCAGTTTAAGAGTACGTTTTAGGAAAACATATTCCGGTCTGCACAACGACAAGCGAGCACAAAAGTACTCAACACCAATAATCCCCCGACTTGCATGTATTTGCAAAGCGGATTCCCCCAGGCACATTAATTTTGAAGTGCGTGTTAGGGAAACACAGCTCAGTGGGAAAAAATACCCCCAACTTGCATGTTTTGACAAAGTGGATTCCCCCAGGCACATTGACCCCCGACTTGCATGTAAATTTGCAGAGCGGATTTCCACAGGTACGTCGATTTTGACGTACCTGTGGTACCGTAAATCGGGCCAATCAAAACTTGGCAGATAGGGCGTTTGGATAACGCTTGACATTTTACAGTTATTCAATTGTTCATTTCATGAAAAATAATATTTTATCAATTATGATAGACGCGTAGAAATATTTCCTATAAATTGATGCAAACATCTTTCCGATCTGTTAAGAAATGTTCGAGTTATAAGCATTCGACATAGAGGGAAGGGTTAACACACAAATCGGCAGAACAAACGTATGTGAGAAAAGGAAGTTCTTCCAGTTTTCATGAATTTAAATGAGCACCCTAATGGAAAAAATAGAAATGCGACTCTAATATATTGCGATAAAGAACAAAACTACTATTTATCACGAACATCTGAGAGCCACTATATCGGTTTGGGTTCCCGGAATAAATCACCACAGAAAACGACTGCAACAGAAACCACCGCTTATAAAATGTGTAGTAGGCTATAAATATTGTGGCGCGGTATTGTATTTCAAAACAAGAATTAACCGGGCAAACGTATCGCCCCAGGCAAACGTAACGCCCCGGGCAGACGTATACCGTCCGACGCTCGCTAGAGCTCGGTCGGACATTGCTAAAGGATCGTATCCTATGTTTCAAACTAACCGGGCAATCAGTGGATCCCAGGTTTGCGTGCGAGACACCGCCGCTTCCGACGGCGGGTCGGCGGTGGACTCGGATTGCGTCATCTTGGCGGCATGGGCCGCCTCGATTCCTTATCCTCGCCAAATGGGGACTTCGTCCCCATTACATTGTCCTCAGAATAAATTTCGAAAAACGAGAACAAGAGAATAAATTTATAATAGAAATGTGAGGCACATGATGTTTTTCCCGCGCCAAATATTTCTAGCCTACTACACTTTTTCTAAGCGGTTGTTTCTGTTGCAGTTGTTTACTGTGGCGATTTATTCCGGTCACCATCGGTTTGGCATGGAATGGCTGTATTGATATACGTATTTACGAGAATCGGTCGGTTTTCGTTATTTAGTGCAATGTCAATTTTGTTTTTAACTTTGATAATCAGCTAATCGTACTGCGAAATATTTTATTTCGCTCGGTGAGCAGAAACTATAGGAGCAGTTTCAAGCTGGTGTTAATAGCTTGACGGTCGCGCATGAGCGCCCAAGCGGTGGGGCATGTGGCACATTTTGCTCCCCATACTGTAGTTAACACATATGCACATATGTGCATTTCGTGGGACTCTTAGCCAAGAATTCAATTTTTATGGTTTTAGCCATTGAAATTATTGAATCGATACAAATATGGATTCATTCGTATGTTGAAAATTAACCTCGATTTCGCTAGAATAAGAGTACCGGGAAACAATTATTGATAAAATGAGCGACCAAAACGTAAATTCTAGCCATTGCATAGCATCATATGAATACCATTCACGATCTCGTGCAACTAGTTGCTTTATTCCTTAAGTGACATTTATGCATACAATTATTGTAACTCACGGCGCAAGCCTTCGCACATATTGCGGTTTGTGGGCAAGTCTGTCTTTCTCGGTCCGTTCGACCTTGTATGCAAATTGCTTTTACACACTGAGTATTGGTTTTTATTCATTGTCTGACCCCTATTTCATCTTGTTTCAGATATCCTAGTATGTCAGAACGCCGTGGTACGAAGGCTTTAGAACTATGGTGTCGCCGCGTCACCGAAGGATATAAGGATGTCCGGGTCACTAACATGAGCACCTCCTGGCGCGACGGTCTTGCATTCTGCGCAATCATTCACAATTTTCGCCCGGATTTGATGTAAGTGTCGAATTGTGTGTTTTTTGTTTTGCTTCTTGTCCGTAGTTAGTTCGCTCCTTAATGAGATATAACGATTAATACTAACTACTTTGTTAGATGTAGATTTGTCAAAGAGCAATTCCATACCAAATCATCTCAAAGTTTTTAATATTCAATTCAATTTTTGAGTAAGATTTCAAATGATTTTTTAATGATATTTTTCCAATTTCAATGAACTATTGATTTTCCAACAACTTTGTCAAACATTATATTTTGATCAGACATCTGGATTTTGAGCTACTATTTTTGAAAGAAGGATCAATGATTTTGAATACGCCCTTTTCAAAAATGAGTCGTAATCTAAATTGGTAGCAAGACAATGGAAATTCAGATTTTAGGTAGTTTCCACCATAGGTACCAAGTTTAAAAAAAATCGGAGAGGGCCGGGTCGAAATTTACTCTTTTTGGGTCGATTTAGCATGGAATTGCTCCATATTATGGAGGTACGTTTTCTGTTATTAGATTGTTACTAGCATTGAAATTTTGTTTGAAACTATTTTAAATTTTGGAGGAAGCTGCAAAATTCTTTCCACTCATGATGGTTTTATTTGCTTATTTATTTACGAGGTTCATAAAGTATTGTTAAAAATAAGTTAAAAATTCAAGAAACAGAAGGTCGAAATATTTAAGTGATTTTTGAAATGTTAACTTCGAGAAAAATCAACGCATGAAAATGGGATGCACATCGATTCAAGCTTAACTTTCATGTTTTGGGATATTCTACGAACCCAAACCCCCTGTGAATGTTGATACGTTTAACCATTTATTTTTTATTCGATCGATTAAAGTTTGGAGTAAAATAGAAGAGCACTTCATCGCGATCTGTACCAGAAGTACAAATTGTCATGCGTATCATCGGGATGAACGATGTTGGATTCCCAGTAACACCGGGATCCCAGGGAACGAGGGAGCCGATATACTGGAGTATATCTGGACCTGATTAGAAAAGCGAACCATCCCTCACTTCTCACTTGGAATGCTGAACGGAATCGGGATAGGGACTTGGAGCTTCGTAAACTTAAAGTATCAAACGTCAAGTGGAAGGTCAGCCAATACGTATGAACAGAGAATTCTCTCCCGTCTTTGGATTGGACATTCGTGGCTGACTCATAACTTCCTGGCGAGAAAAGAAGAGACCCCCCCCTTTTGCGGCACCCGCCTGACAGAAGGGCATATTGTTTACCTAGAATTATTGCACAACATATAGTGGTTTTCTGGTAGTAAGATGTAGAGAGATGAATGACTATTATACAGCTTACGTTATACAGCATACTGTCTCTATAATTTAATGAGCAAAAATCAAAAGATTTTGTGGAAGGCTAATCCTATAAGTAGGACGGGGTGCTGAAGTGAACCAAAATAGATTTAAAAGCAACTGGAAGATCGACATGAGTAACGGACTCTAAGTACTCTATGCATTATTCAAAGCTATTCTTCGAGAGATTCCCCTTATAACAAAGTATTTCACGTTTTCCAGATCTGCAACTGCGAGTTCACGATCTCAATACTCTGCACCAAAAATTAGCTACAATTTTCAGACTATTGAAGTGAAAATAAAGTCCTAGAAGCAGGAGGAATTTCATGGGATGCGCCCGCATCGATTAAAACAAGCGCACACAACCAATTATCGGCGAACACGTGGCTGGAGTGTGGTGAATTTTTATCTGAAACATGATAACCATCCATTCCTGGATAATTGCGAACAAAACTAATCGGGAATTCATCTTGCATGAAAACGTAGCGATTGTTGCTGAAGGCGCAATAAAGTAGCAACATGATAGATTAATTGGTGTTTATAAGCATGTCCCGGATCCGGGTTTAAAGAATGATGTAGTGTTTATATTGTGATCTACGATAAAACGTACAAAAAGGATCCAGACATCGTAACACCGTTAGACCACAATCTTCAATCTACAATTGCTGTTATGATTAGCAAGTATCACGACTTGACAGAAAAACTGGAATGAATGTGGCATACTCAGAGCATCTATATTGTTCCAACTGTAATCTCAATGGCTTGAATAGTCTCTCACGCGTTATTTGGGGGGACTGCGAGCGAAAGATCAGCTCATAGTTCTACTGAAGACGGTTAGTTTTAGATCCTGAAACATAGTGCGCAGGTTCTCGAATCACCGCAATTAAAAAAGACATCGTATCATACAAAAAGCGATGAAACAAAGCTTAATCTACCTTCGGTATACAGAAAGCCCCTGGTGAAAGTTGTTGAGAATCGACAGAACTTTATAAAGAATTTATAACATATTGTAAAGTGTCCGCTATTGAAAATACTTCTTATGTAAACCAATCATTTGAGATTAACGATAGAATTGCTTATCCAAACAATATGTACCTGTAAGATAACATTCGAACCATCTCCAAATGTAACGTGGTTTTTAAGATAACTCACTTAATCTTTTTGCTAGATGGCTCTTCCGATCCAATTCTCTTGTTGGTAAGAGGCCTGCTTGTTATCTTCATTGGAAGCGGTATTCCAGGATTTCGGGACTAGACCTTCAGCTAAATGGGTGAACAGTTCAAATATACTGCCTAGATCTTGAGATCTTTATTAGAGGAGACGACCTGGTGTAGTGGTTAACATCCGTACTTCTCACACTAAAGGTATCGAGTTCAATTCTCACCTCCGAAATTCGTCCTTTGGATTGGAAGTAAAGCCGTTGGTCCGAGTGAGACGCACCAGCCAAAAGGCTGAAACTCCCTATAATACAGCGAAAAAAACTCTTCATTGAATTCCGTTCAGAATCTTGCGTGCCTTTATACACCTTTGCGAATGTTCCTAGGTTGTAAGTTTCCTTTTATAAATTTCTTCTCTTGGTCATGTCGTACTCGGCTCTCCACAGGTCTATCCACGAATTATTTCGCAATTCCTGAGTCAATGTTCTTAATCTGCAGTTAACTTTTCTATTGTTTGTACGATTTTTTCCAAAGGCTGTACTTTACAATTTCAGGAATTGCCTTCAGCTCATTAGGTTCATTTTGATATGTCGATCATTGGAATCGGTCCAGTAGTTCAAAAGTTTTGATTTTTTGAAGATAGTCATTTTAGGAAAAAGTGGTTTTTCCGACCACCCTAAAACGGAAATGGTCACCCTAACGAAAAAATATAAAAATACGGGTCTAATTGTTTGCGATAAAGAACAAATCTACCACTTTTCACGAAAATCTGAAAACCACTATGTCGGTTCGGCATTGAATGGCTGTAGGGGAGAGGGAGGCAAGTTGGCAAGGGAGGCAAGATGACGAATCGGTAATTTGACCGGTTGTAATGAAGGTAGCGCCACCTACTTTTTACTGAGGATGCATCATAACAAGGCCAAACTTTGTACTCGGTAACTCTGCCGCATACACGCATACATACTGCACGCACCTTTTCAAAGGAACATGCGCTGGACGGACATGGGTTGAAATGTTTATGAAGGCTCTTAAGCTATCTTTGAGAAAGCCAGAAAATACCTCAGCGGCTCGATTAATGGCATTCAATATAGAAAATTGCGACTTTTTTTTTTTCGATCTTTGGGAGATATACGAGCTCAGTATCGTTTCCTGCAACATTTACAATGTTGATGAAACTGGCGTTTCCGCTGTTCCAACCATGGATAAATGAATAATTGGTGTTACATTTTGTTGATTTTTAGGTGACCAAACCATATTCGCCAACCTGCCTCCAAGCATTCGCCATCTTGCCTCCACGTGGAGGAAAGATGGCGAATTCGACGCTTTTGTGCAAAGTTTTTTGGTGGACAGGTAGTTTTTTCGCCCATCCAATAGATAATATGATAGAAAACACTTCAGGCTATAAGGATCAGCATCAACATTGAAAAAGGTATGAAAAAATAATCATCGAATTAAAAGAACCGATTATGCACATTTTGTTTATCGGCCCAAAGCAAATGGCTTGAGCAATGTTTCAGCTCAACAGCGGATATGATTTAGGGGTGCCTCAAAGCGCTCAAAGTTTTGATTTTTTGAACCTCGAAAATCTCGGAGTAAAGGAAATTTAGAAAATCGAATTTTTTTTCCATGCCAAACGATTTAAAAATGCATAAAACGTCGAGATCTGGTGTTATCTTGAAAAAAAAAAC
Organism: Toxorhynchites rutilus septentrionalis; assembly: GCF_029784135.1. Lineage (NCBI taxonomy): Eukaryota > Metazoa > Arthropoda > Insecta > Diptera > Culicidae > Toxorhynchites > Toxorhynchites rutilus. Next base: position 212,506,709 of record NC_073746.1, read on the forward strand.
ATTGGAGATCATTTTTTGGGCTAATAAACAAAATGTATATGAACGGTTCTTTAAATTCGATCATTTTTTTCCATACTTTCTTCGCTTCTCAGGCTAAGTACCAAAAGGTCGATTTTCGGCCAAAAATGCTTTTTCGAAATAACACCAGATCTCGACGTTTCATGCATTTTTAAGACATTTGGCATCAAAAATAAAATTTCGATTTTCCAAAATTCCTTTACTTCCTTGAAAGATTTTCGAGGATCAAAAAATCAAAATTTTGAGCGCTTTGAGGCACCCCTGAATCATGTCCGACTGAGCTGAAACTTTGCACAGAACATTTTTTGGGCCAATAAACAAAATGTACATGGTCGGTTTTTGAAATTCGATGATGATTTTTTTTCCATACATCCATTGCCACCCTAATATACCCTAGCAATATAAGAGCAATATGAGAGTGAAACAAGAGACACATTGCAAATAAGCACGCATTAAACCTTTTCGCATACTTTGTCACATACACGGCCCCGACCGAAAAAGGATACAGGTTCACGTTTATGCTCTCCTTTTTATTTTTAAAAAACACTTTCCATGTATACTTTTAAGATCCAACTTCATTTTATAATGTGGTGTCATATTATCAAGCATTTATACAACTGCATTAGTGGCTATGTGGATAGCGTAGTCGTGTAAAACAGCCTTGCATTCCAGCCGGCCTTGGTTCGATCCCTGCTTGGCATCGTTTGGGCTTATTTAGAGGCGAAAGAATTATCCTGTATTATAAGTTGAATCGGTAACTGTGTGATATGCCAATTCGCTTTGAACGAAACGACTGCTGAAATCGGTTGGACATGTCCATCGGTTCGTTATAAATCTTCGCAAGCGGTCCAAAAAGACAATGGTTGAGCTGGGTTCTTTAACGCATGAAGTTGTAAAGTAACTGAGAGTTATATATAAAGATGGGTATAACAGCAGGTATACCCGTATAAAATGCACCTGACACGCAACAGTGGGAGCGTATTTTACCAAAAAACAGCTCACGGTATAAACTTAGTTTGACCATTGGTAATTACGGTGTCCTTATGCGAGGTCGTATCGACGCATGTGAATGAACAAATGAAGCCACCAAGAATCCAGTTATACTTCCGAGACAGAACCACGTTACCAACCTGCTGATTGCCGAATACCACGTAGCGACCGCCATCAAAATCACCACACAGGGATAAATCAGATTCGGTAGAAATACAACGTCCCTCGTCTTCGTTCAGAGTTCAAACCAGCCATGTACATTGTGGTCGCCCATTTGCTGACGACGTATTTATGTATCATGAATCCCGATCACCTTCGACGACAGATTCAACATTTTGAAGAGACCTTGGAAGATCGGCTATAAGCCGATAACTTCTGGAAGAAGATGGGTAAACGAGTACCTGTACCTGATTTAAATGTTTCTCATTAAATGGATTCTATAACTTTTCTTTTCTGCACATATAAGAGTTACGAAATTCAAAATCGTCTTTTCTGTCTGCCCGATTGCTATCGAAACAACAATGTTCTCGTCGAAATAAAAAAGTTTTATTTGAAAAGAATCCACAATTTGCCTGAGAGAAAACAGCATGAACGAATTTCGAAAAGCCTGCATTTAGGCATCATTACTGTCAATAATTTCAGGTGATTATCACGAACGTTAAGTTGATCTTCATCACTTGCAGTGAATTTTTATTAAAAACGTGTTTGATTTCCATATTTAGAAGAAAAGAAAGGGCCAGGGATACTGAAAAGAAACATTAGTTTTCGTTGAGACCATTGCCGAAATTGCCAAAAACTAGTATTTTGTGTGATGAAAAATTCTCATCATTAATCGATTTCACTCTCAATAAGTTGACGTTGAATTTTATGCTCTGATTTTCACTAACACGCAATGATCTTCAATTTCGACGTTACGAATATCATGACGAAAATGAAGATGCAAATGAAAAATGAACTTGGTGGCAAGCTGATGTTGATGTTCATTTCACTTTTTTTTTATTAATCCGTTTATTTTTACAGGATCAGTTACATAAGTTTAAAGGAGCCAAACTCTAACCTATATTTCTACTAGCATATATTAACATGTTTCCTTAATTCTATGGTTAATAAAATAGGAAACCGACTACTCGCAGTCGACTCGAGTTTAGAAGGGTGATACATTTTCATTAGGAAAAGGATGGGATGTAAGGAGATGTGTGTTCACACTCACACTCACATTCACATTCACATTCTCATTCACACTGACACTTCACACTCAATTCTTAAAACTATCCTTACATCTAATATGTATTTACAATTTAACTTATTCTAATGTTAGTAGGAAGAGAACCGATAGCTCGCGAAGGACGAAAAGGATGTATGAACAATCACACTCGCTATATTTGGGACATGTAACCAAGGTCTAACCAAGCCAACCCATCTCTCACCGGCACATTGGGCTGCTTTCCTCGAGCCCGAAGGGAATTTTCTAAATTCGATCTGGCGACAAGATACAACTCGCACGACCAAACAACGTGTTCGCTGTCGTGGTAACCATGGCCACAAACGCAGAGATTGCTGTTGGCAAGATTAAAACGAAACAGTAGCGCGTCTAACGAACAGTGATTGGACATGAGTCGGGATGTTCATTTCACTTGTGTTCGTTGATAGTGTTGTTCTATATTTATCGACTCTCACTTGAGCGGTAGATCATCAATACAAGGTAGGCTGAAATTCGCCGTATTTAAATGTCATGAACGTGAATATTTTCGGCACTGATCACCACAAAGACATATCGGAGGGAGCTTCATGGTTATGGTTCGTGTTCTTTACGAAGGGTCCGAGAGTGCTTGATATTGGCTCCCAGAGGATGAATGTGGGTGGTGCAAAAGTTCGCCGCTAGTTGTACTCATTTTCTGCATTTTTTGAGGAGATGTCATGTGTTTCACCGACCGGTCGAAGTAGCGTTTATGAATTTTTCAGTTTGTATTTTGTGTGGAATTGTTCGCTGATTCTTTCGTTATGCTTGATAAATTTGCAGAGTACGCGTTTCCCAACATGTTTTAGACAACTATTACGTGTTACAACAATCTTGACTTATAACTAACACTGATAAAAACCACTGTAATCAAATTTTGTACCGTATATTTGCGTAGAATAATTCTCGTATTGACAAAAAAAGAAAATTTCTTTACCAATTTCTCTTTCTTCTTTCCTTCTACTCGGTGGTGGGTTAACTCCGTAGTTTAATCTAAATACTGTAAGTTTATACATTGTGAACCCAACTATATAAACGCGATTCAAACTATCGCCTTTTATTCTCCAACAGAGATTTTGCGAGTTTGAGCAAAGATAAGATTTACTACAACAATGAACTAGCTTTTAGCATCGCTGAGAAACATCTCAATATACCCTCACTGCTGGACCCGGCTGATATGGTGAAGTACGAAGTGCCTGATCGATTTTCCATACTAACATATCTGTCCCAGTACTATCGTGTGTTCAGCAATCAAGGTATGTACCAGCAGCAAGCCCTGAAATACTTGCATCTGTGGATAATCAAATGATTGACCTTCGATTTCGATTTTTGTTCTATTCCAGAGCCTACCAACACCAATAAAAAGGCCACAGGGAAGGAACCTAAATCAGACGATTTGGATAAGATAGTAAGTAGAACGAAAGACCGCTCATCATAATCATCTGCTTCTCGTTTGTGTGTGTGTGTGTTTCGTAATCTGAAAATAACGTTCGCCTCGAGCAAAACAAATCACTGGATGCACTAGCTATACGTGATAGAATTACTAACATAACATTTATCCGCTATCATAGCAACAAGTCTCACTACTTTATTAACATAAGTTATGTGTGCTAAGAGAAGAACGCTCTGGGATTGAGGGGAAATGTAGTAGATCTTCGAGTTCCGGCACGATAGGAACGAATAGTAATCGATAGAGTCTAGAGATTAGGAGGATTTGAGGAAATTACCAAGATCCAGTTCATTCAAAAGTTTTATATATTCATTAGGCAAGTGAGGAATCTGTAACGTTCCGATAGTATTTCAGCAAGAAAAAAATCTAAAATTTTTAAAACAATGAATAAGGGTTTCAGTAAATCTAGCGAAAATGTGTAACATCCTGTGTAATTGACCCTTAACTCGATACTTCTGTAGTCGACACTTGAAAGTCGAATTGCTTTCAAAATTATTTTCACAAAAAGTTTACACCCGTTTTGTCCAAAGTATTCTCACATTATTTCCAAAATATTTTGTGAATCAAAAGTGAAAAAACAAATGCAATGTTCTGTAGACAGCGATCCCAACTCTTTTGGGAGATGCTGCCAGGAAGAGGAGAAGTGGAAAGAACTAGAGTGGCTTTACCACTCTCATGAGACGTGAAAAGTCTACCTGAAACTCAATGTAGCCAGAAAAGGCTTTGTGTCATGAGCAGAAATGTGTTGGAATAAAAATGGAAATACCTCCACGAACGGTTGTAAAATGACAGAAGAGTTAAGACAGATGACCACCTGAATGACGTACAGGCAGAGGGCTAAGATTACGATGGAAACGATTACGTTGGTGCAATAAATAATGAAGCCGTCCCCAACGATAGGTGAATGAAAAACACCATCAAACAACAGGAGAACAACAGATCGACTGGAAAAGATGTTATCGGAGCGTAACTTATCAAAATGGGTCCGGAAAAGTTGTCTGCATTGACTGATTGTCAGAATTTGGGAAACAGAATTCAACAGACTAGACTGTGAAAACTTTCGTGCAATCACTATCCTAAATACCGCTCCCAAAGAGCTATCATAGGCGATAGGCTACGCCACCAACGAAGACTCGTGAGAATTTGTCAGGCTAGCTTTATTGATGGTCGGTCTACTACTGCCTCAATTTTCACTTTGCGGCAGATCCTCCAGAAATGCCGTGAGCACCTGTACTCACGGCATGGTGCTATTCGTCGACTTTAGAGCCGCATATGATTCAATAACACGAAAAGAGATCTGATGAATCATGGGTGAAAACGACCGGACTGAATAAAACCACGATGAATAGAATACAGTGCTGTGCGCGAATATAGGATGGATTAATTGATTCATTCGAGTCCCGCAGAGAGCTTCGGCAAGATGATGGTCTATTCTGCCTGCTGTTCAACTTTGCGCTAGAGCAGCTATACTTAACCTGCGACCCGCTCTCATTGTTGGTCCATCTGATGTTACTTTATTTTAAACTATTTGGTATGTGTAAAAATAACGAAAAGCTAAGAAATCATTACCTAAGTTTTTGACGTAGGACTACTCACGAATTTCATGTCAACTCGTCTTAGGAGTTGGCAGTACCATCTCAGATAGCAGTGAAACGTTGTGGGTGTAAATACGTGGGTCATTTAAGCAACTTTGCATACTTGAAATCTTCAAAAAAGAATTAGGCTGCTTTTTGAAGAGGGGCAAAATTTGTTTCCTTGATTTTTTACAAAAAATTATGACTTGAAAACTATGATAACTACAAAATTCAGATCAAAGGATGAAATGTAGAAAATTTTCATAAAAAATACCAAAAAATTATAAAAAAACGGTAAAGAAAAAATGATATTATAAAATATTATAAAATAAAAATTCATTTTTCTCGAAAACAATTAACAGCAACTTTTCATGTTTTTCAGAATTTTAAAAACACAAGTTTTTTAGATAAATTAATTTTATTTTTCGGAATAATTTCCTACATTTCATTCTTTAACCAACATTTTGTAGATCTCATAGTTTTTGAATTAGGATTTTTCGAAAAAAAATTACTATCAATTCGTACCATTTTTATGTATAAATTATTGCGATTTAAATGCTCTGCTAACTTTTTTTTAGAAACATGTCAGGAACATGTCAAACACGAGAAACGCAAAAATTACAATCGTGAACATTATTTTTTCACGAGTCTCCATACAGAAATATCTTATATTCCAGAAACTTTAAAATATGGAAAGTTGAAGTCTTCGACGAAAGTTCATATTTTAATAAGATCTAGAACTTTGTCGAATACACTATATGTCTATCTTGACTTTAAACAAAATAAGGATTAGTTGTATTTTTAAAAAAAAAACAACATGACAAATTGTTGTTAGAAAAAACTTTTTCCTTAAAAAGGGTCCATCTTCCAATGTATGGACGACTTGTTGGAAATTGTAAGGGCTATTCAGAAATTTGTTTTGGAGAATTAAAAAAACCATTTTGAAAAAATGAGTTTCAATTTTCAAGATATTTATTTTCTCAGCGAAATTAAAAAAAAGTATTGTTCTTTGAAAATTTAAGCAATTTACATTTCAACTTTTCCCAGAATTTTGTAGGTATTATAGTTATTGATTAATAATTTTTTGTAAAAAATTTCTGGCCCTTTTTAAAAAGTAGTCTCATTCTTCTTTGAATATTCCAAGTATGCAAAGTTGCTTAAAAGACCCAACCCAACGTTTTACTGCTATCTGAGATGGTGCTATGAAATTCGTCTACTATTGCCAAATCAGAAATCATGGCAAGTTTTTATGAAATAGAAATAGCAAAATCAGCGTTCGTTCTACGGACAATGTGAACAGAGAAAATATTGCAATTCAAGCTCAACCCGTTTTCGATATATTGAGTATAAACATGCTACTCGCGATTTCACAACATTCGCAATTCATCAGTCATCAAGCTAGCGACCAGACGGTAGCGAGGTTTTCCAGATGGCCTTTCTCATGACATTCTCAAGAGAGTTTAGTTTTCTATATTGGCCTTTTTCAAGGCTAGAGGTGAATGAACTGAGATGGTTTAGAGCCTCTATAATCCAAACCATGATCATCGTTATTCAAGCCACCGTCTCGATCCAGCTGGCAGACAGCAGCCTTTCTCTGTGCTGTTGTCAGACACAGCAGTTTAGCAGTTTAGCAGAAGTTTAGCTCAAAGAAAGAATGTAAGATGGTGGTGTGCTTTTGTATTTTTCACCACATCTGTTTTTCTGCATCTGTACTGGGGTGCAGTGATGGCATTTACACTGAAATGATACATCCGCGCGCGAGTTTCATGCCTGAACTGAGGATACAGTTATCACTCGCAAAAGAGGAACAATGCACTTTTTCCTTTCACCGGCGAATATATAAAAGGCCAGTGTGCGCTAGTTGGGAGAAATCTTGGTGCGAGTGAGTCACACTCACTTACATTCTCTTTATTCTTTGGACTTCGAGTGTGCGAAAATCAGTGTCCAGCACTGAAGAACGCTGATTCGCACTCTGCCGCACTGAGGAGTACACTGAAGAATGCAATCTCATTCGACATATAATCCACACGCATGTTCTACTTCGTTCACTGCTGGGGTGCAAGTATCAAATTTTGAAAACCGTTTACCGAGCATTACGTTTGGGGTGCAAGGATTTGCACGTTAATACCTATTTGCCGATTGAACGAAGAGGAACGACAATCTCTTTCGTAAGATAAAAAGTGTAGGAGTTATTTACTTATTGACCCAAAAACTTTCTTCTATAGCTCAAAAACTGCTTTGAAAGCAAGCTGTTGGAATCACAAAAACTATAAACATGCTTGAAAGTCAATCGAAGTCAAGATTGGTCAGTGGTTGATGCATGTCTTTGGATGTCCGTAAAAGCACTATAAATATAATGCTCGTGTTAAACGAACGTACAAAATCTTTAGCCTCTGAATGCTGGTGGATCACACCATTGAAGGGAATGGCATGTCTTTCGGCTGTTTTTCAAGGATACCCTTTGGATTCATACACTTGGGAAATAAAAACACTTGGAATACAGTCTAATCAACTGTTTTATTATGCGATGTTGCTCGATGAATGGTTGGAAATGGAATGAAAATTCTGTTAGAAGTGATCTCCTGTACGACTTATTTGTTTGTATCAGTTTCATTTAATGCTGTGCGTCGAGATATAATGCTGTCTGTATATGTGTTATGCACCACACATTGCATTTCAGAGGGAAGGGAGTTGTTTGTAAGGGAATAAGGATAGAGTGGACATCGAAATCTATTTCATGGGATACTTGGTCATCATCCGCGCTGTCGGTCGCGAACCAATGCATTCTCAGAACATGCGCGAAGTAAGCATAATGCAGAGCTTGTACTGGCAGGCAGAAATGAAACAGAAGAGAAATATTAAATAGGACGTACCGGGTCGGTCGTATGATTGAATCACGCGTACGAGTTGTTGATTTTAGGCTTTATCAAATAAATAACGCTGTGTGGGGAACGAATATGTAATCGTCTCGGGCTGCACTGTGTCTAGCACGAAAATAATATTCGCGATGAATGCTGAATACGCTACGTGCATTGACAACAAGGACACAAATCTCGTGTATTGTTCTCGCCAGAACAATAATGATTCAAGAATCACCTATCTTCAACTGCTTTCACGAAACCACGCAAACCTATCGGTTCTTTTTAGGGCCACCAAAAATTCGACTGGAGAGTTATTTAAAAAAAAATATGCATTCTAAAATAATATCAGAAATCATCAAAAGCGAATTGACTTTTATATTTATAACTTTTTGATGGGAGGGAGCATCTTTGATTTTAGGAATGTGTTAAAATTTAATGGTGTAATGATTATGAGGTTTTGAATAATATAGACCATACTCATACTCTCTAAATTTCTCAGTTCATTCACCTAAACGAAACTCGGCTTTAAGAAAGGCCACATGTAAAGCATCGTTGCCACCCGGTCGCTACCAGGATGACCTACCAGGATAAATAGTGTATGACCTATTTGATAACTTTTTTCGTACGATCATTCAATTTTCGTGAATTCGAGCATTGTTTCGGGGCTGAAAGTAGCGTTTGAGTGCAGCGCATCTCAAGCAAGATGCGAAGAAGGCATTTTTCAGCGGTGTGAGCTGCGATTTTTGGTGGAAAGCTGAGGGTGAAATTTGTTCCGCAGCGGTTGCTATCGTTGCTGCCATCCCGCCACACACCCGATTCGGTTCGGATTTTCCGTTGCCGTTTCAATTGTTCTTTGCAGCGTTGTTTTTGGGAGCGTTGGAAATTTTAATGTTGAGTTGAGTTGAGTGTTTCAGTGTCGCTCCAACAGTACATTTTAATTCTGAAATTGGCGTTTTCTTGCTCCGCGAAACATTCGTGCCCTTCACTCAGTGAAAGAATTCATTCATCGGCCCTTGTCAGTGCTACCAAATGTTTATACTCAAGTGTTTCATTCTTAATTTTGTATAATGTTCGTTTCTTGCCGTTCATGACTTTGAAGTCCTACGTTAACAATGCGGTCATGTCTTGGCCACCACCCTTTTCACTTATTTTTTGTGGCCCTTTGAAAAAAGTTGAGTACCGCTGCGCTAGAAGGTGCTATGAGACGAGCGACGTTTAACTTACGTGGCACAATTTCCAACATATCTGGTTAATTCGTTTGCTTTACGGATTACTTGGACATTTTCGGCAGAACATTTGTGACGGTAGCTGAACATTACACCAGACTTAAGCAGAGAGAGTTGGACTGAGAATAAAGACGTCCAGAATCAAATATATGCTGGCTTCCGGATCCAAGCTTGACAAAGCCTGATTGTGCCGTAGTTTAATGATCGATGGCGATGATTTTGAGATGGTGAACCAATTTGTCCAATTAGACTCAATGGTAACGATTGACAATTATACCAGTCGCGAGAACCGGAGACGCAATAACAATGGGGATCGTGCCTACTATGGTCTCCACAAACACTTGAGGTCAATGAGGAATAGTGCGAAATGTTCCCTGAACAAAGACGAGCTATCCTCTTTCCATCTTCGGGAGTTTACTTGAGGACGGCTATGGAGGCGAAGGATGGACGCAACCCAGTATCCATAAAGTGGGCAAAGCTGGGGGATATTCCGGGACATGTTAAAAGAATGCTGGACAACTATTCTGAAACAATTGTGTTCATTGGAAAACCGACGGTTACGAGACGACGAAAATCGTAGCAAGTAAGGAGCAGGATCTGGTGAGCACGGGTTGGCTGCGGAAATGGAGAGAGAAACCCAAGAACCGAGTTGATCGGAGAAATATAGTGAATCAGGCAATATTGTAGAAGACGTTAGGCCTAAAATAATAGCGAAATTCTCGAAGAGATGAATGTTTTAGCGGGAGAGGGATGAAAACAGTAAATATCCTATTGAGAAACAAATCACATCGGAGGATGAGGACGACGAGGAGTACAAGGAGTTTTAATAGTGTGGCTTCCCCGGATATCAATATGTGATTTTGATTTCCTTCGCACGTATGGATAAGGCTAACGCAACTGACCAGAAAGCACTTTGGTGTAGAGAGACTGTTCTGGATAAAACATGCTTAGGGACATAGGAAAACATAAGAAAAGGTCTGAAAAGCTATCTAACAATTGCAAATAATTCACCTCTTGGTGAAGTGTGACACAATATATTTTTATATTTATCCTGGAGTGCTTCGTACTTATGTGAACGGTTTACTGAAAAGGTGTTCAATAAAAATAACCTAACACAACCTAGAATCACAAACATAATGGTAACTGCACGAGAAATAGTTCCACGCACTTGTTTAACACAACCTAGATTTATTTACACTAATCGTGCCCCGATTTTCATAACCGTAGAATTGTTGTGTTACGACGAACTTACCTACCTACCTACCAGTGCGATCATGTTGCTCACTTGTGTTTGTCTTTTCTTCTTCTCTTTATTTTTTCATAATTGTAGGAAGATAATAGTTTGGATATTGTGGGTCAATATAAACCAGAAATTTTCTGCTAAAAAACAACAAAAGAAAACAAAAACCTACTAGACTACAGAAACAAAAACCCAAATCAAACAAATTTCGATCACGACCGAACAAAACAAAAAGCTGTATATCATCACAGATCATAAAAAAAATCTATCTAGACAAACGCACCCGGCATCTCATCGTTATTTAGTAGAAAATCTAAGCATCTCCTTGTACGGCTGAAACGTGTGGTAATTATACAGGTAAATCTTATATTAACATTTAAGAAAGTAGCTATTTTTTTAGTAATTCGTTCCAATGGTTTCACTGAACAGCGATAAACTTTAGTTGGTTCTGTTGTAGTGCGAACTAGACTCTCCGGGGTTCTGCCGTTGTTTCTTCTTCTATTTCGTTTTCTAATCATCCTCATTCAGACACACCATGCTTTGAATGTTATTTTTCATGTTTTTTTTTGCTTTTCGTGTAGCGCTGTAGCCCATGAGTGTTCATTTGCCAGTAATTTTTTTTTTCAGTATTCAGTGATAAGTTTGTTATAACGAACGTTGTTATAATGTCTTTCATTTTCTTTGTTATATAATGGACTGCCTAACGGGAATTTACTGGAAAAACTTTTGCGATTTATCTCAAATATGACCATTGTATTTTTCATTATTTTGTATCACTTCTTCCTCGTTGCGGATTGTTGTCAGAACCAAGGCGCCTCTATATATACCAGGTGAAACAATCATATGAAATGCACTTTCAGCCATATTGGAATTGCTGTCGGTATTGTTTACAAACAGCATCAGAACGCTGCCGGCGGCTCTCTACAAACTGCTACAACGCTTATTCGAACGATGCCTACTATGTTCGGCTTTCGTGAATTTATGTGAAACAGAAGGGATGATTCTGTAGAATTTCATTCTCATTTCCACTACTCTCGCATGTGGAAATACAAAAATGGCGTATCCTAGCAATAACAGAACAAACAACCCCCGCTCCACAAACCGTAATCCCCTTCTTATTGAAGTGATGATGTTGCTTCACCTGTTGTACATTGATATAAGCGCCTTGGTCAGAACGAGAAATAAGTTTAGTAGATTTAACCGCAGTTTCGATGAAGGAGGGGTCTAATTATTACTGTGAACAGCGATAATTGAACATCCGTCATGATGAGTTAGGTTGATGAATGAGGCAGCTGGAAACATAAAAATAAACCGAGCATAATAATTATCGAGAAAATAAGAGGAGAACTTTTCATGGCAGATCTAATACGTTGTACTCATCGACTTATAGTTCAGATTTCAAATACAAAACTCGCATTCTTATTGTCTAATTTTGTTTCTTTATCAAACCTTCGACATCGGGATCCTGTTCCGCGTGCTGCAAACGCTGCAAAGGCGATGATCTTTGACCTTACTGATCCCCTTCAAGGGCAATTTGTAGACATTCGTAATTGGCGAACGAGAACGTGTAAACGTGATAGCCTTACATTTGTCACGGAAAATTGTTAACACATTTTAGGCCAAGCGTTCGAAAAATCGAACAGCAACTTTGATCATTATTCAAGGTAATGGGAAGCAACCGTATGGTAAGGTTTTGGCAGCAAATGATAGCTTAGTCTATTAGCTATCAATTTCATTCTATTTTATGTAACTTTATTGGGCAACAGATTTGAACTAAAGCAACTATGTGCAGAAAGAACATAACCTCACATAACCTAACAAGGAACAAAACCTTATAAAATTCAAAAATATGTGAAATTTTCTACAGTATTACTTAGATAAGAGATCGCAAATTGTGATGTAGGAAAAAAAATCATTGGATTGAACCTCCTACATGAACAAAAATGTAGATTTTGGCCAATGTTTTTGTTCGACGATTTTTCGATTTTTTGTCATTTACGGAAAACGGGAGAACGGAAAAAATAATTCTTGAAGATTGGGGTTTCTGTAACACTAATAATCGAATTTACACCAATGGCTTTTGTTAATTTTTTTTTTCGTCTTGATCGTTAATGGATTAATGTTACTCACATACATGCTGATGTTGATTAAAACGACAATGGGAAGGTACGCGATAGATAAGGCTTCATTCATTTAGAAACCGGAATCACAAAACCAATTGTACCTCGGGATTAGTTACAGATACAAATAAAGTTTTATATCAAAACGTAGATAATTTATTATTCTTTTCATAAAAAAATATCGAAAAAAAATTACAGTTCTGAATCATATTTCGGACAACATCATATTTCGGGCACTTTATTCTAATATCTTGAAATGCTTAATGCACTGATGATATAACTATCAAATTAATATCACAATTGCTTCTTCAGGGTAATTCCTTGGTTTCACTTTCGTTTCACATGAGAACTACATTTGAATTATAACATAATCGGCAGAAATCTTACAACACTACTCATTACCGTTTGTGTTTGACGTTTCCTTAGCGTGAGCACGTATAGTTCATCCGTTCATAAATATTTAAATTTCTCTCGTGTTTTATCAGTTCTCATCATCGTTAACAGTTTACTGTGATTGCTTGGTAAGTGTTTCACAGTTGACTATAAAATATAATCAAGTGTAATGTAATTTTTGTCCAAAAAATTACAAAATAATGTGTCCGAAATCTGAATTCAATCTGTCCGAAATTTGATTTAGTGTCCGAAGTTTGATTCTCATTCGCTTCATTTGAAAAGCATTTTATTCGATGATTTTTTTATGTTTTCAATCAAATAGGTACCAAAGTAGAAAGCTTAAAAGCATATTGAACGAATTCATTAAAAATATTTACCAAATAATACCTGTGCATAAAGTTTAGATCTGTTTTCTGTATCATATGCCTTAAGCGTCCGAAATATGATTCGGAACAGTATTCAGTTAAAGTTTTGATGAATTTTCGTTCTTTTCTTCGGATACCCTCCATCAGTTTGGACTGTCCGTTGGTCAATTTTATCCGGCTAATTTGATTTGATGATGATAATGTGGTGATATGCATTCTATTTGTACCTTTATTCTGCTTTCAAGTGTATATGCACACAAACTTCCTCCTCCTCACTCACACATCCGTACACGATGGATGGTATTTAGCCCTTTCACGGCAGAGGGAAATATTTTTCCCTTCTACAGAAATCGTTATCGATTGTTCAGTTATTATTGAATCGATATGTTTTTTACTGAATATCAAAATAAAACTGTCAAACATGGTCCGGTGTGACTAATTGACATTTTTAATTCGACGGTCGATTGACTGTTCATTTTATGATGTTCATCAATGACACAGCACATACGTCTCCATAAGTAGTCATACGATGGTGACCAGTAGCAAGACTGGTCACGATACCACTGAAGCAGCTTGCGATTATCATGAAAGGAAAACCCGTTAATGGGAATGCGTAAAAAGAATTAGGATTCACTGTGGTGAGTGAGGTGATTCTGAAAACGTGAACTCTCAACTATTCGGTGAAACGAGATTTCGAAAATAGTAGCCATTCTGACCTGAGAAAGGCATTGAGAAAACTCTTTGAAAAACTCTCGAACTGTGTATTTTTATTCATCGCTCGTATTACATTTCATATTTTTCCAACAATTCTTGACCGAGGTTATTTTTGGCAACCTGAGAAGGTCGCCGAGAAACTCCTTCAATATTCCTTTAATAGACGATGAATTTTTCAACGGAGGGAGTTTCTGTCTTAGGGGTTTATCCATTTCTTCCTTAGCATAATAACCATAGATAACATCTATTAAAACCATCCTCCTTAGGGGCTTCGGAACCTCTGCTCTGAATCTCAATAGTTTCAGGTTCTTTTTCGGACATGCTACCATAAAGATCCGTCATTTGCAGGCGGAGTTGCGAACTAGCCAACTTTTCATAACCTGTTCTGAAGTAAAGCGTATTCCTCAACGCGATCCATCCATTGAAACAAATGGTAGTCGGAAGGAACAAGGTATGAGTATTAAAGTGGGTGAACCGGAGTTTCCCATCCATTACTTTCCAAATAGTTTTTGCCATGAACAGTAACATGAGGTCGAGCGTTGTAATGATGGAATATTATCGACTCGTGTCTGGTTGCATACTCTGGACGTTTTTAAGCAATAGCTCGCTTTAAACGAATCCGGACACTTTTTAATTTTAACACCAAAATTATCACTTTTAAATCATCCAAAACATTTCCTACAAAATCTATCCGAGTAACCTCATGGAAACAGAAAATCAAAATCTCCCGTAAGTGGTGCTTATTTGCGACGAAAATGGACTAGTTCAATTTTTACTTTCAACGCAGTAAAAATTGAACTAGTTGTTCAAAACTCAAAGACTTGTAAACAATTTTTGGTTGACAGATGTCGACACTTCAGCAAAAATCATTAGTCGTCGTCGACTATTTGTAACACCCCTAAGTTTTAAGTATAGTTTGCACCTCATTAGTCAGAAACATTTCTTCACTTATATGGTCTCTAACGTCGAAAGACACAAAGGACAACGTAGACGGTTATCGACTTGTAGTTTAGCCACAACATCATCAGTTCCAAGAAAATTTTTAGCGGGCTGTTCTTGTGCTGGTTATACTTCTTAATCTTCTTTACAAATCTTTGCACATCCAGAATCCTATCTAGCTAAAGGTCATCATTTGAAAATGGTCCCTTTTTTCCCGTTCTCTCTCTATCTCTATTTCTCTTTATCCATTTTTTCCCTCTCTTTGTCTCTACTCCCTTCCCTTTTTTTCTTCTCTCTCTCTCTTTCTCTCTCTTTCTCTCTCTCTCTCTCTCTCTCTCTCTCTCTTTCTCTCACTCTCTCTCTCTCTCTCTCTCTCTCTCTTCTCTCTCTCTTTTTTTCTCTCTCT